>NC_081180.1:58522989-58889699 GCF_029867415.1 Vicia villosa
ATCATGTACATCTTCATTAGCCCTACTAACATACCATCATACCTAAACCACACAACAACTCACATTCTATGCCACCTCATCTCAACAACAAATTCCTCACACTCCAACCCCTCAAACAATCTACTACTTCCACCAGCATTATCAACAGCAAACCTCACTTCAACTACCCATACGATACACTCTAATTCTTCAACCTAACTTCAACTACTCAAACCCCAAATCTTAACCACAAACTTTTAACGCTTAATTCTCTCAACCCACTTCTACATTCAACTCTGAAGATGTTTATTATCCTCCAATTCAACAGACTATACCAACACCTTCACACAATCCACATATTCAATCACCAACTTTGGACTCACGGATGAGCATCTTCTAGATATGTTAGATTTATCCATTCATGATTTGGATGGTATGGATATAGCAGACGATAAATCACATTAAAATTTGTCTTCCAACTCTACTTCATCTCCTCCAAAATAGAAAACTAAAGAGTTGGACAAGAAAAGGAAAAAAAAAACAGTATGGAACATGCGAACATTTTAATACTCTAATTAGTATTTCATCTTTTCATCATTATTAACAAAAGTGTTTTTATATATTTTTTTAGTTTACTAATTAAATTTTAAAAATATTTAATTGTTTATATGCTTAATTAAGAAAGTAATACAAAAATTTATTACAATTATATTAAAAAATGGGTTAAATATATAACAACCCCCTGTAATGTTAGCGAAATTTATTTTTAACCCTTGGTAAAGTTTTTTTTGTAAAATATCTCTCGTAATATTTAAATTTCATTATTATGGCCCCTGAATACACTATTATTTAAATTTCATCATTATGGCCCCTGAATACACTATTATTTAAATTTCATCATTATTAATTTTTTCAAAGCCACGTGGACTTCTTTAATTTTTTAAATTTTTTGCAATAATGTTTTATATATATATATTTTGTTACGTTATTATAAATTATTTTTATTATTAATATTTTTTAGAATTTTTTTTTTAAATTATCAAAATGTCACGGTTGGACCTAAACCCATTTAAATATTTCACTAGCAGCCCAAATCCCTACATACATTCACATTATTTTGAATTCATATAATCATATATTTTATTGGTATATAAACACTAATTATGTGTTTATACTAGACGATGTGGGACATCATCTAAAAAAACTAACACTGCAGCACCAAATTAGTCATGATATAGTTGTTGTTGTAGCATCCTCTCCTCAACTCCAGACGTTCCGCCCAGCTACTCAAGCTTAACATTTGCTTTGTGTCCTCTTCTATTGTTGTTCTCATTTTCTCTAACTTTTCTAAAATTGATTACGTAATATAATATACGACCACAGTAAGAGGAAGGAAAGTAGAACAAGAAGAAAGAGAATATTTGTTTCTATTGCTCCTTCGTCTAAGTTGTATAATATACCGTGGTCGTATATTATATTACGTAATCAATTTTAGAAGAGTTAGAGAAAATGAGAACAACAATAGAAGAGGACACAAAGCAAAACACTATAAACAGCCATATCCTTAAACTCAATGTCACCGATTGCCGTCAACAGCTATTGTATTCAAAGTACTAAAATATTTAAACTCAAAATCTAACTCAAACCAAAACACTATAAACGTGAATTACAGAAAGTGAGAATGAGAATATACATGTTAAGAAATAGAATAATAATAACGAAAAATAGATATGATTCGATACGATAGGGTTTGATAGTGTTTCGGGTAGAGTTGTGCTTGAGTTTAAATATTTTAGCAGTTTGAATACAGTAGTTTGAATACCTCGACTCTAAAGTTCTCCAAAGAACCCATGTTCTTCTTCTTCACTCGAATCTTCCAGAAATCGATTGAATCTACAATTGTGTTATTGTGGTGCAATTGGATTTGTTGAGTGAAGAGTGAGAGAATTGGTGATATTATTTTGCCAGCTAATGCATTCTTCAGGCGCACTCAGAATGTTATGATGTGCCAATATTTTCGTCAGCCAAAGTAGCATTCTTCAGCCAAAGTAGCATCTGATTTTAATAGAAAGTCCCACATCGAGTTTTTAATAACAAGTGGAAGTGTTTATAAAGCTTTTTTAAACAATACTTGCTAAATGTTAAGGTATTGGGCTGCAGGGTAAGATGATTTGGGCTTAATGTCCAATATTATATTTTTATACTTTAAAATAATAAAACACAAAAATATTAATAAAAATAAAAATAATATTTCTAAAAAATTATTAATTGTAAGAAAATATAATATGTGATTAAAAAAAATAAATTAAAAAAATAATAATAAAAAAATTCCACGTAAGTTTAAAAAACTAATTAAAATTTTTAAAATGCCACAGTGGCGTCCACGTCGGAAAAATGAAAGAATCTTTGATGCAATCTAGCAATCGGGGACTTATTTGACAGAATCTGGCAATTACGAGGGAGCTTTTAAAAAAAAAATCTTTTACATGGACTTAAACCGAATCTCGCTAATATTACAAAGAGGGTTTGTATATTTAACTCTTAAAAAATTAATATAATTTTTCTTAAAAAAATATGTTAAAAAATATAATGAATGAGTTGAAAAAAATTTAAAAAATATTCTATTATCAAAATATTATATTTATGATTATATTAAATTAAAAAACTAATTCAAATCAACAAAAATTCAAAAAAACTAGCCAAAAAAAAAAACTAATTCAAAAAATATCTATACAAAGACACCATACACACCCTCAACCAATGAATGGACGACCTCTTTCACCAACAAGAGCAACATTAGATTTTTTTTTATTTTAAAGTAGGGTATATTGAAATTTGATTTTCAGATTTCGGGCATGTGAGACAAAAAGTCTAATAAGACAACATATTGGCACACATATGCTAATTTATACTCGTAAAGTTGAGGCCATTGAGTGTATTTACCAAAAGACTAATGCTAACTTGTGCCCATATTATTTTGAAAATTGTAGATTAATCTTAATAAAGACATAAAATAATAGTTTAGTTTTTTTAGTACAAATTTTTCTATAAGTAGGTTTCTTAACCCATTACCCTCAACAAAATATGTTTAAAATATTACTCGTTCCCTGGGGACAGCATATAAACGGGAGGATCATGGTCCAAAATAATCAACAGATGCAGGTGAATAGTTATCAACATCACATAGGAAAGCTAAGACAAAGGCAGTTCAATCCCATTTATTTTAAATCAGAGATTCACATTTTAACTCTCTCTTTCCCAGGAAAGGATGCAGAGAAAACTGCTTCACTAAGAAACTCCTGAAGATAAAACACATGAACAATAGAAACAATAAATCACTGTTCAGCAGTCTTGGGTGGACCCTTCCATTTAAAGTTGTCAGCATATAACTTAACCTACAACCACGAGTTAAATGATTATTATTAGTAATGGCACAAATCGGGCACTAGTAAAGTTGTGAGACAAACTAGTGTCATTATCATTTAAATTACTAAAATTACGGTGAAAATGGATGGTGTTCAAACCTTCAGCAGTGGTGTGTGGTGCTTCTTGACCTGCAACAAGATCAAAGCATTTGTTAATAAAGAGCATAACAGCAACAATAACCACTATTAGCATATCTTAGATAATCTATTAGAAATGGTTTCTATTTATTTTATATTTTATAATTTGTTTTCATATTTAATTAGAATTAAGTGACTTCTACTACATCTTATCACAACAAATCAATCAGTTTCACTTTCAGAGACTATAGTTTATGTTCTGTCTTTCTTTCCGTCCTCCATGAATTATTCCATCGCTTCACAAACCATGTGATATTGAATTGAAAGAAATATAGAAGGAATCAAGAGATTAGTGGTGCATTATGAAAATTAAAAGAAAAAAATAGGAATAAAATTGTCCTAATTGCAATTTGTCAAATGTGCTTAATGGCCTCCTCCAAATCTTGATTTTCTTCTATTTACCAAACCGAACCCTCTCTAATTCCTTCAAACTAAACTTCTAATCTAACTAATGGAAAAACCAAATAGCTGTCTTTATGGTATCCTAATGAATCAATAATACCCCACCCCCAAAATATTGCACCTTGTCCTGAAGATGGTTATTCACACCGATCACTGATACATGATACTACTGCCCCTTAAAATTGAGTGATTGCACGATCCTCAGCAATTTGTTCATCCAGACCTGTTATCTTATCTAGTAGAACTGGTTTAATCACAAAAGACTCGCAAATTGTGAATTAGCCAATTAATTAGGGTATATATGAGAAAACATGGAGGGTATAGTGAGTAATATGGCTGTATGTTCCCACAAAACGGCCTTCGTGACAGAGTTGTGAAACAATTATCATGACATCCAACATAATTCTCTGTTCATCTTCAGCTAAGATAGTCCCCACAATTTTTTTCTAGACATTTGTATATTCCCATGGCTAATATCAGATTGTTGCAAACCAAATGGCTGGCCTCCCCAGTGAAGTCATCCGGCTTGCCTGTTCTTTGGTAGGACGGCGTTATTAGTGCTGAATGGAGGTTGATGGCATAGTGGCAATCTTTGCCTTTTGTACTCCTGTCGGAATTGAAGATTGGACCCAAAGTGCTCCAATAGGTTGGACCACACTGTTAATGAATTGGCCTATGTAAGCCATCAGTAACACAATGCTCACACTCGACCCTGAAAATGGGTAACTGTCCATGGTGGTTGAGACTGCATTCAAAACTCTTTTTTTTCCCCATCAATTCTCGCTGGAGGGTGCCCCCATTGATTCCCTCTCCCCCCTCCTGCCCCAAAAAAAAAGCACTACTCACAACTCTGGTTCAATATCTTTAGTCAAGTTAATAGCTCTTTTAAAGTCCTATGGATCATGTGTATGAATTATACATTTGAACTCTGGTTTCAGACAACCAAAAACCAATCAAGAAGCCATTCTTCTGAAATTCCAGTGCCTTGAGCCACCAGAGTTCAAAACTAAGCATGTACTCCTACACGGATGATTGTCAAAATAGTTGTAAGCTGCTCATATACACTCCCCTCTACATGAGCATCAACAACCTCCTAATCAATACCGTCATGAAATCAGCCCAAGATGTGTTCACGATCTGCATTTTCCAAAATCAAAACCAATGGATGGACCAGCCCAAACGGAAGAGGCCTGACTATTTTCATCCAAGACAGAAAATCTCCTCGATCAACATTTTGACCCTTGTCCTGATGCATTGTCAAGAAATAGTTGTTGCTGCATTATTGGAGTTTTCCCACCCTCAGACCTCTAGATACACTTCATTGCCATCGCCGTCATCATCGCCACTGTCAACCGATATGAAGAATCTAGACCCTCAGGTAAAGAGTTGTTTGACACCTTCAGCAGTGGGCCATCTACTTGTGGAGATCGCGAGTTGGGAACTATCACTGACAACAACTTTTTTGAGAAATTACACCAAAAACTACAGAGTTTTGATGGAAGACTTCATGTGAAGAAAAAATGCAGATCAGACGTATAAACCCTGTGAGATTGAATCGAAAAAAGATGGGAGAAATTAAAAGAATAGTAGTGTATATTTGAACGCCCTCTCCTTTCATTAGCAAATTGCCAAATATACTGAACACCCTCTCCTTTCATTTGCAAATTTCCAAATATACTGAACGCCCTCTCCTTTCATTTGCAAATTGCCAAATATACTGAACTGTCCTCTCCTTTCATTTGCAAATTGCCAAATATACCGAATGCCCCCTTCCTTAATCTGATTTCCCCTTATTTGTCTAACAATTCTGTATAAATATAATCGCTTCGAAAAACTAAACAACTAATCTGAGTAAAGGACTAACCTAACAACTGCTTTTGTTGTATTCTAATAATAGATCGTAATAATTTTGTTGGTGAATTCTAAAGAGTTAGAACTCTTTTGTTTAGTACATAATGTTTCAAAGGCTGTCTTTCGCATTTTTGTTGGCTGTGACAAATAGTTATCCCTACTCTCTTTGGTTCATTTTCGTCAGTTGACTCGCTGACCGCTGCTGCTAACATCTTCTCTATAATCCTTAGACAGGTTTGTCCCACATGGGTATATTTCAAACATGTTTTCTCTTTCTTCATTTCTTTCAAGAACAATCAAATATTAGATCACCTATCCAAAAACAAAAAAACTTCATTAGAGTGAAAGTGCAAAGTGTCCAAGAACCTCTCATCTGACAATTCACAGAAAGCACCACTGTGAGTGGCTTTTCTTGTTGACACGTGTATGTCATGAGCCACCTCCTGGGCATCAGTAAGCATTGCTGGCTGCTGCTTGTTTTATTTTGTTAGCTGGAAACCAATAAGTTTTTTTTGGGTGCCCAGGAGATGATGGGACAGGAAACCCAACCAACCAGCACTTTTTAGGCAATAGGTTGTGGTTGCCCATCTCAAATTTGTCTTTAAGTCTGCATTTTTCACCCACTTCCTTCTTGGTGTTGTTTGTCATTCCTTCAGTGCCAATTTTCACTGCCTCTTTCTCTTTCCACTTTAGAAGTTTGCAATCTCGTTTTTGCAGTAGGCAATTATCGTCTGGTTGCTTGAAGTCACAACCCTTCGAGTTCTTTGGTCTAACAATTTGCCCAGCATCGGCTCTATCTAAAAGACTTAAAGCACAACTACTCCTTAATTTAAACACTTCACATCTATTGCACCGAGGTAATAAGGTAATGCTATCCGTCCAATTGACTGCTTTCGATAGCTAGTTTTAGAATTGGCAGGATAAAGTTTTAAGGTCTCAAGCGCAAATATAGGTCCCAACAAGGTTGTCAAAATCACGATCTAGATCTTAAAATCTTACAATTTCGCGATCCCACTCACCCCCAAGGTTCCGATTTTAAGTATAATAGTGTGTTGTAGCCAATTTGTGAAAAAAAAATCATAAAACCATTGATTATGTGCGATCATGGCCAGTTCCAGCCACAGTCGACCATTTTCCGATCACCATTACAATTTACAAGCCGAGAAGGATGATAACTTAAGATGCCGAGACACAACAATTACGGTTTGGCGGAGGCCATTTTTCCATGAATACACTTGCCTACCAAAATATCATGTAAAAAAAACTTCAAAATATAGTATTATTTTTTCGTTTTAGTAATGTCTTACGATTTTTGTTACAATCTTATATTTTACGATCTTGCTACCTCCTCCCGATCTAGCAAAAATAATTGGGTAGGATCTTCTGATCTTAGTTACGGTCTTAAGTTTTATGATCTTACTATCCCCTCCCGATCTTGACAACCTTGAGTCCCATAGCCTCAGCTTTTGTTTCATATGCGCTCTAGTCTTATACTAGTCCTAGATGCAGGATGGCTTGAGTCGATGCTCTGCCCTGTCTTTATTCGAATGCAAACCAATCCTCTACTTATGTTCTAGATGCAGCTTTAACTTACCTGTCCTAGTCCTGGATGTGGTATAGACCAATCTCAGGCCAAGTCTATCCCTCAACTGTTTCTAACAGATGCAATCTGGTCATATCTGTTCCAGATGCAGTACAACTTTCATCTCAGGCAAAAAATCATGCATATAAACTTACAAGTTACAAGTAAGCTTTTTTGTTTGGCAGACTCTTGAAAGTTGAAATAAAATTAAATGACTAACAAGCACAGTCCAATGATAAATTTTCCGAATCATTTGAGAAACAAGATATGCAAATTCTTATAAGCTAGATTACTGAGACTTTGTGGAAAACATCAACCTAAAGATTGTTATTTTAAGTTAATATCCTAGTTGAGGCATGAGGAAGATAAGGTGAACAAATCCACCTGATAATAATTTTTACTGAAATAAGAAGTTCAGATCATAACTAGGGCACTTTGAAGGCTTAGAAGACACAAAAAAGTTATCTGTGACCTATATTTCAGTTGTAAAAACATACCACATATTCCCAACCATGTCTCTCTGCAAATTCCTTTGCTGCTGCTTCAGTATCAAAATCCAAGGCAGAATCACCAACATGGGCGTATGGGTCTCCGGTGGATGTCCACCCCATCAGTGGATTTTCCCACCTATTGACATATATTAGTTGACAGTAACTATTAGATAAACCATCATTAATGATTATAAATTTAACAATAAGACCAGAGAAAATAAAGTATCAATTCTGACATTGCTATTAACTCCATAAACTATTTAGAGATGCCAAGAATTATAACATACTTATAATAACATAGCCATGTCTAAACAAGAGGTGAAAGAAACACGGCAAAAAAGAGATAAATTACTTTTGGGTTGATAAGAAGTTGATCCTCCATCTTCCAACATTCCCAGATCCTTGTTGACCAGCAGTTCTAGCAGGAGAGTAAATCAAAACCTACCAACACATTGCAATCACAATACAATTACCTAATTGAGTTTCAATTGTCAGCAAGAAATTAATAGGTCCAATAGGCCCATCAAATAGGATCTAATGATACGTCAATTGTTTTGCAAAACTTCAAGTTGTTATATCGAAATTACCCTATAATAAAAACAAACTAAACAAAGCATCAATTAAATCTATTCTACCCATAATAATGAAACAATTATAAGAAAATTAGGGAACATGGTTCACAAATGAACGAATGCTAGGGTTTTCTAAGCTTATTGTGCGTTATAAATGCGAAAGAAATTGAAGTAGTGAATTGAAAGGGGAAAAAAGTATAATACCCTCCTACGAAGGTGTTCTTGTGGGATTCCAGAAACCAATCCGATCTCGCCTGGTTTGACCTCGACCAATGCTTCGGTGGAAAATGGTCTGGTCAAGGTGGCGCGTAGGGAACCACCACGACTCGCGGCGCGTAGCAGGAAGTTCGTCATTGTTCGATGAGAATTTTGATTCTGGGGAGGATGCTAGCAAAAGCCAAAATGAACCTCCCAAACCTTTCTCGCCCAATTTTGTTCCGCTGGATTTTTTTTACTCGGCCCTTTTACTTTTAAATTTTACAAATGTTTCCATTATTATTAACTTTTTAAAGGGTCATGCTAACATGTGCCTTAAGGGGCACAGGTTAAGGATACTATAATTAAAAAAAGTTAAATATAATTAAATTGAATAAAATCATATTTAAAGTTTCTATATATTCAATGTACAAGTTTCAAGAAAATTTTTCTATAAATATCTCTTTAACTTGTGCCCTTGAGGCATATGTTAGCTTTTCCCTTTTTTAAAACTTAAAAACGCTATCAATATTTCCTCAAAAAACTAGCAGCGTATTATATTTGACCATTTCTTAACCCACCATATGACCTACCACCAAATTGATTAAACTGTCATCGTATTTTAGTAGATGCATCTTCAGAAATATTTTTTTAAAAAAAATTTAGTTTTTTCCGTAGATTGATCTTCGAAACCCCTTCAAACATAGTGAAACGTGAGATTTTCTCAATTAATTGGAAAAATCAGAATGTTCCGTAGATATATCTACAAAAGATTTCATGAATTTAATTAATTTGAGATTTTCTCAATTAATTGAGAAATTAATTTGGGATTTTCCCAATTAATTTGTAACTTAATTTGGGATTTTCCCAATTAATTGAGAAAATCTCCAATTAAATTATAAATTAATTGAGAAAATCTAAAATTCTCAATTAATTGGAAAAAATCTTCTGGAGTTACATCTACGAAAATGTTTGATGGGATTTGATTAATTGAAAAAATCCTAAATTCTCAATTAATTGGGAAAAATCTTCCGTAGTTACATCTATGGGGTTTGACGATAGAGTGTTCCGTAGATGCATCTACGGAACTTGGGATTTTCTCAATTAATTGGGAAAATATCAAGTTTCACTATGTTTTATACGCTTTCGTAGATGTATCTACGGAAGAAATCAAATTTTTTTAAAATATGGGGTGCTTCCGTATGTGCATCCACGGAAGCCGGGAACAAAATTGGAAATTTGTGTGGTGTATAAGAGATCCATGAGGTTGGTTCAGAAACTGTCTTATATTTATTTATTTATTTTGGTAAACAGTACTTCCTCCGTTTTTTATTATAAGTCGTTTTAGACTTTTCACACAGATTAAGAAAAATAATAATTGTTGTATGAAAATGAGAAATTATGAAAGTTTTTACAAAATTATCCTTCATTAATGACATGTGGAAGATAAATTTATATAATTGAAAAGAGAGAGAATAATAAATATTTAAGGATATAATAGGAAAAATAGCATTAATTATTCATTGGAATTGTAAAACGACTTATATTAAAATACAATTTTTTTTTCTAAAACGACTTATAATAAAAAACGGAGGGAGTAATATTTATTAAACAATTTTAGACTCAAACTAAAATTTCTTCCCCTTTGACAACATCAAAATGAGATAGATCTAAATGAGTCTAAAAACCAAATAACTAACCACAAACAAATAATCCTAAATCAAGAAATTCAAGTTCCATAATCAATTCATCATCTTTATACCATTGAATCAGGAGCGATTTCTTCAGAACGAGAGGAACCTTTAGTCGGCGAAGGAGTGAGATCGAACAAACATCTTGTGAATCTCGGTGGCAGAGGCAGCAAGTCGGACCCTCTCGCCGACGGTTTGTAAGGGTCGGAAACGCAGCGGCGAAGAATGTGTTGTTGTCGCGAAGGGTGTCGAGGCTGACAAGAAGATAAATGGCGGAGAAGCCATGACTAGTTAGGTCTTCTGGATCACATAAGAGCTTCTTGGCGCTCCGTTCGCTGGAGGAAGAGGACGGCGGTGATTGGCGCATATGAGCTAAAAAAACTAAGAACATACAATAATAAATATCATATACAAAACACGAAGATAGACATGTTACATGCAACAAAAATACAAATAGACACGCAACACCAACATTCAATAACATACAATTAAGTGATCAAAACCACTAACTAAAGGAAGCTTAAATAATGCATGAACAAGTATACAATTGCTCGAATGTACATAATTAGCAATACATATTTAAAAGACTTAGATACAAAGAAGAACTATAAAAAGCATATGCTAGAGATGAATGAGTAAAATAAAGAAGGTAATAAGCAAACCAATAGTACAAAACAAATACACACAATGATATAAAGTCACATACAAGAGTTATAAAGACAAACCAATATAGTGGCAAAACTATGATTTGCTACAAAATTGTGTTAGTGAAAATAGGATATACATAACAAACAAAACTAATCAGGGTTCTCATTCTATTTAAAACACGACGAACCTAAGACTATCAAATTCCTACAAATCTTGTGAAAAGGTTATGATGATAACGGTTTTGTAAAAATGTCAGCAAATTGACTTTTAGTGTTAACCTGTTCAAAAATAACATTTCCTTTTTCAATACGATCTCTAAGAAAATGGTGCTGAATCTCAATGTGTTTAGTTCGTGAATGGAGTACCAGATTCTCAATGATGCTTATTACACTAGTACTATCACACTTACTCTAAATACAAATACAACCAAGTTTTAAATCAGGGGCGGAGCTAAGGCCCAGCTAGCCCAGGCAGGCGCCCGGGCTCAACCCCTATTTTCTTTGTACTCCCCCAATTTAATAGTTGATTTTTAGACAAAATCAGGGGCAAAATTAATAAAAATAGGGTGTGACAATTAAAACAGATGAATAATCAATAGTGTAAAGTTTTTGCCCAGACTGTCAAAAATTCCTGGCTCCGCCACAATTTTAAATCATAACCTAACAATTGTTGCTTTAGCCATAAGGACATTAAATCCTCTTTCTCTTTCATCAAGTCCCTCACTTTCTCCTGGATCAGACCGACACTTCCACTGTCCATTGTGAGCTTAGATTTTAACTCACCAACGACTTGGATATATTTTTCACGTTGGACACACTCCATCATATAACTATCCTTTGTTATCAAAAGGACCCTATTCACCTTACGTTCTTCAGTGATTGTCATTGACCATCCTTCAAAACCTAAGAAGAACCCTCTTTTAGCTTCTGGATCTTAAGATATGGGAATTATCCAATACGTGGTCCTCAACATTCCTTTTTCCCTCTCTAGTCATTAGGCCACCTGGGCGGCTCTCATGGTTGTCTGTCTGTTACCGTTCAATGGGAAACAAGGGGCTCCAATCGCCCCCACTATGACAATTGGGGCACAATCTCACCCTTTGACCCTTAGAATCCTGTCTTTATTATCTTTGTAGGGTTTTGAGTGGAGCTTGAATAAGTTTTTGTGCTTTTGGTGAGGTTACTCAATCACTTTTGGCGCTGATTTGGATGCCATAGAAAGAAAAGAATGTCTGGAAGTTGGGAAGACTCCTAATCACCGACATATAACTTTGAAAAGGAGTAATGTTCGTAGTCGCTAGAAACCCAACTTCAAACGACATAAAGGGTATTAAAACACCTGAGTCGTGAATAATAGAGAGGTGCAAATAACGTGCAACCCATCCAGGGAGGCCATATTGGCCATTCCTTCTTAGAAAACGGTTCCAAAATCACATCATCTTCATGTCATGTATCGGAAAGTATTATTTTCCATCAAAAAATAACAATCATTTTCTCATTAGAGTACAAAGACGCAAAGCCTTTGACATTGAAACATTTAGCATTTGTTCCGCCATTGATTCCTGATAAAAACAAGTAAATAAAGAGAATCACTATTAGAACTACATGAGCTTTCATGGCTCCCAAGTGTCCAAATTCACGAAAACAATGCACAACCACTCCTTGGACATTCTAAAATCTTAACAATTATCATTGAGAATAGAGAGAACGAAATAAGGGTAAAATCATATCTGTAAACACGATGAATAACTTGTAAAACGAGTGCACTTTGAGCTTATAAAACTCTTAAGAAAATGGATGAAGGAAGGCTTGGAAGAAGAGAATGTGAAAAAGGATAAATGAGGGAAAACTAAAATCCTTCTATAGGGAAGGAAAATCAAGTCGTAGAGTAATCCACAACCTCCCACAGGGCATCCCAACAGTTAAAAATAAAAAAATATTCCCACGCTAAATACACACATAGGTAATTAAGACCAAATTGGCTTCTCGAGAAAAAATTATAATCAAACACACTTAATACATCACATGCTTTTCACCTCTGCTGACGTTTTAAGATTCACCTCGTAAACATCTACGAGTATATATCAGACCATGTCTGAGGAACCCGCCTCATGCTCGAGGGACCCACCCTATGCATACCTAAGGGAGATTTCCAAATAATAAGAAAAACACAAGTTAACTCATTTCGTCCTTTCCAAGCCATCATGCTTGAGGGAATGTGTATTAGTATATTTATAAAATACTGACACGAGGCGACACATGAGGTTCACTAAGGGAAGACGACGTATAATGACGTCTACTTCGACCTCTTAGCCGCCCATTTATTAGAGCAGACACCCGTCCTTTGGTTATGTCGTCTATTCCTTGGATGACTCGCGTGTTCCGTCGGAACATGAGAGTGTGAGAGTGACGTGTCCCAATTCACAATGGTGCAAAAAGGGATTCAATCTAATTGAAAAAAGTCACGTTCTCCTAAAAAGGGGAGTTAACCCTGACTCCTCACACCTCTATAAACGATTATTACTTCTTAGAAGCCTGAGATTTTTATAAATATCTCAACCATTGAGAAATGAGCAAATCTATTACACAAAATACTATTATTACTATTTACAAAATTTCTCACCTTTATACGAGTTAACTCCAACATCACAACAACCCTAAAATTCTCTGAAAACCCTTAATCTCCATTCGTGTATGTTTAGATTGATGGAAAGGAATGTAATGTAATGGAATGGAGCAGAATCATGTTACATTCCAATATTTGGTTTTACAAAAAATGAATGAAATGTGACTGAACTCATTCCATCAAATACCACTAGTTTACTTCATTTTTTATTCCACCAAAATTAGAGTGTATCAAATGGAATGGAATAAATTAATATCACAATTCAAATTTTATTCTTCAAAATTTTACATTAATCTCATTAACTTTTTTGAAGTAAAGGGTAAAAATAAAATAAAAATATTATAATGCTTTCTGCTCCGTCTAATTTCCAAGCAATAGAATGAGATATTAGTTCCAATCCGTCGTAAAATATTCAAACAATAGAATAAAATTTATGTTCTGTGCCGTTCGTTATGTTCCATTCCACTTTATTCTATTTCATTTCAGTCCGCTCCGTTAATTTTAAATTATTAAAAAAAAACCTTAATCTCAAGCATTATTATATCTTTTAATTTAACAAGTACATTCAATTAATTATACTACTTTTTGATTACATTCAATTAATATTTTAATAAATGCCAATTAAAGAATGGCAAAATAATCTACTTTAATAAGAATAAAAAAAAGTAGAATATTTTGAGAGGTTTAGTCCAAAAACAAAATGAAGAGACACAGTTTGGTTCCCTCGGTCGAATAGAACACAAGCGTCTCATTCTTTCTCTTCCCTTTAACAAACTCATTCGGATTAACTCAACTTTTCCCGATTTTCATCACTGCCCAGTTATCAGGTACACATTTACCCATCGATTCATCTATAATTTTCAATCTTCTGTTAACAAAAATTCCAATTTTTGCATTTGTTTGTTAGAATTATAGTCTGTTATTTCCCTTCCCACTTGAATGCATGCGATTCTACTTTATGTTAGGTTGATTGTTTATTGTAACCGTGTTTATAAATCTCTTATACATTGTAATGGGTTAGGTTAAAGTGAAAAACTTTTCCTTTTCATAATGTTATGATTCTCAAATTATTATCGGAGTCGACGTGTTTGTGTTAATGTCATTTTATTGGTTTAAGAAATTAGCATCTCTAACTCTCTAGATTTTGCATTTCGATGCAATGCATAATTCTAGACTTTTCTAGGCTGTTGGTGGCTGGAATTTGCGGATACATGCATTAAACCCTCACATCGACTCTGATAATAATTTGAGAAAATGGAAGTAATTGGAAGTAACTACATGCGTTAGTGTCCTATAGGTGTTGGTATGTGTTAGGCATGTCTTCAATCTATTGTTAGATGCTATATAGTTGAGGTGTTAGTGGATGAGTTGGGCATGTTGAGAGAAGACCGGTAAATTTTGTGATAAGGAGAGTATATCAAATAGAGAGAAGTCAAACAACTAGAGGTAGAAGAAGACCTAGAAAAATTATAAGAGAAATTATTAAGATAGATTTTGAGATTAGCGATTTGGATAGAAGTATGGTCCTGAACAGAACATTATGACGTAAGTTGATCCATGTAGCCGTCTCCACTTAGTGGGATAAGGCTTGGTTGTTGTTGTGAGGTGTTAGGGGATGAGACTGAATTGAATTTGGAACTAAGGTCAATATTTGGACCATGGAGTGTAGTAGAATTAATTGCATCAAGAAAAAATGATAAAAAGAAGAAGAGAGAGAAAATATTAGAGAGATATAGAGAGAAAAGTGTGAAGGAGATAATTGGAGAGAAGAAATTGAAGGAGAGGATCCAAGTCCCAATATTTGGGATGATTTATATTTATTTAAATGTATTTTACTGGTTACTGTAAAGTGTAAACACAGAATAATCACATTTTGATATTTTTTGTTTATTTTTTTTATGTTATTTGTTGGTCAACAATTAACAGTAAATTTTTTTTTTTACGCAAAGATGCACATGTAGAAAAGGGACGCATTGAAAGTCCAAGGTTTCCTCTAACGTAGAAGCAGAGATTAAAGTGTCACGAAAAAGGTGCCAGCTTTCCTTCCATGGGTGCTCCTAAGCAGAAATGGACTGCAGAAGAAGAAGCGGCGCTAAAAGCTGGAGTACACAAACATGGGTCAGGAAAATGGCGCACTATACTTACTGATCCTGATTTTGGTGCCATTTTGCGTACTCGTTCGAATGTAGATCTCAAGGTAAGTCATTTCAACATTCTAGCAGGTTCCTGGAAGCATCACAAATAGAGTTTTATTGTTCTTTCAGGCTGGGAATGTTAAAATTGAACTATCCAAATAATCATGTGTATTGTATCATAAGCGAAAGATATAACAATAGGTCATTTTTCTTTAAACAAATTGACAAAACTATTTCATACCTTTGGTGTACTAGTTTGTATGCTTTGAACTGTTAACAGGATAAATGGAGGAATATAAGTGTCACAGCAATATGGGGATCCCGGCAGAAGGCAAAGCTTGCCCTTAAAAAGAACCTTCCAGCCCCCAAAATTGACAATAATCAACCGGCCTTGAGTAAAGTAGTTCAACGTGAAGACTTTCTTGATATTAAGCCTCTAACAATATCTAGTGGAGCATTGCAATCTTCTAATTTAAAAGAACAAGTATCAAGGTTCGAGAAATTTCAAATAAATATATGCGCCATTTATTATCCAGAGAAAATAAATTATCTGCATGACTGTGGTGCTTGGTTGTGTAATTTTGTTCTAGTATATCAAGCTGTGAGTTAGTTTACCAGTTTTTCATAAATGAATAGAGAAAAGCCTAATTTACATAAAAAAATTTGTTATTTTCTATTTGATTTATCTAGTTATCCTTCATTTTTATAGTTCCTATGCGAGGTATCCACTATCCGGTCCTTCATTTGTGCAGTACCTCGTAGCATTTTTGCTGTAAGCATATTGAAGATATATTGAAAAAAAGGTTTATTATTACATATATTGAGTAAGAAAAGGAATGAAGAAGTGTTGTTGATGGCAGATGACAGTCCATGGTGGAGAGCCAAAATCCCGTCATACTGACCGCTTTACGGCGCCGTTATAGCGGAAAAACCCGCAATATTGGCCCAATATTTACTATTGCGGCGAGCCCAAAAACCGCCATGTATATCCGCCATAGTGACCATGGCGCCGCTATTTGATAACACTAATGAAAAGATCATATGCTTAACAATCTATCTTTTGATATACGGAAAGAATTCTCAAAACTTGCCAGGAATGAAT
Source organism: Vicia villosa (assembly GCF_029867415.1). Classification (NCBI taxonomy): domain Eukaryota; kingdom Viridiplantae; phylum Streptophyta; class Magnoliopsida; order Fabales; family Fabaceae; genus Vicia; species Vicia villosa. Next base: position 58,539,826 of record NC_081180.1, read on the forward strand.
AAACAAGAGAATGATTCTAACTAGAAAGAAGATTGATTAACAAAATTGAGAAAAGAAGATATGATTGATACTAACTTATCAACTTAGTAACAAACTTCTAATTAACTTCTTAACTCCAATCATTACAAACTCACCTTTATTTTAATTCCTAACATATACATTGATAACTATGCGATGATAGTTCACTGCCTTTGGATGAAGTGATTTGACTTTACTTTTATATATCTATTCATGTACTTCTTATATGATTTTGATAAGAACTGATTTATGCATAGGTTATACTCTCTGTTATGGATAGTTGATAATAGCTTTCTTTTGATCTCTTTTCTGTTAACGACATCCCATCTTAAGCTGAAATGTTGAAATCGTGAGCAATACTTTTGAATTTCAGAAGTAATACGTTTCTCAATGATGGCAATTTGGGGGATAATCATGTACTAGAGGCTATTGTCAATATGAAGGATCCAAAGGGTTCTGACAAGGCTGCCATTGCTTCTTACATAGAGGTATTTCTACTTCACTCATGGTTTTAAACTCTAAACATCAGAAGAAACAAATTGTCATTAAAAAAACTTAGTGCCATAAAAGACTACCACAGTTCCTGCTTTTGTGATGGCCTCTCTACTCATGGATTATTTTATATGAAGACTTAGCAGAAAAGAAAATTTATTTGCCCTTGCTGTAACAAACAATTTCCTTTTTGCATTTATCAGCTGATTATGTTTTTCTGTTCCAAAATAGATGTAATTATATATCACCCTTTGTGATTGCTCTCTCAAGCATTAGAAATCTTTGAAACTTACTGTAAATATTTCTCTTCGGTTCCACAAAGAGCTATATATTTTAGGTTAAATTATTGTGTAGATCCTTATAGTTTTATTAAAATTTTAAATATATCCCTAAATTTTTTTTAATGGAACCCTAATAGTTTCAGTTTTTGTAAAGGAGTCCTTATCATCCAACATACCATAGGCATACTACCATGCATAGGCTGCAAATCTTGTCCCCATCATTGCATCAAAAGTAATTACGAAACTTTTCATCTATTTAGGAAAAATATCAGTGTCCACCAGATCTTAAAATGTTATTGTCAACAAAACTGCAGCATATGGTGACAAGTGGCAAAATAGTCCAGGTAATTTTATAATCAGTTACTTCTGTAGCTAGGCACATCAAGTGTTTCATCGATGGCTGAAGTTCTTAAATAACTTATTTGATCTTGCTGGTAGTAATGAAAAGAAAATGGTTGACAAAAAGAAATAAATTGGTTATAAGATTATGTATGGATTGGATCATAGATGGAAAGTTTGTAGTGGAACCCGAAACTTTAATGTTATCAGTGCTTATGAACTTAAATGAGACTTGAAGAACACCTTAAACTAAAATTTTAGAAGGATTTGGAAGACTTAATTCAAGAAATACCTCTAGAAGAAAAGATTTTTCTGGGAGGAAATCTAAATGGCATGTATGGAGTGTGCCAAAAGGTTTTGAGGGCTTGCATGGGGTCTGGCCTCAGGGAGGTGAATATGGAAGGTAAATCCATTTGAAGTTTTTCGTTGACTTTTGATCGTAAAGAGAGTATAATTTTATCACATACAAGAGTGGGGGTATGTTCTCAAAAATAGATTTTTTTTCTTATTAGGAAATCAGACAGAAAAGTTTGCTTGGAATGTAAAGTCATACCTAGAGAGAGTTGGGATATCTAGCGAAGAGTATAAGTAATGGATATAAGGGTTAGGAGGAGACTTAAGAGAAGAAGCCAAAATAGGGACCGATAGATCAAATGGTGGCATTTGAAGGGTGAAAAACAAATGATCGTCCAACACTAGGTTTAGAGCGAGGTTTCTCAGAGCCCCAAGGAAGTGTAAACCTTATATTGGATAAGGTGACAAAGAATTAAAAAAGTAGTAAAGAAGACGTTAGGAGAATCAAAAGGTTTTAGACCTAGGGGTAAAAAATCTTGTTGGTAGAACAAAAGTATGCGTTAAAATAAAAAGGGAACACTTTAAAGCATGGGTTTTAGACCTAGGTGTAAAAAAGTTGGAAACATATAAGAAAGCTAAGAGACCAAAAAGGCGGTAGGTGGTAGGCGGAGCAAGAAATAAAGCTTTTGATGGGTTATGTCTATCCCTCTGCCTAACCATAAAGGTTCATTCATTGTTCTAACACAATGCGTACCATTCACGAACATCACTATTATAGCAAGGCATAACCAACCTATCAACTAAAAATTCCTAACTCACTCTTTATTTATCATATATCCTTACCACACTCATTAAATAATACTTTCTTTTTCCTAATGACCTCTATTTGGTCTTTATTAATACTCACCCCTTTAAATACAGCCTTGTCCTCAAAGGTGGAGTTTGCATCCACCAAAACTTTTCTCTATCAAATACAAAATAGAGCAATCCATGAAAAGTGGAGAAAAATTTTCAACAGGCTTCACTAACACCAATTTCCATAGGGAAATTAAATTTTCTTTAGTATTATCTCATAAAAAAAAGACGAATATCAAGACTTCCTGTTGAAATAAAGTACAAAGTTTCCTTTAGTTCCACACTCCCATATTATGGCATTCCACAAAGCAAGGTCATACGACTTTGCTCCAATTTGAATACAAGTCCCATTTGTCCAATAAACATGCTCATATTTCACATATCTCTCTTCCATGTTTGTGTTCTCTTCTCTCTTTTCTTTCGCGGACTCGCTCAGATCCGTTGGTTTTGGTGGTGGTGGTATAGAAGTAACCGGATTTTGTGTTACAGTGTTCTTCCTATTTGTCACTCCGTTGATGTTCTTTGTTAGACCTGACAGGGGTGGTTTTGACGGTTTCTCCTTCGGAAAACCGTTTGCAACATCATCATTGTCAATTGTTTCCATCTGACAGTGGTGGTTTTGACGGTTTTTCCGTATATCCGTTTGCAGAAGAGGTGGTTTTGGCGGTTTCTCTTTCACAAAATTGTTTGCAGCATCACCATTTTCAAATATTTTTGCATAACAGGGGTGGTTTTGACAGTTTCTCCTTCGCAAAACCGTTTGCAGCATCAGCATTTTCAATTTTTTTCTCCATCTAGAAGAGGGTTTTGACGGTTTCTCCTTCACTCCACCTTCAAACTCATGATTCTTTGCTTTCCCTTTGTCCTTCTACATTGTCAAATTGGATTTTGAAATCACATCTTCCACATAAGATGATGAATGAACACCTCTTGAGGAATGCCGATGTAACATTTTGACGAACTCAATCCTTATGATTTGCCGGCATTCCTCCAGTGTTTGCTGGACAGAGTTCTCCACCGCATCTAAACATGGAAAAATTTGTGGTATCATGACTTCACTGGCTTCATTGGATAATCCGGTAGGTCGGACCATCGATGGAACTCGCAAAGCAAAGCTCCTCAGAGGAGATAACTCCATCTGCCTAACCATAAAGGTTCATTCAATATTCTAACATAATGCGTGCCATTCAATATTCTAACACGAGAATAAAACAGAAGAGACAGAGATGAGAATGTTGTGTTGGATGCATGGTAAGACTAGACAAAATAAGATTAGATAGCACATCATTATAAAGAGTTAGGATAATGCCTATCATAGAAAAGACGGTGGAAACTAGACTTAGGTGGTTTGACCATGTAGAAAGAAGATTAAATGGAGGATAGTTGCACAAATCTATGGGTAGTCAAATCACATAGTTGCATAAATCATCTGGTAGTCAAATCACTAGTAAGATTATAAGAGGAATTATTAAAAAAGATTTAGAGATTAATAAGTTGGATGGAGATATGATAGTCATATCACTAGTAAGATTATAAGAGGAATTATTAAAAAAGATTTAGAGATTAATTAGTTGGATAGATATATGATATATGATAGAACGTTATGGTGTCGTTTGATCCATGTATCCGGGCCCTATTTAGAGATTAATAAGTTGGATGGAGATATGATAGTCAAATCACTAGTAAGATTATAAGAGGAATTATTAAAAAAGATTTAGAGATTAATTAGTTGGATAGATATATGATATATGATAGAACGTTATGGTGTCGTTTGATCCATGTATCCGGGCCCTATTTAGTGGGATAATTGTTGTTGTATAATGTATAGATGTAAATAGATGTGTGTTTTCTTTTCGTAGAAACAACTTGATATCAGCCATTTCTTTAGTAAGAGAGATAGTACCATAGCAACTTGGCATGCAATCAAATTTTATATGAGTTTATTCTGCCAATGACATATATGTTGACAGGAAAAGCACAAGTACAAGATTATGCCAAGCCCAACAGTCTCTGAGAAAAGAAGAAGCTCTTCCTTGATGCTCATAGAAGCAAGGCCCAAAGATTCTCTAGAAGTGGAGAAGAGTGGTGATGTCAACATCCTTTCAAGATCTCAAATTGACGAAGAGCTATCAAAAGTGAGGAGCATGACAGCTCAAGAGGCGGCAGCTGCAGCTGCAAAAGCAGTTGCAGAGGCCGAAGTTGCCATTGCACAGGCTGAGGCAGCAGCTAGAGAGGCAGAGGCTGCAGAAGCTGAAGCTGAGGCTGCTCAAGTCTTTGCAAAAGCAGCGAAGAAGGCACTTAAATGCAAAATGCTTCATATTTGGTAGTTTCCTCAATCCATCACTCCTTTAGAATCTTCACATACTTGTATATTTAACCATTGCTGCATTTTTCTGATGCCTTTACAGAAGGATTTGTTAGTTCTTAGTTTAGTTTAATTAATCTGAGAATTATGCAGATGCCAGGGACTTTAGGTATTCATCATCGGCCGAGTTGGTTTGAGATAATGGTTCAACTGCTATGCCTACTGCCAATTTTTGTCGTAGCTGTACATAACTTTCGGCTTGTAAATCTGGAATATGCTGAACAATTCTTGAAACATTTTATCAGGAGTTAGTGATAGCTTTTATTTCATTTTTTCCTTTTTATTCTTAAGGAAGACAATGAGGAATGTTACAAAGTACTAAAGAAGAGTATTGTAATGGAATATCAACATAGACATCTCATTTGGACTAGATGAAAGATATCAATTTTTTTGTAGTGCTGTAATAGCAATTTGGATTGTCATTGACATGCAGGCCAATTTACATTGCTTGTTCTAAGACATTGTTACATCACTTTTCATTATTATGACCTGTTTTTGAGGCTTGTCACAAAATCATCTGTTTTTGAGGCATTTGCTTGGTAAAATTTTATAAGATAGTCCATAATTCTTGAACAAGTTAGATATATTGAGGAATCGTTGCTCATATCTGGTCCATGGGAGGGAATTTATGACTATTCTATGCAAATGTTATTTGGTTTCGCTTAGTTTCCTTTTCATTTTAGTTGTTTTTAAAGTTATTCATATATTCTTTAATTATTTATTATTTATTTCTCTCGATACAATAAATATATTGATAAAACAATAACTTATGTTTTATTGAATTTTCAAAAAGGGAAATAAATAAGAATATAACTTCTTGTATAAAAGCAATAGTTAAAAGAAGCAGAGATAATTAGTGATGGTTAAAAATAACAAGATAATAGAGTTAGATACTCATAGCGCAAAGATCATAGGACCTATGAATGAACACTATTTGAATTAGGCGTCTTTTGGTGTTAGAGATTAAAATAATTTTTCTAAGTCTTTCAAAATCATCTGCCAGTACATTCTTTCTAGGTGAAAAATATTAACCCTCCATTCTAGTTAGGAGATTCTCCTTCCTTTTTCCTAAAGCACTACCCTCATCACCCTTTAAAGTCCTAAACATAGCCTAAAACAAGTTGCAATAACTAGCCACAATCAATTTCTGATTCTAACAAACTCCCTATCCACCTCTCTCATTTTCCTTCCATGCTTCCAATATTTGATATGCCGAAGGCTTGTCAATCACTCCCTCACCAACATCATCATCATCTTCATCACTTTCATCATCCGAGAGCTCATCATTTGAAGACTTGTCACGTGTCAGATGATCAAAAGAATTCAGTCTATCAACATGTAAGCTTACGTTATCTTCAGTATCGGAGTTTTGCAGCCTGGAAACCACCACATCATTATTGTTTACTCTGTCAACTTCATCATGGTTAAAGGTAAATGCATCTGGTTCAGCTTGATCACTACCGAGAAAAATGTCATTCCCAGGTTCAGCAGCGCTTTCAGCTGTCTCTTTCAGACCATTGACATTTTCACTTCCAAAATGGCCGGTACTTGAAGTGTTTGTTGACGAACCTAATCCACAAAGAACATGCAATGCCTTTGATAAATTTGAAACTGTTGCTTCTGATGTAACCGTGCAATTACCAAGAGAATTCAACAACAGCTCTAGATTTTCATGATTAATTCTATCTTCGTTTTCTTTGAACAGTCCAGTCCATTGCTTTTCAGTTACTCGATATGGCGCATAAGCCATGGTGCGGAGTAGGACTACTGCTCGGTCATAATTATCCCGAGTCATAGCTTGAATCACCAATTCAAAAAAGAAAGGACGGTGAGGGATTTCTCCAGCCTCCAGAATCATGTCAAATGCATGCTCCAGTAAATGCAACTGCAATGAAACCATAATATACCGTCAAATTCAATGTTTAGAAAAAAATGTATCAAGTAAAGAAGTAAAGAGAGGTTTTTGTCGCTCCATTGGCTAACCGTGGCCACTAGTAATAACTAACAGAAAAGAAAACAGAGACATTATAGGAATAACGAGTATATTCTCTCTACCTTGCCAGCTCTTGAAGCTTTAAGAAGTAATGCCAAGTGTTTATATTGATCCAAATGATAATTCGAGAGAATCATCTCTTTGTACACATGCTCAAAGTATTCCCACTGGTGCGCATGAGCAGATGCTTCCAACATTAAGTTATATGTGTATGCATCGGGTCGTAAATCTGAGTTTGCAACTTTAACTTCCTCAAATAAAACTTTAGCTTTAGAAAACATGTCGTTCTGGCTGTAAACTTTCAGCATGGTATTTACTGTCCCTATATTAGGAGCACAGCGGTCTTTCATATATTCAAATATAGATACACAATCATCAATGTGCCCACCATCCATTGATGACTTAATCATGCCGGTGAAAGTAACCTCCACGGGTCTAGCACGAGGAATTCTTCTTATCTTTTCAACCTACAAGCCATATTTCAATGGAAAAAAACTTTAATCAGAGTTTTGTTAGTATCTGAATGTCAAATTTGGGAGTTTAATTGAAAAAAAAAAAAAAGTACCTCTGGAATAGCATCTTGCCATCTACCATATTTGCAAAGGCAACATGCTAGCTCATAATATACACTAGCTGTTCCCATAACGCCTCGTCTTTCCATGTCCCTGACAATTTTCACAGCTTCATCAACTTTACCTTCCTTCCAAAAAGTTCTCACCAACACTAAGGAAGAGAGGAAGTATATATCAGGCCATCAGAATAACAGTTGCAAATGATATGAAAGAAGTAAAACACTACCTTTATATGTAAGGGCTTCTGGAACTTCCCCACTGCTCGTCAGCTTTCGAAATAACTCATGGACAAGGTCATAGTTGCCCGATTGCAGCATTACCTTATAACAAACATCACCTGTAAGACTGGATCATATTTTCAAAAAAGTAATACCATAATAAATCAACCAAATAGATCTTTCGAGAATAGTTCTCTCAAAACAGCTTATATTGTACCGTCTTTAATTTTTTGTTAGCGACATAAACAAAGATGATAGCACAATAACTACCAACTCAGAATAGCAGTTATCAATTTGATTATGTGCGTAGCCTTGTAGTGAAAAGTAAGAAGAGCCAAGTTATTTAGTATCTAATTTTTCAAGATAAGTTACTTGGTGTCAGATGTTGTAATCCTGTAATTTTACCTCCATCGCAAGTCCATAAGTAGCTCCATTAGGTTTCAGACCACTTTCCCTCAGTTGCTGAAAAACCCATGACACGCCTTTCCACTGCTTTGATGGAACACAAGCATTAAGTACCTAACATAATTGAAGAAACCTAAAGACTGAATCAATTTGCAAAATGGCATCTCTTAAAAATTTATATGAAATATATTTAGTTGCTTTCTTACAGCATTATATATAACCACATCAGGTTCAAGAATTGGATCCCAGTTCTTGTGATACATATATTTAAATGTTTCGGGTTTCTGCCTCATGCATTCCACGATATCCAGCAACTCTTTTAGAAGACCAGCTTGACCAAGTGTAACAGCAATGCTGTGATATGCAACCATATCAGGATACACATGAAAGTTTCCCTGAACAAGTTGAGAGCAAATCAATTCAACGACGTACAACAACAATTAAAGACGAGTCTTCACATGGAAAAAATAAACTAAGCACTTGATTCTTACACGCATCAAATTGAAAATTTGAAGGGCTTCCTTTGGCCTTCTTGCCTTCCCAAGAACTGCAAGAAGTTTTGTGTACACAAACCTACAAAATCATTACTAATTTCATCGTAAGAGAGAACCGAAAATGCAAAGCACTAAGCATGTAAAACAACAACAAAAATGCGAATAATAAAATCATGCATAATATTTGGCTGCTTTCAGAAGAAAAAACACCTGCTTTGAAACTTTTTGCGTTCCTTACAATCGTACACCCATTGAACCACAGATAGAGCTTGCTTCCAACAAGCTCTAGCATCAAGCATTCCAAGAATCTTCAACAACTGACCCTCTGTGAAAGGCAAACCCGACAGCTTCATCAACCTCGAAAATTTCCAATCCTTAGCCCCAATTTCCCTATCACACAACCTACAACAACAGCCAAAAAAAAAACACTTCCATAACTTGCAAAAAAATAAAAAATTCAATCAAACCAATTCACAGAAAATCAAAAACCAAACACAAACCTATCAACAAGAAACCTCACAACCTGAACCTCACTACGTTTACTAGTCTTTTTTCCATCACTACCTTCATCAAACCAACGTTCGTTGATTTCAAGGTCATCCTCCAAAACCCATTTCAATTCATCCATTTTCCGAGCACGGAATATCTCCTTCAACTCCGTTAAATTCTCCCTTTTAAGTTTTTCTCCTCGGAACTCTCTCGTTCTCTCCAAAAACTCAACTTTTTGCACCCCTTCCCACGGCTTCCCCACCAAAGACAAACCCTTGTTCTCTTCCGAATTTCCTTCCAACGCTTTTGTGAACTGTTTGTACTCATGTTTGAGTTCCTGAAAGTGCTGCTCTTCCTCCAATGTTTGTTTCTGTGTCTTGGAGAGTGGTGGAGATTCCTGGGCTTGGCGGTTGAGTTTGCGATTGTGTTTTTGGATTTGTTTCTTGCGGAGGGTGTGGACGATTTTTGGTGTGGGGTTGACGCCTTTTTTGATTAGGTTGTGGCGAATTTGGTCGGTGTTTGGTTGGAATTGTGATATGGGACGAAGTGAGAGCGCGTGTCCGTGTATGTGTAGAGTTTCCATGATGACAGAGTGGTGAGAGTTCGGAATTCAGTTAGGCCATGGTTGGTTGCAAGATAATACTACCATGGCTGACGGCAATCATAAGATAATTTTTATTTTTTATATTTTAAAGAAAAAGTTCTTTTTCCTCTGTAAAATGACATTTATTATAAAAAAATTTGAGAGGATAATTTTTAATTTATTATAAATTAATTTCTTATTTTCACTTTTCTTGCAAATAAACATTTTTCATTTATTAATTATAAAGTTAAAAATTACTTTTAAAATAATTAATTTATTAATCTTTTATGCTAAAAATTTACAAAATTTCAAAGTTACAAAAGTATTGAATGTGGGTTATGTAAAGTTTGAGTTGTAATATGGTTTTGTTTGGCTTGACTTAGTTTGTAAGATACAAACGCAAACTAAATTGAATCGCACTTAAAAAATGACCCAAGCACATACAAGTAAAATGCGATATTTTTTGCAATTTTCATTTTAGTTTGGTTCAATTAGCAATATTCTATTAGATCGGTTTAGTTTTGAACACATCTAATCACAATGAGATAACATCGAAAATGAGAAAAAATAATGGTCGTTGTCTAATGACTGTCGCGATAGAAAAATTGAGATTACACTGTTGATTAACTTAACTCAGAAAAAGCAAGAGTCGCCACTGAAATTTATTGTTTCCAAATGAATGAGAAAAATCGAATAAAACCCACAAAAGTTTTAAAGAAACAAAACTAAAAAGAAACGGGTACGAGGTTGGTTATGCAAGGGAAAGACATTTGCATCTCTCACATCCGTGGTACTCCGCAACAACCTTTTGAAAATATGTGTATTAAAACTTAAAAGAGATGTGTGCAAAAAGATTGATGGGATGAGAAAAGATCATGTTTTATTATGTTTTATTATGTTCGGCAAGACATTGCATCTTGTGCCTACATACCTCCTCTGTGTAATGGAGAAATCGAAGTCAAAAAATTTGTAGTTCCGCTTACAAAGAAACAACAAACGTTAGTTGATTGATTTTAAATGAAAAAATACTTTGTCATCTCAAGGAAAAAACTCAATTAGTCAACCATAAATATGAAAAAGATGAATCTTTGCATCACAATGAAATAAGAACTCCAACTTGTATAGAAATCAACAAGTATGCCGGTAGCTCTTTCAAATAAAAAATAATTAAAACCATATCAATGAATATCATTGAGATAGGAGAATTACATCTCAATTATGATGATTACTCATGTCAAATATTTTGAAATTAAGTTTAAAGATGAAAAACCAAGTGGCAACCAAATCTAATTTAAAAATGTATACATTCTATATATTTAAAAGTTGAAAAACTTATTTTTTTTTATAATAATATTATATTTGAGAAATTTCGCTCATATCTTTTGTAGATAGAACAAACTTCAACAAAATTATTAACTATAACTCCTAATACAATTTTTTTACTACATTCGGTCTTTGTTAATAATTTTTTCTTTTAATCTTATTTAAAAAAATCATAATTTTAAAAACTTATTTACTACATATAAGACCATTTTATAATTTTCTATAAAAATATATTTATAAAAATATTCAAAAGATTATAACAATTATTAACAATTTCATTTGTTTTGATGTTTTTTAGTATTTCTTTTTATAATAATAAGAATAGGAGGGAAAAGGGTCCCACCTTAAGCAATTTGTATATTTCATTGCAAAGTCAGAGTCATTTTCTCCTACCCAGATCAATCCCAGATCCAAATTGCAAACATATTTGAATTCATTTTCTCCTACATAGTTTCAGGTGAGTCTCTCTTCTAATAATCATCATTCAGTTTTTCATATCAACTATGCTACACTTAGCTTTGTTTATAATTCCTTAGTTTCAATTTCCAGCATCATTTTGAACCTATAAATCAAGAAAAAAAATGAGGATGAGGAATCTATACAGAAAACCAATTACTACTTTACATCACAACACTGGAAATAGATATTGTTCTATATCACTTCTTATACTATGGACCTTATTAATCTTAGGATGCATATTTTTACTTCATTTTTATTCCAATAAGAATATGATTCAACCTCAACCTCTTGATTCTTCTCATTTTCATTATCTTCAACAAATTGAAAATTACAACTTCCAAATTCCACCATCAAACAAAAAGAGCTTACCTCAAATCCAGTCAATAACACCATTGGTTGATGAATTTTTGGATCAAGATTCATCACTTAGAGAGGTTTTCTTTCCTGTGGAGACTATAGGGAAAGGGAATGGAAGTGATAATTATTTCTCCCCTGGGAGGATTTGGTTGGATACTGATGGAAATCCTATTCAAGCTCATGGTGGGTGCATTCTGTTTGATGAAAGTTCAAGCACTTATTATTGGTATGGTGAATATAAGGATGGACCTACATATCTTGCTCAGAAGAACAAAGGACCTGCTCGTGTAAGTCACTTTAATTATTTAAATAGTTTGTTGTTTTAAGTGTATTAAGTAAGTTTTTTATTGATTTGACTTACTTATCTATTAAAATAAGTACTTTTGCGCGTTTGAGAGACCCTATGTGAACAACTTATACTTATACGTAAGAGTGACAAATTAGCATGTCCGTCCCGTTTAGTCCTGTCAAACAAAAACTAGCAAAAATTGGTGCGGGGCGAGACAAGCATAATTGAGAATGCGGGCATAAAACCTTGGTCTGCTCCACGAAAAAATGAGGGTGGGGCGGGAATGCAGGATTTGCACCCCCTAATGGCTAAAAATTGTAAAAATTCTTTTTAGTGCCTGTATCCATGTAAAAAAAATGGAGCGGGGCAAGCAAATTAAGGGGGCGGACCTAAAATCATAGTCCGATCCACAAAAAAATGCAGGCAAAATGGGTATGTCTGAGGGTCCGTACCCATTTTGCCACGCTATTTATAGGCTCTCTAGGATATCATATGAAAACAATGGATAACTTAAATGAAAACAGTTTGACTTAAGTTTATCTTTTGTTATAGAAATAGATAAACACTTGCATGATAGAGGCTTATAGCATAAGTGTTTGTTTAGTTGTTTTGCCCTAGCTAGTTTTGTAGACATGTTTAATTCATCTTTGTACTATTCATAATGAGGGGCCTTGTGCAGTTATGTTCCAAATACATTCAATGTAATCTCCATACTTAACACCGCTGTTATCAACTGAAGTCTTTGGCAGAGAAGTTGTATTTGTTTCAAATGGTTAATTTGGTTCTTGAATTGTTTACTTTGACATATATTTTGTTACTCTGAAAAAAGAATTTATAAATTAGCAAATCTAGGAGTCATTTTAATTTGTATCAAATGCAACTACTGCTCTGTTTTGGCCAAATTGAGTTCATCAAAGATTTCTTGAAATGGTTTTCTGTTCCAGACTGTAACTTCAGCACCAATGGAAACAAGTTATTGTCCGGTGAACGGCTCGAATGAGCTAAGAGACGACGAGTTCATTCCATTAACTTCCAAATAATTATTGTAACAAAGCTCACAGTCTCTATTTCTCACTCTCTCTCCATCAGGTGGACATTATAGGAGTTGGTTGCTATTCTTCTAAGGATCTATGGTCCTGGAAAAAAGAAGGTATTGTATTAACAGCAGAGAAAACAAATAAAACCCATGATCTACACAAGTCCAATGTGCTCGAGAGACCAAAAGTTATTTACAACGAAAAAACAAGAAAGTATGTGATGTGGATGCACATTGACAGCGCCAATTACGCAAAAGCTTCTATCGGCATAGCAGTCAGTGATACACCTATCGGTCCATTCGAATATCTCGGTAGCCAAAGACCGCATGGATATCAAAGCAGGGACATGACAGTTTTCAAAGACGAAGACGGTGTCGCATATCTAATATACTCATCCGAAGGAAACAATGTAATGCACATTGGACCCTTAACTGCAGATTATCTCAATGTGACATCTGTTATGAGAAGGGCTTTCGTCGGACAGCGAAGAGAAGCACCAGCAATGTTCAAACACAAAGGAACATATTACATGATTACATCAGGGTGTACTGGCTGGGCACCAAATGAAGCACTTGTTCATGCATCTGATTCAATCTTGGGGACTTGGGAAACAATTGGAAATCCATGTGTAGGTGGAAACAAAATGTTCCGGGTTTCGACTTTTTTGGCACAAAGTGCTTTTGTGGTTCCATTAAAAAAGTTTCCTGGTTTGTTTATCTTTATGGCAGATAGATGGAATCCAGGTGAGTTAAGAGACTCTAGATATGTTTGGTTGCCTTTGATTGTTGATGATGGACATGATGATCAAGCACTTGAGTATGGTTTTGGATACAGAATGTGGCGAAGAGTTTCTATATATTGGCATAGAAAATGGAAGCTGCCTCTAGGTTGGAACACATTCAAATAATGTAGTTTTTTTGTGTGTATATTTGTTTACAATTTCATCAACGAAGTATGCTTGACTTACAGGATAATGTAGAACAGTAGATGTGCGATATAGATGTTCTTCACACACATGAAGTTTGTGCGAGTGTACTAGTGAGATTTAGTTTTGAAATTTTGTTCTCTCAAGATGTAAAATGGTTTCAATTATGATTTTAACTTTCTAATTATTAAGACTCTTACATCGGATAATATAAACATATATCTTTATAAGTGGGTGCAATTCTCATCCTACAAATCGGTTTTGTAAGATTGAATTAAATTCAACCACATTTCTTAACAATCAAATCAAAGGAGACATCAATAATGTTATGGAAGATGATGTATCAAGATTAGCACTTTCAAATAAGTGCAGTGAGTTGTACTAAGTAATACAAAAGTTGTTCTAAATGTGGATGCCAAAGATTGCATAATACAATGAATTTAATGTTAATTAATTATTGGGTTAATAGTAATTTACTCCCATGTAATATGAGCGTGTTTCGGTTTACCTCCACCGTTGCCAAAGGCAGGTTTAGGCAACGGTTTTTTTGAAAAAACCGTTGCCAAAAGGTAAAGAGGGAAGAAAAGCAAAATTCGCTAACATTACATAGGGATGAAATACTATTAACCCTTAATTATTTAATTGGACAAATCTCATAAGCTAAAGTTAAGTTGGGATAAATCTCTTAAGTAAAAGCCAAGCAAACAAATACTGGGTTTATATCTATGTATGTCTCAAGAGAAAATTGAGCTCATATATGGATTTTTCTAAACTATAAATTAATTTTAAACTGATATCTTCTTAGTTCAAATGAATATTAAATCGGGCTATATTTCAAAGAGAAAGTTAACTAATATAGGATGTTTTGAAACTTTAAATTAATATGACTTAATACTATTTTATGTTCATTATCTTCGACTTGGAATCCAATTTGTTTCTTTAACTTTAAAAAAAACAATTTTGTCCCTAAACTTATTACTCAATGTCACGTATGTCCTTATTGTCTAATTCCGACAAACGGAGTTTTTTGAGGTAAATGTTGCATCCCAGTTGGCGGATTTGTCATCACCATCTTTGTTTCCCTAGTTTTCTTATAGGAATCCTAAATCAAATTAGGGCAAGTACTTCTATTTGGATATTCTCTATGTAATCTCCATAGCCTCAAACACTAAAACATTTATGTTCATCTTGTGTACAAGTCTAGGGGTGGGAATAGGCTAGGCTAGGCTAGGCTTTATAAGGCCTGGGCCTGGCCTACAATAAACTTACAAGGCCTGAGCCTGGCCTATGGCCTACTATAGGCTCATTTTTTCAGCTTGGCCTGGCCTTTTTAAAAGCCTGACCTGGCCTGAAAGCCTATTTAAAAGCCTCTTTCTTATTAATGTTTTCAATTAATTCATATTACTTAAGAAGCCTTATAGGTCGCATATATATGAACATTTAGACTGGTCTATTTAGAATTTTTTTTCTAATACATATGTATATATAGACCAATCTATTTAACACTTTTTCTAATATATATGTATATATAGGCCAACCTATTTAGACTAATTTTAATATATATGAAAATATAGGCCGGCCTACAAGGCTTTATAGGCTTTTTTTAATAGCCTAGGCCTGACCTATTTTATTAAACAGGCTTTTAAAAAAGCTCAAGTCTGGCCTTTTTATCAAATAGGTCCGGCCTGGCCTGGCCTTAAGTAGGCTAGGCTATAGGCCCCTGTAGACCGGCCTGGCCTATTCCCACCCCTATGTACAACCTATATTCGTAATCGTAAGCAATTCGTGGGTGGATATTTTTCACTTCATCTTTTCATCTCAATCGAAGTTACAAATTTGTTATGAGTGTTGTTCTTCCATTGCGAAACAATATGGTAAACACGAAGGAAAAAGTTTTAATTCGAAAGTTTATTCAAGCTTGAAGTTGTGATTGAGACCTAGGTGTAGGTGTGGAGATATTATTGTTCTTCAAAAGGCAGCGACAATTACCAATTATGGAAAGCAATTATTAGGATGTCCACATTTTATAGTAAACATTCTAAAATCCTTCATCATTCTGGATATTTGTAAAACAAAGCTTGTTTTGTAACATTGACAGTGTTACTTTTGAATTCATACAGGGATCTACTCAAGTTGGGTGTGGTTTCATTAATTGATTCTATGAAAAAGTGAAAGATGGGAAGGATAATTTTATAATGAAGAAAAAAAATAAGGTTGGAAATATTTAAAAAAACAAATTAAGAGCAACTATAAATCTTGAAACACAAAGAGCCACTATAAAATGGAAGAAAATTCAGAAGACTTTAACTTTTGTCGTTTAGGTTGTGAAAAACGCAAGTTGAACGAAAGTGGAGAACTTATTCATCTCATCGTCTCTCAAGTATAAGCTACTAATATCTGGCTTGACATAACCCATTTCTTGTTGATTAAAGATTGCAAGAAGACGAAGAAGTTACTCTTAGGTTTTCATTTATTTTTCATTATGTGTTTAAGAATGTTTAGCTTAGGATCCAGTGTTGGTGTATGTACTAAGTTCATTATGAGCTAAACTCCTTTATGTTGAGCAATGTGAAGTTAATATGAAGTAGTCTTTATGTTAAATGGTGTGTTGTTAGTGGTTTATTTTACCAGGCATTATAATGTTATAAATATGATTATTTGACTGATCAACTTATGAAAAGATACAAGTTTGTTGTTGTGAGGAATTCAACAATAAGTGAAACTCATGATAAATGTGATTGAAAATAGTAGGATATGAATATTCACTAGATTAGCTACTTTAGGCATAAAGCGCTACAATCATATAGGACATTCGAAATGAAACCAGACATGCATTAAAGTTAAAAGTGAGGCTTAGGAATTTGTCCCCTTGCTTTACTGTATATGTTTACGTTGTAAAAATACACCACATTTCCAACATATTCTCCATTATTGATCTCATTTATTCTTATCAAAGTATATATGCCACTATTCATTCTAAAAACTGAACATGTGACATCCTTACTATTTGATCACATGCTAATTTAAAAGAACATGTATACTTGCACGTGACACCACACATTTTCAAAAGCAACAACATCCTACATGGACAAAATACCTTGTGTATTCTTTGTATGTGATAAAATAATCTATTTTCGGTTTCCAACCTCCGAACACACCCTAGGGACAATATGGCTTGTGTTTCTCAGACAATCATAAAAGAGAGAGTGAATTCTGATTCCAAAATATTTAGTCATTCACAACTCGCATAAATCATTTCTAACACAAAATGAATTTTCATAAGTCATTCATAATCCATATTGTAGTGCAAATCAAAATTTTTACATCAAAATATTAAACTACATCGAAATTTTTACATCAAAAACTATCGAGACTACATAAAAATACAAATTAAAGTAAATTATTGGATATAATGCACACCCATGATCCTCCTCTGCCTCATATACTTTAGTGCAAATTGTGCCTTTGATAATACTGAATGGAAAATGACCATCTCAATAGTGCCTTCCTAAAACTTTCCTCTACTTAAGGCATCTCTTACAATAGAGATTATACGTTAACATATAGACAATACATCAACGACATGGTCCGCCTTTGCATGTTACTCTTCTAGAATCTCCTAATGAAATGGCCCATGTCAATCTCCTTTTATAATTGTATATCACACTCCATAGACGAGCAGCTGTCACACTATGTATAACCTCCGACACCAGATACTCGTCCTCTGATGTCAGAGGTTGTACGTAGTGTGACAGCTGCTCGTCCATGGAGTATTCCATCAACATCTCTGCATAGGACAGTGGCAAGTGCAACAAATATATGGTCCCTACGTATACCCCGCATATACTTGAATTACTACAATACTCGCTTAGGTAGATGTGGGTACATATGTCAAGACCTATACGATAACCATCCAGAGTACAAACATATCACTTCCAAAGGTCATGTCTAACGGTGCTTACCATACGGTGTGAAACAAATGTCATATGTTAGAATGAGGTCATGAGCAAGTCTTTATAGCTGAGTCGTCAGATTCCCCTTGAGTAGAATAATCGAGTACGCACGTGACAATTCTTCAGTTGTATTGGGCTTGGGTCATCCAAAATTTGGATTGTTATTACATAGTTTCAGTTTCTTTAATTATGGTGTGCAAGGAGATTGAAATCCAAATATATTTTTAACTTGCATTGGGCACGATTTTAATGAAAAAGTTTGTTGTGTTGTTGTCATGCGGATTTCAAACTCCTACACTATGAAAGGGTTATTTTTCGAGTTTTCACAAGGGTGTGAGAGGAATAATAAGGATGCAACGAGCAATCTCCAAATTTGAACCAATTGAGTACCAAATTATGTCAAACTCAGTCCAACACCACCTGTATACACCCCTAACAAATAGAACCATAAACAAAATAAAAGATATTTGCAATCACCAAAACCAAACAAAAAGAATTACAAACGTTTATTTTTTTTAGTTCAACTCAAATTGTTTATCTCTTTGTTAGGCTCATCCCTTCATTTTAAAACTCTCGGTTAGGTTCATCCGTTCATATTAGGAAAATTTTACTTCCTACCCCTACATTTGCCCTTCTACCCCAACAATCATATTTTTTTGACGAAATTACCCTTCCATAAATAGGAATTTTTTTTTCTCATTTTTCACTTTTTACTGATCTTGAACAAACACTCTCCTTTTATCTGTACGAAACACAAACCGGAACACCTTGGAAAACTCTTCCGGTTCATTAACTTTCCAAACCGGAACACATTTGGTAAGTGGTCCGGTTCAGAAAAATACTTCACGGAACACTTTTGGTTTTTGTTCCGGTGCGTTCGCTTCCAAACCGGAACACAATTTGGAACTCTTCCGGTTTGTTGCCTATGATACCGGAACGCTTTTGAAATCTGTTCCGGTTTGTTTTCATCTCCACCGGAACCCTTTTGAAAACTGTTCCGGTTTAGCTCAGTTGCAAACCGGAACCCTTTCTGGAACTGTTCCGGTTTGGTTTTTTTTTTTTTAAAAATTTTTTTTTTAAAATTTTTTTTTCAGGAAAATGCGTACACTTGGACCAGACGGGAGACCACATACCCGTCGCCGCCGCGACGAAGCTGGTTCCTCTAACCCACCACCACAGCCAGTTGGATATCCTGGTGGACCATCAGATTTATCTTTACTTGTTCGATATCAAGACCATGTTGCTCGCCGGTTATGGTACGGAGAGGTAAGTAAAAATTATTTGATTTATTTTAAATAGAATTTATTATTATATCTTCTAATGTGGTTTTTTTATTTATTTTCAGGAAAGAGGCTCTAAAAAGGAGCTTAAAGTTGCTGGGCACGGGACGAAGCTCTAGGAGAGAGTGCCTCAGCAGCTCCCACCTGAGATTGAGGCTATCGTGTCTAGGTCAGGTCTGGCTTCTCTTCAGAGAACTAGCCTGACCAAGATAGACGTTAATCTCGTCTCAGCATTTGTGGAGAGGTGGCATGTTGAGACTTCGTCATTTCACATGCCATTTGGTGAAATGACGATTACTTTAGATGATGTTGCGTGCCTGCTCCATTTGCCTATCAATGGTATGTTCTGGTATCCTGATGAGCATGTCACAGAGCAGGTGGCTGTTGATCTTGGCTGTGAGTTATTGGGAGTGGATAGACATGCCATGGCTGTACATGTGCGTTCTTGCAGGGGAGCTTATTACTCACTGCAGTGGCTGTATGACAGATTCGTGCAGTACCATGCTGCTGGTAGTTGGACTTACGCGACCAGGGCATATCTGATGATGTTGGTAGGTTCTACCATTTTTGCGGATAAGACATTTACCCTGGTTGAGGCCCGATATTTGGTATTGTTTAGAGATCTACGTGGGCTTGGTTCATACAGTTGGGCATCAGCGGCACTGGCCACTCTTTATCGCCACCTTGGGGATGCATCTATGTTTAGTTGCAAGCAGCTCGGTGGATATCCTACTCTTCTACAGGTATTTATGTTATTTTTAATTAATTATATGTTTATTCATATATTATAATTTATATTATTTAATATATATATATATATATATATATATATATAAACATTGGTATTAATGAATATCATTTAATTTATTTGTTAACAGTGTTGGATACATGAGTACTTTCCTACTCTGGGAAGGAAAGGAGAAAATTGGCGGTCAGACAACCAAGGGCTTCCGAGGGCGTTGAGATGGTTCTACAGACAGGGGGCCATCAAGGTGGATGCATATAGACCGATATTGGACCAGCTGACACCTACAGACGTCATATGGCGTCCATTCGAGGATCATCGACCTCATATTGCTTTTAACGAGCTATCTTTATACTGAGGTTTCCTTGTTTGGGGTGACATACATGTGTCGTACTTACCCGATAGGTGTCTTCGCCAGTTTGGTATTCGCCAGTATATCCCGCCTGCACCTCCTGCTGATACGCTCAGCAACGATGAGATTGCCGTGGAGTGGATTGGTTATCACCAGAGCGTGGCAGATGTGATTAGAGGTACGGAGGCGGTGGGATACCCTCATGAGACGGTGGATGGATATTTAGAGTGGTATTACCGTGTGTCTCATCCTCAGGTTGTGCCGCCCCCACCTAGTGAGCGTAGAGAGGTTCCAGTTCCTGTCTTTGATGCAGGACCAGCTGATCCAGATTGGGCTCGTGCCTCCACACTGGTTCGTCGTTATCTCCGGCAGGTAGAGGCCGAGGAGGATGATGTCGCGTATGCTGACTTATTTGAGGTGTTGCGCATCGCCGATGAGCATTGACTATGTTATATTTTATTTTAGATATTACATTTTGGATAATTTTATGGTACATTCTGGATTATATTTTGGATTCTATAGTTGATTTTAGTCTTTTATTTTATTCTATATTTTATTGTATATTTTGGATTATATTTTATTCTATAGTTTATATTATTTGGATAAGATATCTTATTTGGATAAGATATTATGTGGATAAGATATTGTGCGGATAAGATTGCCCTCATGGCCTATAAATAGGACCTCCTAGTGTTGACACAAAATATCATATTTTTCAGAATGTCTCTTGGTAATTTTATGGTTGACACAATTGTTTTCTATACTGGAACTAAGGAACCCATGAAGCTTTCAATACCTAACGATTGCGGGAGACTCGAGTCACTTAAAAGTTGGGTGAAAGAAGAGTTGCCAGAAACTGATAACCGAGTGGTGACTAAAATCTGGTATCGTGAAAATTGGAACATGGATGTTGATGGAAGGATAAGTTATAATATTGTGGAGTTGAAATGTGATGGTGATATGAAAGACATGTGGAAATCACACCGCCGTAAGATAACAAAGGGACCGATCGAGTTTGAGGTAAACCTAACAAGGTCTGCTGAGGATGTTCTGAAGATGCTGGTGCGCCCAGAATCGTCTGCAAGAGTCTAATGCTTTAATGTTTTATGTTATTGTTATCATGTTTTATGTTATTGTTATCATGTTCTATGTTTTAATGTTCTATGTTATTGTTATCATGTTTTAATATTCTATGTTATTGTGATCATGTTTTAATGTTCTATATTCAATGTTATAATAATTTAGTGTTTTTTTGTAAATAAAATAAAAACTTCTAAGATGTAAATAAAATAACTCAATCTAAGACGTTTTTAGCTAAAATATTACATATAAATTAAAGTCACTTAATTAATCTATATTAACACGTGATGGTAACATAGGCGTAAGATGATGCCAATGTTGAAGACGTCCAGCAAATCCTAACATCCAAGATGTCGCCACTTGATGACGAAACTTCATCCAATCTACCGTGACGGGTGGCAGCGGGAAGCCTTCTTTCATATTAACCTGATTTCATGACATAAAAATAATTAAAAAAGTAATTAAATAAGTAATTATATAAGTAATTAAATAAGTAATTAAATAAGTAATTATATAAGTAATTAAATAAAATATATATAAAGGTTACCCGAAGATAATGATTCCTGTTGACAAGGCCAATGCAATATGTAGGAGCACTTGGAGAAAATGTTGTTGTCATAGGAAAAAAGGTCAAGCAAGGGTTACCAAGCAGCACAAGAATAATGTTATACCGATTCGCTATCAAATAACCCATCTCTGGTAGTGTCAACCATTTCTCCGGTGGTTGAAAACCAACATGATCTATCAACAATCCATTTCTCACTTCGGATAAACTTAGACCGAACAATCTCTCATATAAGTCCTTCTTTTCTCTTAATTCCATGTCCAAGTCACGACGAACCATTGCCCAACCATCCTCACTATACCCATGCCACGAAGAAATTGCTCTAAATCCACAATTACCATCTGCTACAACATTAACAATCTCGGTAATATATGGCCTAATATGACAAGGAAACTGAAGAGTGAAATCCTCATCCTTTGCTTGTGATTGCTTCTTTGATTGTGATTGCTTCCTGGAAGTTTGTGATGCTTGCGATTGTTTTTGTGAACATTGAGACGCCTGATCAGCATACTCAAAACCTGAAGGATCCCTATAAACATCATACCCAACTGGTTTCTTCCCTTTCCTCTTCACTCCGCCTTTAGTTTTTATTTTCTCAGGTGGTGGACACAATGAAGTTGTTGTGGGATATGCAATTTCACAAACCCTACTTTTCAATGCTCTTTTTCCAACAACATCTAGTGATTTAAACCTTCTCCACAATTCATCAATTGCATTACTCATATCAACCTCCGAACCAGCTTCCTCATCTAAAGGCAAGTCACCTTCCATAGATAGTATCCTCCATTGAAGATGAACACTTTCTATTTGTAATGGGATTCCAACAACAATCGATCTTCCCATCTCACAAGCACAAGGTAGGCCATAACTTGTTCTCATAGTACAACCACATGTTTCCCTACTATTTAACACATAATCAAGCCTCGATAACTCTTCTGCAATGCGTCTCAAAGCAGCTCTCGATACTGAACCACGCAAATTATCATAAAATGGACTAATGTGTGTGTGCTCAACCTCATAAAAACTTTTTTGAAACGAAGCTCGAATGTTACCTATTTGGATTTTTGGGTTAGAATTCATAGCTTCCCAAACTTTGACCATGTCACCAAGGCTGTTTCCTAACATCTGCTTTAGCTTCCAATGTGCAGATTCAACCCTAAAATAAACAAAGAAGGTATAAAAAAATAATATTCCAAAAATTAATACTAAATAAATATTTTAAGAATTATGACATACCGATTTGTCGTGGTGTTACCAAAATGAAGCACTAGATTAATCCATGCGCCTACAAATCTTTGCCTATGTGGGATCAACCAAGTGTTCTTCACGTAATCGAGGAAGTTAGTACAAGCAAAGCATGCTTGTTCAAGATATTGAAACCGTACACCATACTCAACCTCATTACTAGCCCATACAACATCTTTCCACAATGTGCCTATCGTCTCTCGCATGTCTTTCATCACATATTCCTTGCATTTCATCCCAACATTTTGGTTAATATGAAAGCGACATAGCAAGTTATGCGTCGTAGGAAAAACAACTTCAACTGCTTTCATCAAAGCAAGATCTCTATCCGTCAAAATCACTTGTGGAACCACATCTTTCTTCACAAACAATTGCTTCAGCTTATCCAAGACCCAAATATAACTCTCTGTCTGCTCACACTCCATATAAGCAAATGCAACCGCAAATGTCAACTCGGTCGATGTCATACCAACTATTTCAAACAGAGGTTGTCTATATTTGTTGGTCTTATAAGTGGCGTCCATAATCAAGACAGTAGGAAAAAGATTCACCAACTTTACCGAATCTGGATGAGCCCAAAAAATATCTCTCACAACTTCACAATCATCCCGTTTCCTACTCCAATAAACATAGTTCGCCTCCTCTATAAGCTTAAGCAAATGTTGTATCTCACTTCTTGGACCTCTTATCTCCGCTTCAATCACACTTTTATGCTTGTATATTTGCGTGATCCGAGTGACGTTCTCAGGATCTCGCTCTTGCAAGGAAGTCAATATGTGTCTAGGCGGAACATGTCTCTTTGTCAAATCAGCAACATGCTGCTTCTCATCTGTTGTCAACCTACCAACAAATGAATGGCCTTCTAATCTATCTGGTAAACCATGATTATGAACTCCACATTTTACATCAACCTTCCATCCAGACCCATCTTTTGCCGGAGTCGATCTGATTTTGAATGGACATCCACATCTCTTAGTAGCACTTTGAGTCTCACTTTTATCCTTATATTTTCCACCTTTATCGCATGCAAATATAACTTTGTTACTTCTTCCTCTTTTGCCTGTTTCAGTGTCTGAACGCGCTATGATAACAGTCACTTTATTGTTGATTCCGGTCTCTTTAACCCAGCGGATAACTTCTTCCCGTGTGACAAATCTCTGTGAAGTTGTGAAAACATCAGTGGTATCTATAGCTGTCTCGTTTTTCCGACAAATTTGGAGCGGAAGTTCCATACCTAAAAAAAAAACCAAAAATTTAAAAATACAAAATGCGTTCCGGAACAGTTTTCCAATCTGTTCCGGTTTGATATCAAGTTCACCGGATCACTTTTCAAAATTGTTCCGGTTTGATTACAAATGCACCGGAACACTTTGCTTATCTGTTCCGGTTTGATTTTCGTATTACCGGAACAGTTTTAGAATGTCTTCCGGGAAAAAAAAAACAAACCGGATGACTTGCATAATGTGTTCCGGTTTGTTAATTTGTGAACCGGATGACTTACCAGAAGTGTTCCGAATTGAAGGTGCGTAGGGGTGCAGATTTGAATTTTTTTGACTTTTTAGATGAATGGTAAAAAGTAAAATGGTAAAATGGTTATTAACTATTGAGGGTAAAGTTGGCATTTTTACAAAATTGTAGGGGTAGAAGGGCAATTGTAAGGGTACGAAGTAAAATTTTCTCATATTAGAAAGGAAATTTGGGCCAAAACTTGTTATACTGATATTTGCTTAGCTGATTGTAGGAAAGCTTGATAGTGGGCCTAGTTTAGGTAGCTAGTGGGTTGTTATCCAAGTAATAATGGCCCTTGATCTGGCGTGGGTTCTTCTCATCAATGACAGTCACAAAGTAACAACGACATGTCCAAAATGAGTACATATCACATACCAATTTACTTTCAATTTCAATTGTTAGACCAAAAATTACAACACCCACCAGGTACCACCACCTCTTCCCCCCAAAAAAAGTATTGCTCAAACTTTTATCATTAAATTAACAAAATGAAATTATTCTACTATTGTCGGAATATGAACCGAGGATTATGTTTGAAAATGGAAAATATAGACAGAGAGACAAAACCCTGAAGTACTTATGAGTTGGAAAATTAAACCCATCGAGTAAGCTTTTTTTACATGAATATGGTCCCATAGAAACATAAAGGCATAAGCTAGTCATTGTCAATTTTATTGAAAAAGAAAACTAAAGCTTACATATGTAGAAGAAGGTATGGGCCAGCATGCATCAAAATCACTTTAAAGAAAAGCAATTGTATTTTTTTTCAACTAAAGGTTGGAAAAGGTGCAAAAGTGGAGAGTTGATGTGTTATGTTAGAGGAGGCAAATAACATCAATATTTTAGATATGTAACCCATTAAAAGATGAACCCACTATTAATCATTTTTTTTAAAAATTGTTTATGTACTTGAAATTGGTTGGCTTTTCCAATGTTATATGTGAAATTGTTGCTTGAATGAAACGTTGGGGCTATGGTGGGGGCATGAAGAGAGAAACATAAAATCATTTTGGGATATATAAATATAAAAGATGGTAGGCTTTTGGAGTTGAGAGGATGGGAAGAATGGAAAATAAAAGAAAGGAAAGGAGAAAGAAGAGTATTGCTTTTTCTTGGTTTCAATTTCAAACATGTAACGTGATGGCCACTAACGCGTTTTTTGTGGATTCCCCACATTCACAAACTCACACGGTGGCCGTACTAAGATTCGTGAGGCCCAAATATCTTAGAAAGATTGTTATTATAGTTAGAATAAGTTACACTTCCATCTTTTGACATATTGTTATTACACTAATCTCCTCTTTTTGTGTTAAAATTTTATTCTCCTCTAATGGAAAATATATTATATTCTTCTACTGATAGATACTTATATTATACTACTATCTTATCTAATGTTAAAATACATATTTTTTAATCTTCTTAAGCAAACTATCTTACATTTCTCTCTTATGAGAGAGGTTGATGTTACATTATCTTCTCCTCTTATTTTTTTCAGCCTAATAGTCTATTTTCTAGAATTCTACTTACTCTTTACGGATGAATAAATAGGATGTCACATGTTTGAACTCACTAATGCAACCGCATGACCATTAGAGGTGAGCAAATTATACATTCATATCCATTCTTCGACAAAACATATTAGAAAAAAGACACTCTCCTCCCCTAAAAGATGAATAAATTACATTATCCCCCCTCCTTAAATTAAAATCTATATTTTCATCATTCTTTTATAAGCTACTCTTCAATCTCTTGTTAAAATTTTGATTCTAATTTAATATATTAAAAGTTTTATGAGAGAACTCTCTTGAAACTACCCAGTCATGGCCAACATGGTTGGTCACTTCTAATATTTGTCTCATCTACACCATCTAGGTCTGTCTTGACGTTGATAGGGAGTTTCTCCCATAAGTGTTGTGGTTTCTCATCAATATTCATTAAGATGATCAGTCCTTCTAATTGATTGAAACTCCTCTCTGTGACGGTGTATGGAACCGGTGATTTATTTTCTTTTCCATGTCCAAATGTCTCTATTTTTTTTTGCCACTTGGACTTTTAATTCCTTCTCATTTGCGGGCTTTCTTCTTCAAGCCTCATTTCAATAAATCTAATTTTGTCTTGAAGGGAAATTTGGATAACTTTCCCTTCTTGATTAAATCTTGACAATATTATATAGTTGTAGCATTCTTCGGTTTTATGGACATTGAAATGATAATATCGAGATTTGTCCACTCACGAACGTTCTCATAGTGGTTTGGTGTTTTAACTTGTTGTTCTCAAAATTTTGTGTTAATCCATTCTTGCAAGATACACTCTCTTGATACGTTTAATGACAGGTAATCTCGGTATTGGAAGACAATGCTACCTTGGCCTCTTAGTTGGTCAATGAATACTTCTTGGTTTTACCCCTATTTTTGTTTCTTTGTTTGGTTTCTTCGTTCCCATTCTGCTTGTTTCTTCCTTCTTAAACCCTTTGTTATAAACTGCCTTACATGTGGTCAACTTTACCTTGTATTGTATGAACCTTTCGGCTCTTTCCAATAGGTTATTATCGATTTTACAAGCCCTGATTTCAATACTTTCGATGAATTTGGACCCTTGTTGGTGTCTTAGACTTAATTAGCATTATTTCACTTTGCTTCAGCGGCCATGAGTAGTATCGCTTCTCCATTGAACATTTAGATGTAGGATCGTAGTGACTCGCCTTCCCCTTGCCTGATGGGTCTTAGATTTTCCACTAATATGAGTTGTCTTCTAAACCCCGTAAAGTGTATGAAAAACAAGCAATTCACGAGGTCCAAATTCGTTGAAAGTATTGGAACTAGAACAAGATGTCTTTTGTGCACTTCACAGTGTCGACAAGGAGACTCAAGTCAGTAGAAAGCCTAAGATTCATCAAACAAGATAAAGACAAGCCAATATGAACCTACATCGAGAAGTTAAACATAGAAGAAATATTAGTCAAGGATGTCAACAATGAGATAAGGAAGTACTTGTGAAGTCTGGGATTTCAACTGGGGTCCATATTCGCCAAAAGTATTGGAATCGAGGACCCTAAAACCTTTAGCAACTTGGGCGAGTTTCACAAACAAGAGAAAGACAAGCTGCTAAGAAGAAGAAATAATGTAATTTATTCATCATTTAGGGGGAAAAGAGTGTCATTTTTTCTAATATGTTTTTTGAAGATGGGATGTAAGTGTATAATTTATTCACCTTTAAATTGCATCTAATTGCATGTGAGTGGATTTGAAAGGTAACATCCTAACTACACCCCTCTAAATGGTGAAATTTGGTCACTAGGCTACTAGACCAAAAAAGAAAAAAAAGCATAAGAGAGGAAGATAATGTAATATGAGTATCTCTCAAAGAAGAGAAATGTAATATATGTTGCATAAGAGGGAAAAATAATGTATATTTTAATACAAGAAGGAATGATAGTGTAATATTAGTATATCTCTAGAAAGGTGAGTGTAATATATTTTGCATAAGAGATAAGGATTATATATGTTTTAACTCATGAGGTAAGGATAGTGTAATATAAGTATCTCTTAAAAGAAGGGAGTATAATTTACTAATACTATTATTATTATTATTATTATTATTATTATTATTATTATTATTATTATTATTATTATTATTATTATTATTATTATTATTATTATTATTATTATTATTATTATTATTATTATTATTATTATACCAGAGATCCTTTAAGTTATTTTATTGTAATAAGTTAGTCTCTTAATTTTTTTTGTAACAACTTGATCCTTTAAGTTAATAAATGTGTACACAATTATCCTTTTTATCCTTTTTTTTAGTATTTGATTAAATAAATCATCCAAAATACATAAAGTTGTAAAAAAATGTATATATTATCATCCTAAATACACAAAGTAGCATCCAAAAAATATATAAAGTCAAATCTTAATTCAACAAAAAAAAAACTTAAAGAACAAAGTCGTTACAAAAAAACTTAAAGGACCAACATATTACAATAAAATCACTTAAAGAACTTCTAGTGTTATTATTATTATTATTATTATTATTATTATTATTATTATTATTATTATTATTATTATTATTATTATTATTATTATGAGAAAATAGAAGATGCACTAATTTTACACTGTCAACTAATCAATATCGTATATTAAGTCAAACTATTCTTATATTTTAAAATAATTTAGATGACATGACATATTGTTGGTTTATTATTGGACGACAATGTAAAGTTCTTTTAGAATCTATTAAGCTCTATTAGAGGTAAAAGGTATTGCACTGTCAGTGTAAACTAGTTTTACACTACTATCCAATAAAATTATAACATTCGATCATGTCATACTAATATTTTTAAATTTAAAGCGTAACTTAACTAAATACACGTCTCTAATTAGTTGACAGTGTAAAATTTACACGGTCAGTACATACCTTTTTTTCATAACATATTACTCATTTTAGTATGGATGTCGTTAATTTTTAAACCTGTTAAGTTACCAAAAATAAATTGATATTTTGTTATTTATACCATGCGAATACGTGTGGTATTTGCGGTTTGGAGGAAGAGAGCTATCATCATATTTTCTTCCATTGTTCTAAAGCTTGGAGTGTTGGGAAAGCGTGGGGTTATGGTCGAAATTAAATCCTATGCAGAATTTCCAAGTTCACGTAGCTTCGATTGTGCTCTCCTTTGTGTAGGTTGCTGTTGCACCCCAAAATTTGCCCACTTATTTATCCCCCATTTGGCCTTCACATTACATTCATGTGCATATCTCATATAGGCCATTCATCCATTACATTCATCCATATCACAGTTACTGCTCAAGAAAAGTGACATAAAGAGCTCTTATTGAGAAAATCGCTTGGTTCAGAAGAAAGGGTCTGAAGTCTGATTACAAAGGATTATTTCCATCAGTATATTCCTAAAATCAGGGCTTTATTCTCTCCAAATCAAAGCTCAAGGATTTAATCAGGAGATGTTTGTGGACGTGAAATATGGCCGTCTCGAAGAGATATCATTCACTGGAGTTTATTTGGTTGAAAGCTGATTGAGAATTAGAGCAGAAACAGATTAATCGGGAAATTCATCTGAAATCAGAAAAATCAGAAAATGTTGACTTTTTGGTCAAAGTCAAAGTCAATTGTCAAATATTGACTTTTTGAAAAAAATCGGTCAAAGAAAATCATGAAAATAAATAAAATCAAGAAAATGTCGAAACTACCAAAAATGGAAAGTTAGTTGAAAAATGAAAGTTTCCATAAGAGGAAAGTTCTAGACTTAGAAAATATTTTGGAGGGTCTCAAGTTGATTGGTCAGCCCACTTCATGCTATCATTACACGTGGATAAAGGCATAATTTCAAAACAAGTTCAACAGAAAAAATGTTCATCTCGTAGCTTACTACAAGTTTGTAGTTGGAAGTTTCTTCAAAGGATGCTTAGATCTAAAGATATGAAGACTGGAAGTTGGAAGATTGTCACTGAATCAAGTCATGTTGCTTGGCAAAATTCTGGGCATGACGCAGGCAGTTGATCAAACACGTGGCATGCCATTTTCCAATTGAATTTCAAGACGTTATAAAGATCTTTTGAAGTCATTCTTGAGGCATTTCTACTCTTTACCACACCCTCTATCCAGTGAAACGAGAATCATGGAAATTGGATGTGTATTAAGTGAATTAGAAGGGCTCAAAGTAGTGATCATACAAAAGTACCTCGTAGCATATTGCTGGGCATGAAACAAGGCATCCACGCGCACGCCCTGGGCAATGGTGACACCATGAGTTCCTAACCATTTTTTCTACACTTCTAAGCATTTTCTCAAGACATTTCCAACACCAATCTTGCTCCTTTACATGCCATCTTTATGATGAGACCAAGATTCAAGCATTTGGGTGATTGGTTAAGGAGTTAGAGAACTCTAAAGTGAGTGACATGGAATGGAATAATTTCTGCATGAGGCACCATGGCTGCAGGTTTGCTGCCACACTCTTGCACACATCATTATCACATTCTCCAAATAGCCATGCATAGAAAGTTACACGTGAAAGACCCATGAAAACTTGCTGCAAATGCCATACTTGTTCACTAAGTGTTAAAGAGAAATGTTACACTACAACAATCCACACCATAATATCCAATACCCTACACACATATATAAGTTGAAAACTTCATCACAACACAAGTCCTCTTCATTCTCTCATCTCTCTTCACTCACTACAACAACAACCTGCAATATAAGTTTGTAAAGAAAAGAAATTCACTGCGGCAGCCACACCTTAAGTCCATGTAACCTCACCATATAAAAGCTAAGCTCTTCACAGTAGAGAGGGGACTTCATTTTTTTTTTTTGAGATTTTTCTTATCACTCTCATTTTCTCTCTCGTGTTCTCTCTCCCTAACAACAACAACTTCGCTTTCTCTTTCTCTCCTTACCATAACCACCACCTCCAAACTCCATCATCTTCAACCACGATCATCTTCTTCACACTATCGTCATCATCATCTCCATGTTCACATTATGATCATCACTAGTAAATTTGTCAAGATCCAAGATCCTCATCGAATTTGAGTTTATTTTCTCGCAAGGATACGCATAGCAAAGTTCTTCGCATTCATCATCATCAAAGAACAAAGAAAGCAATCTCCTCAAATCTTGAGCAATATCTCTCCAAGTAAGTGACTCTCTCCATTGCTTTAGAAGCATATAGGCCTGGAACCCGTCATCAGGGATTGGGTTAGGATTTAGACCGCCATGTTTGCATCGAAGTTGTTGCATATTCATTGAGCATGTATTCTGTTTGCGTGATATAGACCTCTTATGAGTGTATGGATTGCGTGTTTGAGTTTCTTGCAGTATGAGGATTGTTTTGGTACCTATTTTGTGTGCTTTAGAGTAGATCTTGAATGTTAGGGTTTACATAATTTGGTTTGGTTTGAATGATAGAGAAAGAATTGGAAGAAACTAATGGTAGATCCTTGATCTACACGAAAAATAGAGTAGGAAGGTGGTCCCTTTTTATTTTTCTGGAAAATTTGACCGAGCTCCGCCGTGGGAGCAAACGGAGAAGACGACCGGAATCACTATTCCGGCGTCTGTTTCTCTTTCCTTTTCTTTTCCGATCTGGACGCGTGGCTCGCTGGGATTGGCTGCGTCCCCCACTTTGTTGCTTTTGTTTTATCCATATGATTATGTGATTGTGTGTCGCGCTGTGATTGGCTAGGGGAGTCCATTTTTGTCTTTTGTGACTTAAATAAATTTGACCCATTGACACTATGTGTTTATGTGTGTCACGTTTTTCATCAATAAAAACCATAGTATATTTACAATATGCATGCTGAGTATATAATGAGATAAAGAATCAATTGAAATAATAGCAAGAGCTTGGTGTAGTCTGGGCCGTGGGATGAATACGCTCAGCGCTGCAATTTCTTTTTCCACCCCCCTCATATCTGGGCCCAGCACGCTATTAATAAAGAATTAGTTCACCTTTGAAGTTACTTTCTCACCCCCCAGTTTAGGCAGATTTAGACTTTATTTTCAATTTTGTTTCTCTAACCTTTTGCTTGATAAATCATTTTCTCATGAAATAAAAAAATCCCTAAAAACACGTTTTAAATAGAATAATGTGTGTAGAAATTTTTGATATTTTTGTTAGATTTTTAGAACTTAGTTTGTTGTTTTTTAATAAATAATTTTCTTTAGTGTGTTCATTGTGTTTTTTAAGTTTGATCGGTTTTGCAAATTAATTTTGTTTAATACCTTAGGAGTAGAATTTAATTGCCATTTTTTGTGTGATATCAGTAGACTCATATACCATATGGTGTGAAAAAGATAAAAGTCTAATTCTATGTTTTGGTTAGGTTTTCATTAGATTTTCTATACCCGATTTATGTACGTTCCTAAACGGATAACCATGTGAATTTGACCTATAATTTGCTTTGCATTTATGAAATTGACTTAGTTTCTTTTTGTACATGTAACTAGAGATGTGTAGAGGTCCTAAGACCTGGAATTAAAATTTTTAAAACATTTCTTCTATTTTACTTGAATCCTCCTTTCTTACTTGTAAATAACTTACCTTTGGTTGACGATTGCACCATAACTTGTCCGAATGACCTATAATTTTGTATGAGACTTCTTGACTTGATTTCATAATTGTTAGACACCTATTAGAGGTCATTAGCTACTGACTTCTACCATGAAAATACATCTTTCTAACTTCACTCCTAATTTGAATTCTATTAACTAGTTTTGACCTAGTTTTGTATAGTTTTGTTAGAACTTTGTTTGTTTCAAGTTAATTGACTAACATAGATTGGTATAAGGTCTTGGACCTATAAATGAACTAATTGCTACTGACTTTAAGCTTTGTTCATGTTTTTCATTTGCTTTTTGTTTCGATTAATGGATGTTTGTTCGATGTTTGTTCGCTAATCGTTAAGTAACGATTTAGGCGATACTTTGGTAACTTCTTGCGAATATTTTCGTGTGATGTCATGATGCTTTTGTGTTTGATTTAGGACACTTATTTCCTTGGTTTGCTACTGCCCTAGGGCTCTCTTCTCATCTTGTTGGAGTTGTAACTCCATTCTTGTGCCATGTTCCCTTAGACTCTTCCTTCTTTGTTAAGAGGAATTGAGATAGGTTAGGATAGTTATCCTTGACCTTAGGGCTACTTGTAGAATAGAATAACTTAGATTAGAATAACACTTAGGTTAGAGAAAATAGGTTAGTCCCCCTTGTTCATTCTTTTTCTTTTTTCAACTTTAAAACACTAATAAAATAAAGATCCGAATCACATTAAGAAAGTGATAGAGAAATGAGTGGGATTCATTCCCTAATCTGTTTCTCAATCACTTAGTGGCATAGAAATGAGTGGGATTCATTCCCTAATCTGTTTCTCGGTCACTACCTAATGGGAGAGAAATGAGTGGGATCCATTCCCTAATCTGTTTCTCAAACATTGATTAATGGGAGAGAAGTGAGTGGGATTCATTCCCTAATCTGCTTCTCGTTCATTACATAATGGGAGAGAAGTGAGTGGGATTCATTCCCTAATCTGCTTCTCGAGCATTATACATTCTATGTGATTCTAATCGCAAAGTAAATTCCCTTAAAAAACACTCAACCGAAAACATTTAAAACACTTAATAAAGGCTCAAATTAAAACAAAGTGACGAAGTGGTGCGAAACCTTGTATTGGGTTTTGTTCATCATGTAGTTACATAAAAAACACAAACCCAAGTTCATTCTTTTGCCTTGTTAGGCGCTTAAGAACAAGTTAAGTCCTTTCCAAAACTAGGCGTATAAGTCTCCAAAGGTCGAGCATCGTGGATTGTGACCTTAACCTCTGTTCAACTAAAAAACACAAAACAAATGGAAACTATGGAGCCGAACTACGGTCGTTCTGATTCCTGAAAAGGATACGTAGGCATTGGGTCGCGGGGCCTAAGCGAACACACTTGTAAATAATTCCTTCTTTTCCCCGTGTTTCTTTTTCATTCATTTGCATTTAGGTTTTAGACATAGATACACCCTTTAGATAGAAACAGACATAGGTGGATACCATCGAGTACGATGGGCGTGAGGGGTGCTAACACCTTCCCCTCGCGTAACCGACTCCCGTGCCCTGTTCTCTGGTCGAAAGACCTTGTTCTTATTCCGAGTTAGGTTTCTGATATTCCTTTCCCGCGATGGGATGAATATATTAGTGGCGACTCTGATTCCATTTTTCGCGGTAGCGACAGTTGCCAACCAAGAGGACCAAATCACATTCTCTACAATCTTATGGAGTCTATGGAAGTGCAGAAATAATCTGTTATGGAATCAAAATGAAGAATCCAAAGACAACATATGTAATCGAACTATGAACTTATTATTCGATTGGAGAAATGCCCAGACGTCAAGGAACTCTTTTAAATCCCAAACTAATACTTCTGCTGATATGACTTGGAGCAAGCCGGTGTTTGGTCGTCTCAAATGTAACATTGATGCCTCCTTTTCTAACAACAAAGTGGGTATTGGTGCATGTATTAGAGACGACAAAGATTCTTTTATCGCATCCAGGACATAGTGGTTTTCCCCTTTTTTTTGAAGTTGCCGTAGGGGAAGCTATGGGGCTCCTTTCTTCTATCAAATGGGGTCATGAGCTTGGTTATGATAATGTGGATTTTGAATTGGATGCTAAAAGCGTAGTGGATAATATGAATAAGATCCTTCCAAACAATATGGATTGTGGTGCTATTACTTTAGAATGTAAACGCGTACTAGCATCTTTGTTTAGGAACTCTCATGTTAAGTTCATTAGAAGACAAACTAATGAAGTTGCTCAGGTCTTAGCTCAGGCGGATACATCTTTTACTAGTTTTCAAGTTTTTACCGATGTACCAACATGTATTCTTTCTCTTATTATTAATGAAATAAAGTAAGTGTTTTTCTTCTAAAAAAAAGTTATAAAATGAAAAGACTAACTTATTACAACAAAACATTTTAAAAGATTAATTAAAAGTGTGCGAGTGAAGGGACAAAGCATTATTATTATTATTATTTAAGAATGAATTTTTTATTAAATATGAGTGAGAGAGAGAGAGAGAGTGTGTTAATGGCCAAGATGTGAAGTAAGTGTTAATAACTTAATATCCCTCATCGTATATATATATATATATATATATATATATATATATATATATATATATATATATATATATATATATATATATATATATATATATATATATATATTGAAAATAAGTAAGTTATATGAGAATAAATAAGACCCATCAGATTTAAAAAGGAAATGTTGAGATTAAATTATTGTTTTCACTAAATTATGTGTCATTAAGAGGAAAGAGAAGTCATTAATCTAATTTTAAAAATATTTTTTAATCTCAACCATTAAATATAAATCCAATTGTTGTTATTAAATTCTCAAACACATTAAACTGTTGAACTTAAAATCACAAACTACACAAACCAAATGCTACAAAACAACACTTACATCAAGAGTAATTAAGGCAATGTTCCCTTATCTCACAATACAATCAAGAGGATTTCATCTTTGAGATCTGATATAAAGACCCTCTTCTTTTCAATAAGCTCTGAATGAATCTCAATAACCTACAAAAAGCATTCAAATCTCCAAAATCAAACATGACCCATCAAATATACACAGTCACACAAAAAAATCATTAACAAAATCTTACAATATCTACGGCTCTGTAAAACCATTGAGCGGTAAAATAGATCCTTGTCTTCATATTCGAAAAACTCGACAATCCTTACAATATAATCAGGTTTATCATTTTCATCCTGAAAAATACAGTTCAAAAAATCAACATCGTAAGAAAACCCCCGATCAACAAAACATATAAACCCTAAAACCATAAATCTTCAACATTGAACATGCCTTGAGGAAAATAGCGACATTGGTGGCAAAATACATACGGTGGAACTGATTCATCAAGCAAAGGAGTAACAGTGAGCACATTTTTCGGCAAAATGGAGAGAATGAGGAACAGTGAGCGGCGAAATGGAGAGGAAGAGCAAAATTGAGAGAGAAAGGGTGAGGATGTAAAAGAGAGAGAATATGGGGGAATTATAATTTAATGCATTGATATTATTCATCTTTTCCGTATGACTTTTCAGTTCAAAAGTTGCATTAAGCAGAGAGAAATCAATTAATAAAGGTAAATTCGTTTAGACTGATTTAACCTTGAAAATTAAAAAAAAAGTTCTTGGAGTCAGAAAGGTATAATTGGCTTTTCCAGAACATCTTACGTTCTTATATGGTGAATTTTTTCACTGAAAGGAAAACTTGTGTTTTCTATAAACTACGATATTGCTATTGTATGGGATCGAACTCGTGCCTAGTACAAATTTTCTGCCGATGAATCTATAACCGAGGAAAAAAGTGACAAGTTTTCGTGACGCCCTTCGTTATCTCGCCTATTAAATCGGGATAAACCCCCTTTTTAACCAAAGTAAAAGGGAGTTTTCTAAGTAATGCATGCCTTCATTTGGATTATTATTAACGTCGGTCTTAAAAAGAATTCTACAACTGATTCACTTTCGCTCATTTGCAACATTTGTTGAAGTTTTCATCTCCATCATATGCCTTCTTAACTTTGTCTCATGTCTCCATTACAATTTTAATCCCCACCATCTGCTCAACTATCTAAGGGTCTGTTTGGTACAAATAGCGGTTGACTGATAAGCTAGCTGATAACTTATAGCTTATAGCTTATGACTGATGGCTTATAGCTTATAGCGGATGGTTGAGAGTGATATAGCTTATAAGCAAATTGAAGTGTTTGGTAAAATTAGCGGTTCAATTAACTTATAAATGTAAAATGACATAAAAGATATTTAATATAT
Source organism: Vicia villosa (assembly GCF_029867415.1). Taxonomy (NCBI): domain Eukaryota; kingdom Viridiplantae; phylum Streptophyta; class Magnoliopsida; order Fabales; family Fabaceae; genus Vicia; species Vicia villosa. Next base: position 58,576,712 of record NC_081180.1, read on the forward strand.
AATTATTTTATTTTAAATTAAAATAATTTATAAGGGTTAAAAATGGATATTAATTAAAATAATAAGGATAAAAAAGGAAGAAAAAATAATAAGCTATAAGACATAAGCTAAACCGCTATTTAAAATAGCATCTGGAAAATAAGCTATAAGCTCGTGATGAAAAGACAGTTATCAAACAGGTCTAAATTATCATATGAACTTATAAGACATAAGACATAAGCTATAAGCTCGAAAATATGTCTTACCAAACAGAGTTTATGTCTTATGTCTTATAGCTTATAAACACATATGAAAATTTAGACCTGTTTGATAATGGTCTTTTCATCACTAACTTATATCTTATTTTACTAGCTTATAGCTTATTTTCCATACGCTATTTCAAATAGCATTTTAGCTTATGACTTATAGCTTATCATTTTTTCTTCCTTTTTTATTCTTATTTTTTCGCATAAACTAATTTTTATTCTTTATAATTTATTTTAATTTTAAATTAAATAATTATGTATTAAATATCTTTTATGTCATTTTATATTTATAAGTTACTTGGACTGTTAATTTTATCAAAGACTTCAATTAGTTTATCAGTTATCAGTCTCAACCATCAGTCATAAGCTATCAGTCATCAGCCATCCGCTATAAGCTAGCTTATCAGTTAACCACTATTTTCACCAAACAGATCCTAATAAGCTGATTTAACAGGACAATTTTAATCATACGTTTTTTAAAATTTAATGATTTTGATTTCTTGAGTTCCAAATCTTGGAAACATATAAAAATTTAACACAAAACTATTATTCATGACGAATAAATTTAGACGAAAATTTACTTTATATATTTAGTATTTCATAGTACAAATTAAATATCAAAGACCATACAAACCCTATTCCTTTGCAAATAAAAATAAATCATGAAATATCACAAAAAAAAATTACCTCGTTAAATTCCTTTTTAATACAAGCAAATCCTTTTAATCATTCCTATTATGCTTCCCTAAATTAATTACCAAACTTATATATTTCGAAAAAAGAAAAAGGAACCCATAGTATATATAATATAACCCAGAAAATTGTCTCTCAACTAATTAATCCCAAACGCACGTGCCAAAAAAACATAAAACACGTGCGAGTCACCCACGACGTCACAGCCACCGTACGTCAGTCAAGGCCTCCATACACTGGCCCACACAACCGGCTTATCCTTCCACGACAAAAATATTCCGTCATCAGCGGCGGAGCACGGTGTCAACGACCACCCTTCTCTATACCTCCTCAACAACGCTCTCACATCATCACAAACCTCATCGCTAAACGCCGCCGTAGTAAACCCTCCACGTTGCAAACGCCTCCTCCACCGCGACGCCGTTTCGCGTCTCTCCACTGATTCAAAAGCATCACAAGCAACCAAATCAACAATACCTCTACCAGCTTCTCTTTCAAGCATCAATCTCTCACAACTGGTTCTCGAAAAACTCTCTTCAAGTGCTTCAAAATAAACCCTAAACCATCTCAAACTCTCTCCAAAACCTTCCACAAAATCTGAGCCAAAACAATGTTCTAAATCAGCTTCCTCTTCCACCACCGTCATAACCCTAGGCTCTAATCCACGAAGAAAATTAATCAAACTATCACGGTGGTTCCCGGCGCCGGAAATTGAATGCAAAGAGTTAACACAATTTATAGCCAAAGCTTCATCCTCTTTAATATCCAACTCTCTTAAATTCAACTCCCTTAAATCACTGAAAATGATTTTGAACTTAAATGGAACTCCCATAAGCCTCGCGAATTTCTCCATCCTGGCTCCTATTTCCTTCATGACTTTCTGAACGGAGCCACCACTGACGGCTGTGACTACCGTGGTTAAACGGAGGTGCGGTGTATCGTCGGAGCGAGTGGCCAACGCTTCGAGAAGCGTTGGCCATTGAGTGCAATACGTGTTGCTGATATCAATTATGTGAAGTTTAGGGTTACCTTCTAATGCTTCCAAGATAGCACCATTGGACGCCACGTGTCCAAACGTTGTCCATGGACTAACTTCTTGGAACTTCAACAACATCTTCCTCGTTGAGTCGAAGGAACATGTTTTCTCCGTCGCGAATGTTAAGGTTTTGTAGGTTCTGTCACCTGCATCGTTCATGCGGCTGAACAAAGCTTGGAGGAAATATGCTGAGAGTTTTTGATCTGTATCGCCGTAAGGTGAACTAAGCTCGTTGAGCATCCACATGAGTTGTTGGATTCGGTTTGTGTCGTTGTCGGAAATGGCACGTGCGGTTTCAAGGAGAATGTTTTGCGACCATGAGTTACCGGAGGAGAAGTCGAAGTTGAAATATTCTTGAGTGGGTGAGAATGAGTAGTTAATATCAGTGGTGGTGGGGGTGTTAATAGTATTAAAGTTTGTGTTTGTGTTTGGAGAAGAAGTAGTGATTGTAGTAGTGGATACATGATGATGATGAGGGTGAGTTTGTTGTTGATCATAAGGATAATTGTAGTAGTGTTGTTTAGAAGAAGAGGAAGATAAGTCTTCATCATTGGTATTGTTATGATCCATGTAATAGAAGTTGTTGAAGCATTCTTCGTCTTCTTCTTGATGTTGGTAATAATGATAGTTTGTGGTTGTTGTTGTGGTTTGTCTTGAGGATCTAGAGCTACTTGATGTTGTTAAGGTGGTGGTGGAGTTGAGGGAAGGATCGGGTTGATATTGATGATGTTGTTGTTGTTGTTGAAAATTGACTAGCCTAAACAATGTATCCATTTAACCAAATAGATAGATACACCAAAACCAATATAGTTGTTGTTTCTCAGCACAAGCAATGGATGGCCCTAGTGATGTGTTTTTAACTGTGGGAGTTGGGAGCACTATACGTATGATTTCAAGCTATTCAATTTTGATACATTCTTTTTACCTTATAAGAATAGGTTTATTTTTAATAAATATTAAGAAAATAATATGTAGGTGTAAGAAAGGATTCAGATACTCATGATTTTGATTAATAGTACATCTGTTTTTTATTATAATTTTTGTTATTTTTACACGTATTAAAAAAATAATTGTTATTGTATGAAAAACAAAAATTAAATTTTTTATAAAATTGTCTCAGTAAGATAAATATAAACATTAATGAAAATAAAATAATAAATATTTTAAATATATTTAATACATAATATTAATGATTAATTTATATTGAAAAACAACTTATAATAAAATACAAAATAAGAAACATTAGATTAAAGAGGACAACATATTTTTATATGAAAAAGAGGTCATATAAGATATTGGTACGTGAGTTTTTAATTTTAATTTTTATTTAAAATAAATAAAAAAATTTCTTATTCTCTAGATTAGATATTTTAGGGGAAATTAAAATTCTTTATTCTTTCTCCTTTCTTCTTTTGAATTTTTAGTAAAATTTTAAGAATAAATAAATAAACTACTTACTAAATTGTAAGTATCCATTAAAATAATTTTTTATATTTTTAAAATTGATAATACATTATAAAAATTATGAAATGTTGTTTTTAATAAAATTTTCTGTTAATTTCTATTATATTTAAAGGATATGACATAACATTTTAACATAAAATGTCACATTTGACATTATAAAATGTGATGTGACATTCTTATACCATTTTTACAAGATATGTCACATTGTGACATTTTACAATTTTGTAGATGTACGTATCCATCAATTAGAAAAAAAAAAGTTTTAATTGATAGTATTTATAATATATTTTGAAGATCAATATTTAACCCTTTCACTCAAAGTTTAAAATAATATTCATATTCATTGCATATTTGACATGCTCATTGAATAATTTAATTCCCATTCCTTTTTGTGTAATCGATGATATGGGGGAATAATATGGCAGTGGAGTTTTCTTTTCTAGGTTATAGTATTATTTTATTGGGAGAGGGCTTATTGTAAAAACTTGAAAGAGAAGAGTAATTACTTATTCTGGTCAAATAAATAGGAAGCATGTCCTAGCTAGGTGGTGTTTAGAATAGAATTGTCTGACAAAAAGATGTGAAATAAAAAAGAAGAGATGTTAGTGGATTAGCTTTTTTAAGAGAGAAATAAGACTAAAAAGAAATACTAGTAGTGAATTAGTAGTAAGATGAGTGAGTGGGAGCAGGCGTGGCAATTGAGAGAGTAAAAAAGCTGCCGGCGTGAGTCATCATCATCAAACAAACCCACTATCATCATTTCATAGCAGCAGCAGTAGCACAACCAACATAACCCACTCACGTTCTCTGCCTCCTAATCGCTTTCCAAACTCTGCCAAATTTCTACCCAACTATTTTCTTTCTTTTCTTTTTTTACATAAAAAATTATGTACATTTTAGTATTTTTTAAATTTTTACACTTAGAATACACAAACTTGAAATTTAATGAGTGTTTTATCTGGATGTGAATGGTATAAAAAATATGTTTTAAATGTGTGGGATTGCCACTTTTAATAAGGTCTTTTAGATTTTGAGTTTCTTATGGTCAATTCATTTTTCATTATAGTATTTATCTCTCTATTTAGCAAGTAACAATGAATGAGCATCAAATCTCTAATTTTTTTTTACCTGAGGCCATTTATGATAATTAATATGCTCTTAAAGCTATATCCACTTATTGAAGTGAATATGTTATTAATTGGATGTCTCTATTATATATGTGCATTTTGTTTTGCCCATTTGTGTTGGGAACAATCTATGCTCGAGTTTTATACTCGACCCAATTACTCCATATTTGAGTCTGCACCTAACTTTAAAAAAGACTAGAATGTACACAGTTCCTCAAGTATGATATCTATAAGGAGGGAAATGTTATAGGGAAGAGACTGGAATGCACATAGCTCCTCAAGTATATGGTCCAAACAGATGAAGTATTTTATATTTATATATATATATATATATATATATATATATATATATATATTGAAATGCACACAACCCCTCAAGCATGAAGCCCAAAAGAGGGAGGAGCTTTAAAGAGAGAAACTGGAATTCACTCAAACCCTCAAGCACAAGGCCTAACGGGGAGAATTGCTTTGGAGAGAAACCGAAATGTACCGATGAATACCAATAAGAGGGATTAAATCTCTTTCATAATAACAATAAGAAAAAATCATTGACTCTTTGATTTTTGGTAAGATTCCTAATCTTACTCTTTAGTTGTTTTAATTAATTAAAGTTTTATTGTAAAAGTTACTTAATATTAAGTAAGTTGTGTAACAATGGTAATAAAGCTTGTTTAATTCCTCTACATGCAAGGTCTATAAAGAATCTTGATGAAAATCCTTTTAAAACTTGTTTTAAAATATACCATGACTATGGGAGAACTCATACATATTATCTTTGATGAACTAAATCCTAGTTGGTAGAAACTAGAAACAGAGGTCGCTAATTTTGCAGGTATACCTTAAAGAACACCATTGGAAGATGAAAATCAAGTGAAACTAAAAAATCAAAGACAAAATGAAGTCCAGAGTCCTAATAGAAATATTCAATAAATCAAATTAAGAGAATCAACGGAGGACTATTAAGGACTATCCCATTCAGAATGTTAATGGGGATATTTCTAACGGAGTTACATCTCAACACTGCCATAGCAAGGTATGTAATTATGTGGCTTTTGTTTCATAAATTGAACCAATCAGAATCAACAAAGCTATATTAGAGTAAAATTGGTCTCTTGCCATGCAAGAGGAGTTAAATCAATTTGAACGAAATAACATTTGGGAACTTGTTCCATAAGCCTCGGCTAATCTAGTAATTGGTACCCGATGAGTCTTTTGCAACAAGTTGGATGAAGATGGAAATTCCTTAAGAAATAAATATAGACTCATTGCGAAAAGATACAATCAACATTAAAGACTATATTTTGATGAAACATATGCTCTTGTAGCTAGATTAGAAGCCATGAGGATGTTATTAGCTTTCTCTATCATCATAAATTTCAAATTATTTCAAATGGGTGTAAAAAGCATTTTTCTAAATGGTTACATCCAAGAGGAGGTATTTGTTGATCATCCACCAGCTTTTATCAACTCAACCTTTCTAGATAATGTTTTCAAGCTTAATAAGACATTATATAGACTGAAACAAGCCCATAGAACTTGGCATGACCGCTTAAGTTAATTATTGCTTGAAAACAGGTTCCATATAGGACAAACTGATAAAACTCTTTTCATCAAGAAACCTATCTTGAATTTTCTAAAATGGTGTAGAATGAATTCGAAATGTCAATGATGAGGGGGCTCAAATATCATCTTTGATGCTACTAAAAAAATCCTTCTGCAGAGAATTTTCTAAAATGGTGCAGAATGAATTTGAAATATTAATCATGGGGGAGCTCAAATATTTCCTAAGACTTCAAATGCATCAAACTAGTTAAGGAACCTTTATAACTAGTTAAGGAACCTTAAAGAACTATTAAAGAGACTCGACATAGAGAAGTCCAAGATAATAGCAACCCCAATGTCAACCTCATGCAATCGTGACAAGGACGAAGATGGAAAACCAGTAGAAAAAAAGTAAGTATCGGGGTATGAAAGGCTCTATTATCTATCTAATTGCATCACATCCTAATATAATGCTTGTTGTCGACATGTGTGCATGCTTTTAAGCATCCCCAAAAGAATCATATCTCATTAGGGCCAAATGAACCATGAGATATCTATTTGGAACACAACAAATAGGTTTATGGTACCCTAAGGAGAGGATTATGACTTAGTTCGGTATTCTGACTTCGATTTTGCTGGGTGTTAGATTGGGAACTCGCATGTCCCATGGCATAGTAAGAAACAAGCAAGTGTAATGGTATCCACATTTGAGACAGAATATGTTGTTACGAGTAGTTGTTGCACTCAAATTATTTGGATGACACAACAATTCAGTGACTATGACGTCAATCTTGGAGCTATCCCAATTAGATGCAAAAATATGAGTGCCATAAACCTAAAAAAACATGATACTTCACTCTCGAGCTAAACACATTGAAGTTAGATACCATTTTACTATGGATCATGTTAAAAAAGGGGATTACGTACTTGAATTTGTAACTTCATTTAAATAACTTGCAGATATTTTTACTAAACCTCTTCCTAAAGAAAACTTATTTTTCATAAACAAATATGCATGAACTAAAATTCATATGTGCTAATGTTGATATATGTGCTTATGTTTGCATCTCTTACTTTTGGCATTGCATGGCTTTTATACACCTTTTTGATTTTGACCAAGGGGAAGAAGTATACACTTAGGGGGAAGTAGAATATACTTTCTACTTAACTGAGGGGGAGTTTAATCACTTCAAACATAAATATGTTTTTTCTTTTACCACCTCCTTGAGAGATGCGTTTTCATCATCAAAAAGGGGGAGAATGTAGATCTATGTACTTACAAGTATAAAGCTGAAAGTTCCGCTGAAGACCCATATGAAGTTTTCAAGATGAGAATAATAATTAAAGTCGGTGGCAGTAGCTTTCAACCTTGATAATGGTGACCTAATCAGAGAAACATCTCATGCCTCATCAAAAAGAGACTCAATATTAAAGTTATTGTATGATCAAAAGCAATCCAAAAAAAATCTTGAAGCCTCAAATAAAAAAATTGAAAGTTCACCAGGTCTTGTTAGTCTGTCTGTCTGTCTGAGTTGCCAGGGTTTTGCAAAAGTAACGAATAACTCTTAAATAATAAAGCGACACACACACACACACACACCTTAAAAAATATTTCTCAAAAAAGTATTTATCTTTAAGAAAAATTCTAAGCCAAGCCAAGTGATTAAGAAGTTGTCCAAAGATATTTTTAACTAATCAATCGATTGTAACTTGTGCCAATTGATAGGCAAAACTTTTTTGAGCCAACCAATCGATTAGGGCATTAAGACAATCAATTCGAGAAGGGATAATTGACAAAACAACCAATTGGAATAACACCTTGTTGGCTTGCAACAACTCTATATCCAATATTTCCTATTTGGGCATGGTAATCGTTTAAAGATGACTTAGACAATCGATTGGAGTATTATGCCAATTGATTGGCTTATTTATTTGACCCATGAATTATTTCCTTTTATGATCTTACAACTCCTATATAAATGAGGCTAGTTTCCTCTTCATTTCACGCCACTTTCCAACGATTTAAATTTTCTTTGGAATTTATCTCTCTATTTCTTTTCCTCTTTCTGGAAATATTTCTCTTCACCTAACGTTGCCTTAGTGCTTTTGAGTGAAACATTTTTTGTGAGGAAAAGATTCTAAGTGGTTGTGTTGGTTATTTAATTCTAAAGAGTGTGATACTCTTGAGAGACCGAGTTCTGTTCATGAGATAAACCAGTCATAGAATCTACGTGGTTGGTTTCTTGAGATATGTCGTTAAAAGTTTTTTTTTTGTTATTGAGATAAGTCATAAATCTTTAAACGGTTCATTAGCTTATAATGGGGGTAAGATCTATCATTAGTTGGGGATAAGCTTGTAAAAATCTCAAGATTAGATTGTATTAAGGTTCGTGGGCATAACATGTAAAAGCTCAAAAGTTTATAGTCAAAATATCAAGTCGACCTCTTATGGACAAGACTACACCAACGTTCAGCCAAACTCGGATAACTCTCTGGTGCAATATCTCTAACCCTTGCTCTATATTATTTTTCTTCTATTTACCATTTACTTCATTTCAAGTGCCATTTACTCTTAAAGAAGTTATTAACACGATCTTAATAGAGAAAAATATAAAAGTAATCACAAATTTTAAATAACACAATTCACCCCCCCCCCCCCCCCCCTTGTGCTTGAAGTCATTTTTCCATCATGAATCTCTCCATATTGCATGGGAAAGAGCGAGACAGTAAGCGGTTACAAGGAAAAAGAGAAAGAAAAATGGTGGTAAGAGTGAGATAAATAGATGAAATAAAAAAAGGGGTGGAGATAAAAAATGAGCAGGGGAAAGAGAATTAAGTTTATAAAGTGTTTCAAAATATTTTAATGACTTTGAATTTGGGTTGGGGTATCAATTGGTGTCGGGCCATCTATTTCTATATGGTTTGATTTTCTTTATGGTTAGGTGACAAGTTGTACCTTGGGGAGTGTAATAAGGAGACTCGTTGGGACATCTCCTTTTTGCTCTTGTCTTACACCTTCTTATTCATAAGATCAAACACAATTGAAAGCTTCTCCTTCTTCATGATTGGTATCTTGATGATGAGATTGTCATAGGGGATTCTCAGGAGGTGGCTATCCTTTGATATCATATGAGAGATGGATCCATGATTAAGTCTTGAATTCAATACTCCTAAGTATGAAATATTTTTACTTTTATACGAAGGAAGTAATCATCGTTGGGGGTTGTTCCCTTCAAACATTGGGAGGTCGGTATTGAGTGTGAAATTTCTTAGAAGGGTTATTAGTCTTGATAAGGATTTTATCGAGTGGTTTTCCATGCAGAAAGATGTTAGGTCTTTTGAGTTCATGCACCTTCTTCCAAATCTAAGGTATCCACAAAGTGTGATTCTTTTACTTCGATCCTCCATGGGTATCGCTAAACTTTTTTTTAGCTTGAGGATGTGCCAACCGATTCACTTGAAAAAGGAAACTACTTGTTTTGATAAAGAGTTGCGTTTATATTAAGAGGGTGACTTCCAAGGAGGGTCTGATGTCTTATTGTAGTTGGTGGAGATTATTTCTTTGGGGAGCTTCCAAGGAGAGTAACTTCTTTACCTATTAAATTTAGGGTTGGGTTTGTACTCGATATATATACTTTTATGGCTTCCAAGGACACCTCTCGGATATTACAAGATCATATATTAAGAGAAAGTGGAATATATAGTATAGACTCTGATTTTAACAAAACTTCGGATGGTCTATGTGGTATGACTCCTATGTTTGACCTTAGCAGTTTTAATCGCAAGGACATCGTCCCTCTAAAGTCAAACAGTTTTGTCGAGTGCCATTTTTAGTAAAATAGTTTAGGAAATGGAAGTTAGTTTGAGATGACCATAAGATAGAAAATAATGTTTGGGTGCTTGTAAGTTGCGCATGCTCAATATTTTCTTCTAGTAATTATTATTGATGGGCTAAGCCAACATATTTCGTTAGTATATTACCGCATTATCCTTAGGTATCACCTTATGAGTCCATTATTTTCTATTGATGTGGTTTTCCTTGTTTGTCGTAAGGCGCGTGTGGATACCTTTAGGGTAGCACAAAGTTCATTGTAAGGAGCTTTTAGGCTTCAAATACCACCATGACCTTGTTAGAGATGTCATTTCTATATATTAGGGCGGGTATATGTACTTATGTTAAAAGAGGTACACGTGAAATTCTTGACAACCCCCAAGAAAGATGATCGACACTTAGGTCAGCATATGCTCTAGTGTCGAGTAGGTAGAAGGAAATCATGCATGTGTGATATGGACTAGAGTTTCGCCATTTTTGGATTGAGGGTCAAATATCTTATAGTGGAACAAGTAACACTCAAAGTCGCTTCAAGCAAAGTGATCACACATGAGAAAATGTTTCAAATAACCAATTTTTTTATACTATTTGTGTTTGACAGTTTTGGCTTCATATCACCATAAACAATGAATCTTTCACAAAGAGTTCCAAAATTCATGCATTTAAATGTTGTGTCTCATAGGTCGGTGAATATTTTTTTAAAGAGAATATGTTTTGTCATTTATAAGGAGTTATCGGTGCAGCTTATTGTACGTTTTCATCTATTTATATGTAAATAATATTACTCTTTATTGAATGCTTTGAGTATTCTTTAGTGGAAAATTGTATCTAGAAATATAAATAAATTCAAGTCAATAAACAATAACCATTGGCGTGGTTTGGTTTAATAATTTTTTTCTCAAATAATCTAGAATTAGCAAATCGAAATTGATGAAAAACAATTAAATTTGGTTAGATCAAAATGATACTTTAATTTATTTTCTTAAAACTACTTTTAAGGGTATGTTTGGTTCAAATGAAGGGAAAGAGAGAGGAGAAATTTTAATGGAGGGAAGGGGAGGGGAAGAGAGAGATTTTTTTCAATTATATGTATGTTTGGTTCAAACAAGGTGAGGAGAGGAGATGAGAGAGATTTTGGTTAAAATATATTTGATTCACGAGGGGAGATGTTTAATAGTTTATATTTTTAACCTTATAATTTTATATAAGTGATATGATATTCTAAAGTGAAAGTTTCATAAATAATTTTTTGGAAATAATATTTGTAATATTGAGTGATTGAAAAACTATAACTTACAATATTATATTAAAAAGCTGAGTATACTTATACATATTATAACTATCGACACAAAATATGCTATTTGTTGATAACAACTTTTGAATACATAAAATAATTTATGATTATATATATATATATATATATATATATATATATATATATATATATATATATATATATATATATATATATATATATATATCAAATAGGAGAATTTTGTAAATAAGAAATAAGAGGATTAAATTTTGACCATTAGATGTGATAAATGATTTTCTGTGAACCAAACACATGATAAAATAAGTTTTTTCCTGTCTATTTCATAACCTATCTTTATCATATTTTATATCTTATCATGTCTCTAACGTATTATGCGCACCCAATCATAAAATCAATATCCAAATTAATAGAAATTAAGATTGATTTAATTTATAGAGTGAAGACCCATTTTGGTCCCTCACAAATATTACACGAGTCAAATTAGTCCCTCACAAAAAAATTGACCCAACTTAATCCCTTATAAAATTTAACCGGATCATATAAGTCCTTCTGCTAATATTTTTCTCAAATCGGTTTTTTCTACTTCTAAACCGTGACTGGACTGACACATTAAATTTTTTAAAATACTAAATTAATTTTTATTTTTAATTTCATTTTTAAACAGTTATCAATGAATAATATCAAAAAAGCCAAAATTATTTCTTATAAAGTAATTTTTAAACAAGTAATTTCTATGATTTCTACTAATATTAACAAATTCTATACATAAATTTTTACCTATGAGGTCTCAAATCCAAGTCCCTTCAAGTTAAATGATTTTCACTTTACAACTAGACAAATCAATTTCTATCGTTAATAAAGTGACTATCATTTACAACTAGAAAAAATCAATTTCTATTGTTAGTAAAGCAACTATTATTTACAACAAGACAAATCAATTTCTATTGTTAGTAAAGTGATTATCATTTACAACTAGATAAATCAATTTCTATTGTTAATAAAGTGATTATCATTTACAACTAGACAAATCAATTTCTACGGTTAGTAAAGTGACTATCAATAACAACTAGACAAATCAATTTCTATTGTTAGTAAAGTGACTATCATTTACAAATAGACAAATCAATTTCTATTGTATTAAATTGACTGTCATTTAATCTGAAGAGACTTAGGTTGGAGACCATATTGATACAAATTTTGTATTTTTTATTTTAAATTTAGAATTGTTTAGAGCCTGAGTTCAACTCCTTATAAGAAACAATTTTGGCTTTTTTATATTATTAATTTATAATTGTTTAAAAATGAAATTAAAAATAAAAATCAATTTAGTATTTAAAAAATGAAAAACAAATAAAATCCAACCTGACAGTCCAGTCATGGTTTAAAACTAGAAAAAAAAATCAATTTGAGAAAAATATTAGCAGAAAGACTAATATGATCCGGTTAAATTTTATAAGGGATTAAGTTGGGTCAATTTTTTTGTGAGGGACTAATTTGACTCGTAATATTTGTGAGGGACCAAAATGGGTCTTCACTCTAATTTATATAAAAGAAAAAATCAATCAAACATGCCAAACCTATTTCTTAATTACATATAGGCAAATAATAATAGTTGATGGGTTTAAATGCAAATATAAAAGTTGAGTCTCTTTTTCTAGATTTCTTTCAATCAGTAAATTTAAAAAGCTGGATTTCTTTCAATCAGATATGACATTGGCATCCACAGCTTTCTTCTTTTTCCTTCCTGAGGTGAGCCCCATATCCCATTCTGTTGAATATGAAAAGCCTTATTACTCTTTATTTAAAAGGATATATAGTTGAAGTGTCAATGGCTCACTTGCAATACATCCTTACAATATAGTACCCTTGATTGTTTTCATTTGGACGATAGCATCATATACAAGCACATTTACCTCATCGATGACATATTTATACATTCCCTTCATTCTCAATGTGACGTGGCATCTTAGAAAAATCAACCTAATCTCAGTTATTTTAAATAATAAATTATTAGTATATATTTATATTATTTTCAGGATTTAACTCTGAATCTTCAACATTTTTAACTCTTAATTCAAAATTTAAAATACAGATTGTTGTAAGTCTTTTTGGTGGAAACAGTAGTAATCGTGAGTACTAGGTTGCAACACTGAAAAAACATAATAATAAAGCTAGAGGTAGAGGCTAGTTGAAGTGTTGGTGTGCCGGAATATTCTAGTATTCACGCCAGACAACTATGAACAGAAAAATTCCCTCAATGGCATAAATTCATTGGATTGGTAATGCTTCAGAAAGAGAGGAACATAACATTCTAGTAAATTGTAATCTCTGCTATTAAACTAATAAAGTTGTAAATTTTATAATTTTATTGTCATGTGAAGCCATGCTAGATTTTTTTACCTACCTGCCACTATTCTGAAATAATAATACCAATATGCCCCATGTTAAAATTAAAACACCAAAATGCCACACTTTTAGTTCACGTCCGTCCAGGGGTTGGCCGGACCGGTGAAGACTTTTTTTTCCCAGTTGGGGTCCGGTCAGAGGTTGGCCGGACTCTAACTGGCCCTTTTTTTTTTCATTTTTTTTTTAAAAAATGATTTAAATCAATTAAAATAAAAAAAATAAAAAAAACAGAAAAAAAAGGCTTTAGAGTCCGGCCAACCCCTGGACGGACTCCAACGGGGAAAAAAAATCTTCACCGGTCCGGCCAACTCCTGGACGGACGTGAACTAAAAGTGTGGCATTTGAGTATTTTTTTTTCATTTCATGACATTTTGGTATTATCTTTTCATTATTGGGGCAGGTAGGTAAAAAAATCGCCATGCTATGCTAGTCCATCGATTATTCCATAAACAAATTCTGACGAGTTTGCAACAGAATATACATGATTGCAATATGTTCTTTCATAAGAGAGGATCAGAGGAGAGAAAGTCCTTAGACCAAATGATTCTTGCCAAAGGACTCTATTTGGTAGTACTAAAAAATAGTGGAAAAATATTACTCCATCTTTCTCAAATTACGTGTTGTTTATTATTTTTGTTTAAAATATTTGTTTATTTATAGTATATAAATATAATATATTAATTTTTATTAAAATATCTTAATTTATTTAACTATTTTATTAATAAAGATATTTTAATAAATAAAACTATTTTATTATAGAAATCAACACAACTACCCATTATTTCTAACAATGTGTGTAACTCAAATGAACACCTAATTTGAGAATAATGGTGTAGGTTCATGAGAGCTGAATTTGTAAGTTAATATAGTAGTATAGTTTACAGTTGTTTCTTCCGGTAAAGAATTTTTTCTTAAGAAAATCTCTTATCCTACTCCTTAGAGTTATTAGACATCATGTGTGTTTTTAAAAATACCTTTTATTTTTGTAAATGTATTTTCGGATGCATTTATTTCTTAATCAACGTCATAATTTTCCATATATACATATATGAAAGGGTTAAATGGTATTCCCCCTGTCAATAGGGCGTGTTTCAGAATTGCCCCCCTGAATATTTTTTTTAAAGATCACACCCTCATAAAAATAAAAAACCAGTTTAACCACACCCTCTTACCACCATTGTTGACTGGGTAGTTGAATATTGGGTGACATGGCAAAGACCAATTGCTGACTGTGTTTTTTATTGATTGCTAGGGTAAGCTTCTTCCCCATTTGTACGAGATTCATTTCCATTGTTCTTTCTCACCCTGTTCTTCCTCACCTTGTTCTTCCTCGTCCGTTCAAATCGTTCATCGCAGAGCCATGGTTGGAAGAAGTTCACGCGCGAGCACGGTTGGGTCAGTATCATCGCATGATTTGCCCAGATGTGGGTGTGGTAACACGATGAAGATGTGGAGAGCCAACACAGTGCAAAATCCCAACCGAAAATTCTGGAAATGTCGAAGCTCTGGGGTGAGTACGTTTATGTCATCATATAGTATTGATTTTTCTTATGCTAATTCAGTTTCCATATCCTTTTGTGTAGACTGTTAATAGCTGTGAACTATTTCTATGGGATGATGAAATACTCCATTTCAGCAAAGGAGAAACTGTCACTTCACCATTTTGTAAGAAGTGTGATATACTACAATTGAAATTGGAATCAGTGTCAACCAAATTGGAGAAAGCGAAGATGAAGGTTGAAGTTCAGAAAAGGAAAAACATGCAGCTTAGGATAGCTCTTATTGTGTGTTGTATGATTGTTGTATGTATTTACAATTTCATGTAATCTGTCTAATTTAGTTAAGTTTGATTGATGTAATTTTCAATGATGTGTAATATACTTGGAAACATCTTTTTAATGGAAGGAGATTCATGCCTTTTTTAAGAGTTTACTTTGCTGTCAATATGGTGAGGCACACTATTACATATTGCTGTAATAACCAAAAGCATACATGTGCATAATTCAGAACAAAAAGGAATAATAGATGCATAATTGAGTTGATACCAAAAGCACCTTATGTGCATAAACTAGTTTACATCAAAAGCACATATGTGCATAATTCAGATCATATATAAATAACAGATGCATAATTGAGTTGATACCAAAAGCACCTTATGTGCATAATTAGTTCATTACCAAAAGACATTAAAAGCACAAATGTGCATAATTCTGTTTACAAGAAAAGCACCAAATGTGCATAAACCATAAAACCACATGAAGCACCAAAATGTGCAATTCAGTCAATACACAAAGACATAGTGCAAGTCAGTCATTACAAAAGGCACCAACATGTGCAACAGACAAAGTAAACAGACATAGTAAACTACAAGTCATTGATAGACTTCTTTTTAGGGGTCTTCTTCATAGTCTTCTTAGGAATAGTCTTCTTCTTCCTTTGTGAGTCATTGCCATCACCCTTTTGCTGGTCTGAGATGAATACATATCTCTTCTCTATTCCAATATCTTCCATTAACAGCTGTATAAACCACTTCCAAGATTCTTTTGTTTCTGTTTCAACAACCCCAAATGCCAATGGAAAATATTGATCATTGGGGTCCCTTCCCACTGCTATCAATAACTGCCCTCCATACTTAGTCTTCAAATGACAGCCATCAACCCCAATAAAAGATCTACAACAATGTATGAACCCTTTGTTTACATCCCTCAAAACAGAAATAGAATGAACCAAATCTTGGTTGGATGGAAGGTGATGGCCTCTCAATGTTGATCTTTACAGTGTTTCCAGCACTCACCCTGCGCAATTCAGCTGCATACCTCCACAAGTTTGAATATTGCTTGTCTGCATCCCCTTCTATCATTTGTCTTGCTATCATTTTTGCTTTCCATGCCCTGCCCACAGTGATCCCCACTCCATAATTTTGCCTCATATCTTGAATAATATCACTTATCCTCAAGTTTTCACAGGTCTGCATTTTCTTAACAACTGCCTTGGCCACCCACTTTGAATTTGCAGTTTTGTTATCCAAAACCCTAGCACATGTGTGGGTGTCCTTTATAGTCTTAATTGCATAAGTGTGCTTGTGGCCCACTTTGGAACATAGCATTAAAAAACCACACTTGGCTTTACATTCAACTCTCACCCTATACCCCTCATTTTTAACAAATGTTATTTCCCTACCATTTAAAACTGTCCACTCACGTATAGCCTCCCTAAAGTCATCTAGGGAAGTGAACTCCATGCCCCACTTAAACTTAAAGTCCTTTGTAAGTTGTTCCTTCTTGAACTTTTCAAACTTAAGTTTTTTGTCATCTTCTGAGTTATCAGGGTCAGAACTATTAAGCTCTTCACTAAGGTATTCCTCTTCATCCTCATCATCATATTTCTTCTTCTTTGGACATGGTAACAAGCCTGCAATGACTGGACCCTCCCTAATTGGTACAGTTACATCAATACCATCAAGATCATAAAACCCATCAACAATGGCAGTTGTCCTTTCATCCTCACTATCATTAAAACCTTCAATAAATTCTTCATCACTAACCTCTAAATCAAACACATACTTAGGGGTGACATTCCCAACTACACTTGGATCATGTTCAACAAAAATTTCCCCATCCACTTGCATCGCACAACAATATGCAGCAAAATCATAGGCATCCCCATCATTTGTAATCTGAAAGTAATTAGGGTCTATGTCAACTATCTTGGTCCACAGCCTAAAACAACCTTCTAAGTACCACCACCCCTATAAATCGTTTCACCATTGTTATCAATAAACTCTCCTCCATGTCGAAACAGAGCATTAAACAGAACATTGGGCTGAAATGTAAAACGTAATGTAAGATAAAAGTTTGCAAACCATGATACAAGCAAGTTACAGACTTCGATTAATGGAACTAACCTCTGAACATTCACCGTTGCCGTCCATTGCTTCGTCTTCCTCCACTTCCTTCTGCTTCCGGTTCGTCTTCTCCAGCGCCAACAATGAACCCTAGAATTTCTATTTCACGGGGGGGAACTTAAAGAAAGTTTAAGGAATTTTAATTTTAAAATGTGGTCTTTGCCATGTCACTCAATATTCAACTACCCAGTCAGCAATGGTAGTAAGAGGGTGTGGTTAAACTGGTTTTTTATTTTTATGAGGGTGTGATCTTTAAAAAAAATATTCAGGGGGGCAATTCTGAAACACGCCCTATTGGCAGGGGGGAATACCATTTAACCCTATATGAAATATGTCCGTAGGTATATTTACAGAAGAAACTCAAAAACAGAAAACCAGAAAATCAACATTGCAACGATAAAAACAACATTCGTAAATTGAAAACGGCATTACATTGATGATTTCAACAGAAAATTAAATATTACATTTCAATAGCCCGGTGGACGCTTGCACGTCTATAAGATTTGCTCGACCGTTCTTCGTACCGTCGCTACCAACTCGAGCAAGATTTTCTCTTCAAACTCGAAATACGTTCGCCACATCGCCAAAACATCTTCTCGGTTTTTGAGCTCAAAGTTACTGCAAACGACGTTCCCTTCGTTGTCAACTGAAGGTGAAAGATACTCGAGCTTCACAACCTTTTGTTTATCTCTGAAAGGTAGGCGATAGTGAATTTCGTCAATGATATCATCGAGCGGGGTGTGTAATCGTTGAGTTTGAATGTCCGCCCTAGTGTTTTGCCATCAGAGTAGGAGACACTTGTGACATACCAACGGATGTTAATATCATATTGAGGCATTTTTGTGTTTGTGTGAAAGAAAACAAAAGAAAGCCCAAATTTATAGAAAACCTAGGTGAACATGGACTACCCATTTTCTGTCACACAACATTCCCTAGTTATATCCACTGGAATAACCTAGATATTTTTGTTTCTTATGTATATCTACGGAAAATACCCAAGGACTGTATCTTAAGAAGCTTCCATAAATACATCTCTGAAATTTTCGCTGTTACATTTTTTGCAGCAGAACAAAATAATAAGGAAAATGAGTATATTGCAATTGGGAAAAATTGATAATAATAATAATAATAATAATAATAATAATAATAATAATAATAATAATAATAATAATAATAATAATAATAATAATAATAATAAAAGTGAGCATATTGCAATGTTAAAAATTGATTATATTGCAATATTAAATAGTGAATATATTACACTTCCAAAATTCAAAACAAATCAAAACAAGTGTTGTCGGCTAAATCTATTGGTGGTTCCATCTCTGACTTTTCCGCATTCGATTCCTTTTTAATGTTGTTCAATCTTTCGAATTCGTGCATCCTATCAACAAAAAGATCCGGACACGTCTCAGCATTTGCGGTATGATGAGTCGTCCATTTAGGTGACGTAGGTGGTATGAGGCATCCCGGTTTTAAGTAAACTTGTACAAAATGACTTGATTTTGCAAGCCATCCAATACACATGATGCAATCATTTGGATTCCTAGGTGGTGCGGAGTGGGAAAAAGGTTTCTGAAAATCCTTAGCGCGTCAAGTCAGTGCACACCCTATCATATGCACATGCCATAAAATGCCCCATTTCTGGGAATCTCATCCATTTTGACACTAGTGCATGACCGCTCAACCAAGAAACAAGAGATTCATAAACTGCTTCAAATTTATCTTTCTCTCCATACAACCGCGTGTAAGAGTCTTTATGCGTCTTCAACTCTTGTACAAGTTAATGACGGACAAGCGCATGACTATCCACTCCCTTACCGAGCAAAGCCAAAACGGCCTGGTGTTAGCTGAAGATTTCGTTTCATATTATTTATCCTTCGAAGGAGTAGAAAATCGAAGGAAAGATGGTTACTGATGGCCATCCCTTAAAAATAAAAGAATGACTACTGATGGTCATGCTTCGAGAGTAAAGGTTTCTAAGTTCACTATGAAGATAATGAATACTAAAAGCTAGCGAAAAGTATGTGTCTTCGGGGACTTAGACAAATTTGTAAATATATTCAAGTATTACTACTTAGCGTGTTTTTTCGTAGTGTTTGTTTAATACACTGCCACGCGTCGAAGACAGACTCAGGCGGGAAGATTTGAAATTCGAAGACGGTTTCATAACTGTCCAAGTAACAGATGGCATCGCTAGGAGTTTTTATGAGAAACGTGGCAGCAGATTAGTATAGGACCGTTAAGGTCGAAACTAGTATAAATAGGAGTCTTAATGTTAGGATTCTGTGTGTTCATTTTGTACAAATCACTCACATATTTACTCAAGTATCAAGCGTTAAGAGAAAGAGTTCGCTGAGAAAATGTACGTATGACACCACCATTTTAATACATGTGTATTATCCTTTGTTTTTAAATATCTTCCAGAATTACTGCATTTCGTTTACTTCTTGTCATTTACATTTCTGTATCTTTACTTTAATGTCATTTACTTTCGAATTACCTTTCATGTTATTTACTTTCAAAGTCTTTTACATTTCTGCAGTTTAAAATTCTTTACGTTTCAATAGTCCTTTCAATTTTCTATGTTATGTTACTTATCTTTTCGTTGAAGTCACATTCATATGTAACGAAGTGATTGTAAAGACTATTTGTTCTTTAATCGAACAACTCTTATTGAAGAAGACAAATAACGAATATGGTTCGAATAAACATTGATAACAATCTTCTTGACTATGTGTCCTAGGATCAATCTAGTCTATCCTGTGAGTAACCAAATCATATTTATTATAGTTTGGAAGACTAGCGGTTGTTTACCGGAAATCACCGTAAACAAATTGGCACGCCCAGTGGGACAGTGTCGAGCAGATTGTTTTAATCAAGTGCTTTATTTTTGTCTAGACAATATCAAGATCTTGTATGAACCTTAGGAACGGTAAATTAAAGAACAGTGCACAACCGATTCCCAAACGAAGGTACAACAAGAAAATGGTCGTTACGGCCAGTGCAGGGGGTGATCAAGATCCCCCACAAGGTTCAGGATCAGGAGCGGCAAATTCGACTTCTACTCAAGGAACACGAGATGCAACGGGTCCAAATGGATCGAGACCTGCAGATAATTCCCAGGCTTTGCCTGAAAATAATACAGGGCCTTCAGGGACTATTCCAGTTTCAGTGTCGACAACCGCACCCTCATCCACAAGCGCAGAGGACGTATTGTTTGCCTCGACAAATGCTGCAAATAATTTGCATGGTCAAGGCACGAATTCTGCTTTCGAATGGAGGCCAAATAGTTCATATGGGATGCCATACCCATATGGAACAGGCGTACGAGGGGCATGATCTATATATGCCCCAACTAACAATGCGACATTTTCACCGAATGTTAGTTCAGTGGGTCGAAGTGCACATAACACTGGTTTTTCTACCCAGGTGCCTCACTTTACCACAAATAATCAAGCAGCATTTCGACAAGAAATGGATGCAAGCAATCATGATATGGTAGGGGTTTTGGCCAGAGAATTGACTTCAGTTTTAAGCCCACTAATGGCAAATGTTACTACTACAAATAGAGAAAACATGGAGACTTTCCAAAAGATATCATCTCAAATGAATCGAATGGCAGAATTCATGGGAATAACACCACCTAAAAGGAAAGACAAACAGCCTTCGAATCAAGAAGAGAGGCCCATTTTAGAACGTGTACAAGACATAGTTCCGTCATCTAGGACAGCCACTAGGGATGTAGGCCCCTCACGAAGAACAGAGATCTTCGAAGGAACTCCAATAATTAACTTAGAAGCTTCAAATCAAAGAACCGTCCCCGTTCGACAAGAAACGGAGGAGGAGCGACCCAGATTAAGGATTGTGGGTAGGAACGAACACCCAGATGAGGTTGTTCAAAGAGTCAGAAGAGAAAATCTGGCTACAGAAAACAATTTAACTGCCATGATAGAAAGGGTTATGGCCAATAATGGCCTTAGTACTGGACTTAGGCGTCCAAACTATACATCCCCTATATCAGATTATATCATGCAGACAGAATTGCCTAGGGGCACTAAGGTACCCAAATTTACAAAATTTTCAGGCGAAACTAATGAGTCAACGGTGGAACATATTGCTAGATATTTGACAGAAGCAGGAGACTTAGCGGGAAACGAGGATTTAAGGATCAAGTATTTCCCTAGTTCGCTGACAAAAAATGCCTTCATTTGGTTTACTACTTTGCCACCAAATTCGATAGATGCATGGGCATACTTGGAAAGACTTTTTCATGAGCAATTCTACATGGGTCAAACTAAGATAAGTTTGAAAGAATTGGCCAGTGTTAAAAGAAAATTCACAGAAACAATTGATGATTATTTAAATAGGTTCCGTCTGTTGAAATCAAGGTGTTTTACAACAGTCCCAGAGCATGAACTTGTTGAAATGGCCGCAGGTGGTCTAGATTATTCAATAAGGAAGAAACTAGATACCCAATACCTTAGGGACATGGCCCAGTTAGCAGACAGGGTTCGGCAAGTCGAACGACTGATGGCAGAAAAAGTTAGGGCGAATAAAAGTTATAAGAAAGAGAGAGTAGCGTACGTCGAAGCCGAGGATGCTGATGATGAGTCTTTCAATGACTCGTATAGCCCTGAAGAGGTCGAAATAGACTTAGCTGAATTGAAAGAAGCGCCACCTTACGCCTGCAAATTGCTAAATCCTGCCAATGAAAAAACCCAGTAGAAAACGATAAGAATGATAGGTTCCCTAAGAAAACTTATACATTCGACATTACCAAGTGTGATGAAATATTTGATTTATTGGTAAAAGATGGCCAAATGATACTACCTCCAAATTCAAAAATTCCTCCGTTGGAACAACGGAAGAAAAGAGGTTTTTGTAAATATCATGGGTTTTTAGGCCATAAAACTTCTCAATGTTTTCTTTTCAGGGATCTAATTCAAAATGCTCTCAATGATGGAAGGTTGAAGTTTGCTGACAAGACCAAGAGTCATATGAGGGTCGATACCAATCCCCTAAACATTGTTAACGCTAGCCTCTGCGAGGTAGAAGATATCAACATGGTGGAAGCTTCTGAAGTTGAAGTTGTGGAGACTAAAGCAATGTTCAATGGAAAGCAGGCTACTGAAAGCCTAAAAGGTGAAATAGTCTTCAACACTGTCGTTGAAGAATCTTCCAAGTCAGAAATAACTAAAGCATCGAAGGAAGAAAACCGTGAGGCCACTGAAGACCTCAGGATGAAACTCCAGAAAATCCAGATCTCTGAAGTTCCTCCAGCAGCGGTTAACATGGTCAGCGCCAGACGACCAGTGTCTGAATTTGGCGAACTAGAGACATGGCTGACGAGGCAAAATGGGGGCATCGAAGTTCCTCCAAGAACCGAAAGCCTCAAAGAATATCTCTGGAATTGCCACGAGAGAAATGGTGGTAAGCAATGGATGTGTCCAAGGTGTTCGATCATGCTGAACCGACGGGTCGAAGCCAACTTTGAAAGAGTTCGACGCGAAAGGTGGGAACACCCAGGAAGAGAGCCAAATCCCCTACTACAACTGTACCCAAAGATGGAGGAAAGCTTGGTAGGATTTTTGGTCAGATGCCACAAAGAAAACACTGAAGTTGCTCTCTGCCCAAGATGTGGGGCAGTCTATGACGAAATGCTAGCACGATCATTCGAACGTGTGTATTGCTACATGAGTCAAGAAACTCAGGGGTTGCGTCCCAACCTGTACGGTTTCGACATACGGACTCCAACAAAGAGGCCTGATAGCCCACACCCCAGAACTCGAAGGGTAACTTTCAGAATCCCTGCAGATGCGCCAAGGGATAGGTGGGTGCAAGCTGATGCAAGAACCAACAAATGGAGAAGTTGGGACCAAGGTGGAAGAACTGCAATGGCATATAGGAAACAATTTCAAAGACCAAATCGAGAGGCGTATCGATTGGAGAATTATAAAGGGAAAAATCCTATGTCTCGGTCCCAGTGGAGAAGGCATCAGAGAATAAAAAAGGCTCAGAAGGAATACAGGCCAAGAGAAGCTGGAGAATCTAGTAGCAACCAAGTCCCATACCAGGGGGCAAAGTCAAACAAACCTCCGGTAGAACGCAGATTATTCGAAGCTGAAAAACTCTTGGATGAAGAAGAAAAGTTGCGTTCAAATTCCTGGAAAGAGGAAGATAGAATGACAAATGATTTTGATTCTGATGGAGTGTCATCTATAAACTTGAATTGCAATGTTGTTTCCGTACTCCCTTACGAGTTTAATCAGGAAACTGAAGTAGAAGACTGTGAAGATGCTGATATCGAAGAAATGACAAAACACAAACCTGTGTGTTACTATGTGCTGAATAATGGTGCAGTAGAAGAACAGAATGCTTTCTTCGAAAGGCCTGATGAGGGTATGCGAAATCATTTGAAGCCACTCTATATCAGGGCTAAGATTGAGAACGTTGGCATTAATAAAGTCTTAGTTGATGGGGGAGCAGCAGTGAACCTAATGCCTCAATACATGCTAAAAAGAATTGGTATGTTCGATACGGATATAAGGCCACATAACATGGTTTTATCTAACTACGAAGGCAAAATAGGACAAACACTGGGAGTTGTTCAAGTCAATTTGACAGTAGGCTCAGTTACCAGGCCAACCATGTTCATGGTTATACCAGCAAATGCAAACTATAACCTTTTGCTTGGTAGGAAATGGATTCATGGGGTAGCAGCTGTGCCCTCAACAATGCATCAGAGGGTGACAATTTGGAGAGAAGATGGTATAGTGGAGAATATCGAAGGTGATCAGAGTTACTACATGGCTGAGGTCAACCAGGTGAACAAAACCAACTTCGACAGGAACCTGGCAAACATAGGCCCTTGTCATGCTGCAGAAGAGATGTATACCCCAAATAAGAATGCATTGTACTATTTAACTTTACACCCAAATGGATTCCAATGGGATAGAGAGATCATGGATGGTCCACCAGATACAGCACCATTGGAGAATTATCCGACAGTACGGCCAACAGGCTGGGACGATGACATTAATCATGCCTGAGTCTTCGTTCTTCGAAAAGATTTCGGCCTATGTGGCCGAGAACAAAAGGAAGGCGGCTCTCGAAGCCGAACTATCAGATACAAAGATAGATGCAGTTTCAACCAAAGAAGGAATAACAGAATTGGAGATACGTGCGAGTTTCGAGCTCCCTGAACACACGACTCCAGACGAAGAGATCATAAGAGAAGAACCAAACCAAAGGTTAGATGCAATATACGATGAAGAACCTTTGGGGTTCGAAAAAGACCCAATGGCGCCGAATATAAAGATGTTGGCCCAAGATCCACTTGAAGAAGTAAATCTTGGAGACAGTGGTCAAAAAAGGATAACATATATCAGCGCGAAACTAGAACCAGAATTGAAGGCAACGGTCATCAAAATGCTAAAAGAAAACAGAGATTGTTTTGCTTGGGACTATGATGAGATGCCTGGTCTAGGAAGGGATTTAGTCGAACTAAAATTACCAATTAAAGAAGGGAAGAAGCCCATAAAGCAAACTCCCAGAAGATTCGCGCCAGAGATTCACTCGAAGATTAAAGCAGAGGTCGAAAGACTCTTACGGTGCAAATTTATCCAAACTACAAGGTATGTTGAGTGGATTGCTAATATAGTACCTGTAATTAAAAAGAATGGCTCATTAAGAGTATGCATAGACTTTCGTGACCTTAATGCAGCTACTCTTAAAGACGAGTATCCCATGCCTATAGCCGAAATGCTAGTAGACTCAGCCGCAGGTTTTGAGTATTTGAGCATGTTGGATGGATATTCGGGATACAATCAAATTTTTATAGCAGAATATGGTGTATCCAAGACAGCATTTCGTTGCCCAGGGGCAATAGGCACTTACGAATGGGTTGTGATGCCTTTTGGTTTGAAAAATGCTGGGGCAACTTATCAAAGAGCAATGAATTCTATATTTCATGACTTTATAGAAACATTCATGCAAGTGTATATAGATGACATTGTGGTAAAATCTACCTCGGGTATGAGTCATCTCGATCATCTGAGCCAATCATTCGAAAGAATGAGGAAATATGGCTTGAAGATGAATCCCCTTAAATGTGCTTTCTTTGTGCAGGCAGGTGATTTCTTGGGATTCGTAGTCCACAAAAAAGGCATAGAAATTAACCAGAACAAGACGAAAGCCATTAGGGAAACCAAATCCCCATCCACGAAGAAAGAACTACAATCATTATTGGGCAAAATAAATTTCTTAAGGAGATTTATCTCTAACTTGAGTGGACGCACGCAAGCTTTCTCACCTCTACTTCGACTTAAGCAAGGAAAATTCGAATGGCGTGCTGAACATCAAGAAGCTTTCGATCAGATAAAGCAATACTTGACTTGTCCACCAATTCTATCTCCCCCAAATGGGAAGAAGCACATGCGCCTATACATTTCAGCATCAGATAAAACAATAGGCAGCATGCTTGCCCAGGAGGATGAGAATGGCATCGAGAGAGCCATTTATTACTTAAGTAGAGTACTCAATGATGCAGAGACTAGATATACTGATATAGAAAAACTCTGCCTTTGTTTGTATTTCTCCTGTATCAAACTTAAGTATTATATAAAGCCAGTTGATGTTTACGTTTCATCTCATTGTGACGTTATTAAACATATGTTATCAAAGCCAATACTACATAGTCGAATTGGCAAATGGGCTTTGGCCCTTACTGAATATTCATTAATATTTCAGCCTCTCAAGGCAATGAAAGGTCAGATTGTGTCAGACTTCATTGTCGACCATGCAGTGGTTGAGAGTCATCAGCATTATGTGGACTTAAAACCTTGGAAGTTATACTTCGATGGTTCAACACATAAAGAGGGTACTGGGGTTGGAATATTGATAATTTCTCCTGATGGAATTCCAACAAAGCTCAAGTTTAAAATCGAAGGTCCATTATGCTCCAACAATGAAGCTGAATACGAAGCATTAATTGCTGGACTTGAGGCTTTGTTAGAATTGGGGGCAACCAAAGTCGAAATTAAAGGAGACTCTGAATTGGTCATCAAACAATTGACAAAGGAGTACAAGTGTATCAAAGAGAATTTGATCATGTATTTTGTCATCGCAAATAGGTTACTCAAGAAATTCGAATATGTGGAATTAAAACACGTGTCAAGGGTGAATAATCAGGAAGCGAACGACTTGGCACAATTAGCTTCAGGATATAAAGTATCAAAAGAAAAGTTGGAAGAATTGATTGAAGTAAGAGGAAGAGCAATGTTTACTAAACTTTCGCCAAGTGATCTAGAGAACTCACGATTGGGTTATGCCAACAAAGAACAATTCGAAGTACTAAATATAGACTCATTGGCAGACACAGATTGGAGGAGTCCAATTATTAGCTACCTAAAAGACCCTTCGACGGATACAGATAGGAGAATCAAGTATAGAGCATTGTTGTAACACCCCTTTTATACCCCAAAATAATTAAGCATATAATCAGAGAATAAGCATGCATATAATAAAAGGGCGTCACATCGATGTTTTCAAAAACTAAAAGCCTTTAAAAACCGACAGCATTTACATACAATATATGATACACCTGGTCATTTCAAATAACACTTCTCAATTAATCATATTTTATCCAGAATATGCATTCACAGCGGAAACTACTAAATACTCATGTGTTTCATAAAATGATCCATGTCCCATACCATGATCAAGTCTCAATAATTATATCAACATACATTAAAGCATAATTCAGAATATTTGGCTTGAAAGCCTCTCAAACAACAAGTAGCCAAATAACAAGTTCTCAAGTCATAAACATAATACATAACCAAATAGAAACATGAGTTCAACACGACTAATCTACCCAGTGTTACATGACCAGAGCATCGACTCACTACTTAATTACCAAGCAACTCAGAAGAACTCCGACTAAATCACACGCCAGCTACTAATCGTCAAGCCTGCATGTCGCCAAACGAGGGCAACATTAAAACAGAAGGGTGAGAATACGGACCATTATGAAGAAAGTATAATAAGATACAATGGTTAAATCAACATTTCAAGTAATTAATCACACTGTGTATAACCATGTAGATAATAATAATCGATCGATATTTCACATGTTATCAAGTATACAACAAGTATAAAGAGTATAATATTTCAATTCCAATATTATATTCTCAATTACGCACAAAACCATAATGATCACATATTCACACATTTAATCAAATATGCATTCAAACATCACTCATTTCAATTATCAAGCTCATACACACATCACAACTACATCAATTTCACATAATCAATTATCGCATAATTCTAATGTGACTCAATGCAAGATATGTGACACTATGCATGTGGTACCCAATATGGACCCAAAGTTCCACCGCTTCCGATTCATATAGAATCTAGCCACGCTTCAGATCCGGACAAGACCAAAGCCACCAAATGTAAACATATAGTTTACCGCTTTCCGATTCACTCTAGAATCCAAGCCACGCTTGTGTTTCAAAGCAATTCCACCTATGTTTCAAGGCAAACTATGATATGAATGTATGTACAATGTTAATCAAACATATGCAATTAAGATCATCTCTACCATCTTAATATTTAGCATATCACAATAATTCACTCTATGAA
Organism: Vicia villosa; assembly: GCF_029867415.1. NCBI lineage: Eukaryota > Viridiplantae > Streptophyta > Magnoliopsida > Fabales > Fabaceae > Vicia > Vicia villosa. The sequence continues at coordinate 58,604,890 of NC_081180.1, forward strand.
TTATCCACAATATTGTACACAACATTCTCAACACATACATATCATTCACATATAAAAGGCCAATTAATCAATTACGATTCATAAAATCCAATTAACACTAGTATCCATACTATCTCATGTCAATTCACATTTATCACATATATATATGAATATACACATTATCAAAATAACATCATTGGCATGACAATATATTATTCTCAACATAAATATTCGAGCCAAAAAAACCCAATTACAGATAAATTCTCAAAATATCGCAATTTACCAACAAACAGAATAGTTGATCTAATTCCAAATTACATTCCAATCAATTAAACACATTGAAATTAATTCAACTATTAATTTAATCAACCAATTAATAATCATACTATATTAATTTAATTCACTTCTATTTCTACTCCATTTCCAATTTCTAGCATTCTATTGCTCATGACCATTTTTATTGAAAAGAATATTGCGCTAGCTTTCTAACGCTTTGAACGGAGACTCAAACGGAGTTACGGTTCAAAAGATATGAATTGTTAAAGTTTCAACAAAAAGACAACACTGACATCATACACTGACAACTCTAAACATGTCAAAATTACACGAAAGAATTAAAAGTATGACTCTTAATAACTCAAAACAACTCTGACAACTTATTTTCAACTCTAACAACTCTATTGACAACTCTATTGACAACTCTAACAACTCTATTGACAACTCTAACAACTCTATTGACAATTCTATTAAATTGTTATAATTTATTTATAAAGAATATTTAAATATAACACAATTTCGGTCGATTTGTAAAAATTACAATTCAACAAAATAACACCACCACGTTAATTTACTAACTAAACTTAGCTACCACGTAAATTTTCATCAAATTCCGGACAACTAATTATACCTCTTAATCCGACTATTTCGATCAAACGAGACTGTTTTACATTTCATTTTATTTTATAACACTCACTGTTTCATAATCTCAATATCATACTATTTATATTATTTTCATCTCATAATGTTTATCTCCATTATATATTATCATAATTGTTTATATGTATCCTAATTTATGGTAACTAATTTGAAATTGAATAACAAGTACAAATGTGAAATAGAAACAAAGCAAGTTACAGCATAGAAATCATAAAAACGAAAAAACATCATGGATTAAAAGGGAGTTAAAACAAGTGGGACCCATGACCCTTATTGGCACCGTCCGTCTCCCACGTGACACGGCGTCACAAGCTGCTTCAATTCATTTTCATTCCATTTCCAGATTTATCAAACACACAACAATACTAGTAATAGTTAACATTAGATTTTCTTTAATCAAACAACAACAGCATCTCAAATTCACAATATTCATGACAGATTCTAGATTTCTAGCAACAAAACCAAATCATGTTAATCTACCCATTGACCCAATTATACTAACCCATAATAATAAGGATTTTCCCCCTTACCTTGAATCAATCTCCTTCTATCTTTTAGTTTCTCCACAAATCCTCTTCTCTTCTCCTCTTTTCCTCTAGCCTCTTTTTCTTCTTTTTCCCCAAATGAGTTATAACCTCTAAAACCCTATTTTCCTTACTATATTATTCGTATTGGGCTTAACCCACATAATTCCACTTTTAACTAAATAGGCCCAATTGATTATATATCTCTAATAACTTAATTAACCCATTAAACCCAATAAACACAATTATACACAAAATTAATTAATTCAATTAATTATTATATCTCATAACAATTAAATAATTATTTAACACACCAAGTAAAATAAAATAATATAATAAAATAAATACGGATAAAATCCTCTAATAACTCAATGTTTCATATTTCCGGTCTAATCTTAATTACTCGGAAAATTCCCAAAACGCTAAATATTAACTCATTAATATTTCTAATACTAAAAATATTAAAATCTTCGATTAAATATTAATCCGCTATCCCGAACTAATACCGACTAAATCATCCCAAAATGCAAAAATTTCAATAAACATCATAAATGACTAAATTAAGCAAATAATTATTAAAAACACCAAATAATATAATTACTAATATAATTAATAAAAATATTAATAAAAATCGGGATGTTACAACTCTCCCCCACTTAGAATATTTTCGTCCTCGAAAATTCAATTGACACAACCATTTCGACACCGAAACCACACTTACTCTCTCCCGATTCATACCAATACAAAACGTTCCACATCTTCAACCATACAAGTTTCCAAGGATGTCACTCCAATACTCAAATGAAATACCATGCAAACACACCGTTCTCTCGATGTCAAACTTAGCAAGTCTCTCCATCCGATAATCCATCCTCACTGGAATAAAATAAGCGCATCCCGTTAACCTATCCAAAATGACCCAAATCACTTCACCATTACTCGATGTTCTCAGCGACCCGAAACAAAATCCATAGAGATACTATCTCACTTCCACTCGAATAGAATAACTGTTGCACCAACTAAACGGTTTCTGACAAGTCCAACTCAAATACACAATTCCGTTATATCCCTCTTCATACTTTACCACTAAACATTTTCCTCAAATCTTGATACATTTTAGTAGCATCATGACGTATACTCAAACCATTACGATGCCCTTCATCCAAAGTTCTCTTTGTCTGAATTCTAACCATCAGGAATACAAACTCGATCACAACATCTCATAACACCATTCTCGACAATCCAAAAGTTACTACTTTTTCCTTGATTAATCAATATCATCTTGTCAACCAATTGAAAAAAAAATCCAATTTCTAACCTTCTCAAATCTTGTCAAAATATTCCAAGTAGGCTTCAACATACCAACTTAACACACGAAGACGTCGCTTCACAACCAAACTCAACCCTCTAAATCGTTCTAACGATTTCTAATTCTTGAATCCTCAACATAACTTATAAAATTATTTCCTACTCAATGCATCAGCCACAACCTTCATTTTTCTAGGATGGTAATTCAAACCAAAGCTTAAAATCCTTCGAAATTCTACTCTTCTTGTTTACCTCATATTCAACTCTTGTGATCACTCAACACATCAAACCTTGATCCACACAAACAATGCCTCTTACATTCCAAAACAAACACAAAGGCAAACAAATCCAACTCATACATCGAATAATTCCCCTTATGAACTTTAAGTTACCTTGAAGCATAAGCTACCACTTATGGATATCTGCATCAACACACCTCAACTTGAAATCCCATATCCAAGAAAATTCACTTCTTCCAACCAAAACTCACATTCAGAAAGCTTTACATAACCTTCTTCTCTTTCAGCACCGATAACACAATCCTTAAATGTTAAACATGATCATCGTCGCTCTTTGAATCAAATATCCTCAAGAAACATTACCTCATAGAACCTTCTTTCTTCTTACTCGATGAACAGGGGTAACTCTACGACTATACACTCAGACAATGAACCTCTTCTCAAACAATTCCTCAAATCTACTCTTCAACTTCTCCTTAGTCGATTTACACGCTACTAAGTTAGTAAGACAAGTTTATCTCGTTCAATACGATATCTCCTCCTATCAACAATAGATTAAGGGTGATCAGGTCCTCAATTTGTCAATAGACAATCGACAATCATAATGAAACATAAACCATCATTACTGAACTATAATAGTGTTCCTTCACAACTTGCACTCGAAGTCACTTACAACACTGGGATCCACAATCTCCCCTTAAAGTTACAATTACTTGATTCAACTCCAAATAATTCATACCAAAATTTATCAACTTGGTCTAACGGAAAACAACTTAAATGAATTCTCAAAATATCTACCAAAGATGCTCAACGGGTAATTCAAACACGTAAAAGAAGTAGAAACAAGGCCACAACAGTTCTATCAATAACTATACTTCTATGCATGACAGGTAAAACAAGATCCAATCTTATAGAACAATCCAAAGAATGAAATAATGCGTTGCCCCATTATCAATAATAAACACGCACCTCAAATTAACTTATCCTTAGAAGTAGTCTCAGCACCAGACAACGCAAAAACTTTTCCTTTCGCTTGATCCTTCTTTGGCTTATCGCACATGGCACAATTGTGTCCTTGCTCACCACAACTATAGCAAATCCTACTCGAACCAACTCCACAATCAACAGTTTTGTGACCCGTCTCGCCACGCCTGTAGCACTTAATCAAAGTAGAATCTTCTCCCCCACTTGGCTTCTTGCCAATACTAGACTGTTCCCTCATGTCATCATACGATTTCTCACGGAACTGTTCTCCTCCTCGTTTCAACTGTAGAAACCTCACTTCTTTCTTTCCACGCACATCTTTTGGAAAATAGTTTCCCAAAAATGCATCACGGAAAAGAGTCCAAGCAACTTCAATACCTTCTATTTCAAATCTCCGCACAGTATTACTCCACCAAACGTCAGCTTCTTTTGTCAGCATGTGAGTACCAAATTGTACCTTTTGTACATCAGTACAACTCACGACTTGAAAGATCTTCTCAATTTCTCTCATCCATGCATGCGCTTTGTCCGATCCATACCCCCCTTCAAAGATCGGCGGTTTGCACCTTTGAAAGTCTCTAAAAGCACAAAACTCATCCTTTCCTCCATAACCGACATTCTCTTGCGGCGCTTGTCCAATCGCAGCAGTCCACATCATCATTGCCTCAACATTAATGTCAACATTCCTTCCTGTAGCCATCATCCTAAACAACCAAACAACCATACAAAACAGTATCTATCGTGTCAAACACACGAATCAAATACTATAGGATAAAAGACACTAATAACCTTGACCAACTGGTCGACCATGCTCTGATACCACTAATGTAACACCCCTTTTATACCCCAAAATAATTAAGCATATAATCAGAGAATAAGCATGCATATAATAAAAGGGCGTCACATCGATGTTTTCAAAAACTAAAAGCCTTTAAAAACCGACAGCATTTACATACAATATATGATACACCTGGTCATTTCAAATAACACTTCTCAATTAATCATATTTTATCCAGAATATGCATTCACAGCGGAAACTACTAAATACTCATGTGTTTCATAAAATGATCCATGTCCCATACCATGATCAAGTCTCAATAATTATATCAACATACATTAAAGCATAATTCAGAATATTTGGCTTGAAAGCCTCTCAAACAACAAGTAGCCAAATAACAAGTTCTCAAGTCATAAACATAATACATAACCAAATAGAAACATGAGTTCAACACGACTAATCTACCCAGTGTTACATGACCAGAGCATCGACTCACTACTTAATTACCAAGCAACTCAGAAGAACTCCGACTAAATCACACGCCAGCTACTAATCGTCAAGCCTGCATGTCGCCAAACGAGGGCAACATTAAAACAGAAGGGTGAGAATACGGACCATTATGAAGAAAGTATAATAAGATACAATGGTTAAATCAACATTTCAAGTAATTAATCACACTGTGTATAACCATGTAGATAATAATAATCGATCGATATTTCACATGTTATCAAGTATACAACAAGTATAAAGAGTATAATATTTCAATTCCAATATTATATTCTCAATTACGCACAAAACCATAATGATCACATATTCACACATTTAATCAAATATGCATTCAAACATCACTCATTTCAATTATCAAGCTCATACACACATCACAACTACATCAATTTCACATAATCAATTATCGCATAATTCTAATGTGACTCAATGCAAGATATGTGACACTATGCATGTGGTACCCAATATGGACCCAAAGTTCCACCGCTTCCGATTCATATAGAATCTAGCCACGCTTCAGATCCGGACAAGACCAAAGCCACCAAATGTAAACATATAGTTTACCGCTTTCCGATTCACTCTAGAATCCAAGCCACGCTTGTGTTTCAAAGCAATTCCACCTATGTTTCAAGGCAAACTATGATATGAATGTATGTACAATGTTAATCAAACATATGCAATTAAGATCATCTCTACCATCTTAATATTTAGCATATCACAATAATTCACTCTATGAATTATCCACAATATTGTACACAACATTCTCAACACATACATATCATTCACATATAAAAGGCCAATTAATCAATTACGATTCATAAAATCCAATTAACACTAGTATCCATACTATCTCATGTCAATTCACATTTATCACATATATATATGAATATACACATTATCAAAATAACATCATTGGCATGACAATATATTATTCTCAACATAAATATTCGAGCCAAAAAAACCCAATTACAGATAAATTCTCAAAATATCGCAATTTACCAACAAACAGAATAGTTGATCTAATTCCAAATTACATTCCAATCAATTAAACACATTGAAATTAATTCAACTATTAATTTAATCAACCAATTAATAATCATACTATATTAATTTAATTCACTTCTATTTCTACTCCATTTCCAATTTCTAGCATTCTATTGCTCATGACCATTTTTATTGAAAAGAATATTGCGCTAGCTTTCTAACGCTTTGAACGGAGACTCAAACGGAGTTACGGTTCAAAAGATATGAATTGTTAAAGTTTCAACAAAAAGACAACACTGACATCATACACTGACAACTCTAAACATGTCAAAATTACACGAAAGAATTAAAAGTATGACTCTTAATAACTCAAAACAACTCTGACAACTTATTTTCAACTCTAACAACTCTATTGACAACTCTATTGACAACTCTAACAACTCTATTGACAACTCTAACAACTCTATTGACAATTCTATTAAATTGTTATAATTTATTTATAAAGAATATTTAAATATAACACAATTTCGGTCGATTTGTAAAAATTACAATTCAACAAAATAACACCACCACGTTAATTTACTAACTAAACTTAGCTACCACGTAAATTTTCATCAAATTCCGGACAACTAATTATACCTCTTAATCCGACTATTTCGATCAAACGAGACTGTTTTACATTTCATTTTATTTTATAACACTCACTGTTTCATAATCTCAATATCATACTATTTATATTATTTTCATCTCATAATGTTTATCTCCATTATATATTATCATAATTGTTTATATGTATCCTAATTTATGGTAACTAATTTGAAATTGAATAACAAGTACAAATGTGAAATAGAAACAAAGCAAGTTACAGCATAGAAATCATAAAAACGAAAAAACATCATGGATTAAAAGGGAGTTAAAACAAGTGGGACCCATGACCCTTATTGGCACCGTCCGTCTCCCACGTGACACGGCGTCACAAGCTGCTTCAATTCATTTTCATTCCATTTCCAGATTTATCAAACACACAACAATACTAGTAATAGTTAACATTAGATTTTCTTTAATCAAACAACAACAGCATCTCAAATTCACAATATTCATGACAGATTCTAGATTTCTAGCAACAAAACCAAATCATGTTAATCTACCCATTGACCCAATTATACTAACCCATAATAATAAGGATTTTCCCCCTTACCTTGAATCAATCTCCTTCTATCTTTTAGTTTCTCCACAAATCCTCTTCTCTTCTCCTCTTTTCCTCTAGCCTCTTTTTCTTCTTTTTCCCCAAATGAGTTATAACCTCTAAAACCCTATTTTCCTTACTATATTATTCGTATTGGGCTTAACCCACATAATTCCACTTTTAACTAAATAGGCCCAATTGATTATATATCTCTAATAACTTAATTAACCCATTAAACCCAATAAACACAATTATACACAAAATTAATTAATTCAATTAATTATTATATCTCATAACAATTAAATAATTATTTAACACACCAAGTAAAATAAAATAATATAATAAAATAAATACGGATAAAATCCTCTAATAACTCAATGTTTCATATTTCCGGTCTAATCTTAATTACTCGGAAAATTCCCAAAACGCTAAATATTAACTCATTAATATTTCTAATACTAAAAATATTAAAATCTTCGATTAAATATTAATCCGCTATCCCGAACTAATACCGACTAAATCATCCCAAAATGCAAAAATTTCAATAAACATCATAAATGACTAAATTAAGCAAATAATTATTAAAAACACCAAATAATATAATTACTAATATAATTAATAAAAATATTAATAAAAATCGGGATGTTACAATTGTCATATTTTTTGATGGGAAATGAATTATTCAAGAAAACTCCTGAAGGGGTATTGTTGAAATGCTTGGGTGAAGCAGAAGCATATTTGGCTCTGTCGAACGTACATAGTGGGGCATGTGGTGCACATCAAGCAGGGCACAAAATGAAATGGCTCTTGTTTCGTTATGGGATGTATTGGCCTTCGATGTTAAAGGATTGCATAGAGTTTGCGAAAGGGTGCCAAGAGTGCCAAGAACATGCAGGTATCCAACACGCTCCAGCGAACGAATTAAGTACGATAGTAAAACCATGGCCTTTCAGGGGATGGGCATTAGATTTGATTGGAGAAATTCACCCCAAGTCATCTAAAGGTCAAAGGTACATTTTGGTAGGAATAGACTATTTCACAAAATGGGTCGAAGCAATACCACTGGTAAATGTGGATCAAGAGGCTGTGATTGAGTTTATTCAGAAACACATTATATATAGGTTTGGAATCCCAGAAAGTATAACAACTGATCAGGGATCAGTCTTTAATGGACGAAAAATGCAAGATTTTGCCAGAGAAATAGGTTTCAAGTTATTTACTTCTACACCTTATTACGCCCAAGCAAATGGACAGGTTGAAGCAGCAAACAAAATAATAATTGGCCTTATTAAGAAACATGTGGGAAAGAAACCTAAGAATTGGCATAAGACTTTAGATCAAGCGCTCTGGGCTTGTCGAACATCTCCAAAAGAAGCCACAAATACAACTCCTTTCCAGTTGACGTTTGGACATGATGCAGTACTCCCAATTGAGATATGTTTGCAATCAGTAAGAATACAAAGACAAGCAGACATTCCTCCCAACGTATACTGGGAGTTAATGATGAATGAGTTAGTAGATTTGGACGAAGACAGACTTCGAGCACTGGAAATGATAAAAAGGCAAAAGGAAAGAGTGTCCAGAGCTTATAATAAAAAGGTGAAAGGTAAAACTTTTGTTAATAATGATTTAGTCTGGAAAGTTATTTTACCTATAGATCGAAAGAATCAGGCACTTGGTAAATGGTCCCCACATTGGGAAGGACCCTTTCGAATCTTGAAAGTATTCTCGAACAATGCTTACGAAATTGAAGAATTAGCAGAAGATCATAGGATCTTGAGAGTAAACGGGAAATATTTGAAGAGATATAAACCAAGTATGTACGAAGTAAGGATTGCAAAGACGTAGATACTCAGGGTACTACGAAAAGCCAAATGGTCAGGCATGTGTCAAAAAATATACTTCACATTGATCAAAATGGCTTCACAATCAGAAAGAATTATGGAAATAAAAATCAAAGAAGACACCAAAATATTCTTTTCATTTCAAGCATAGAAGTACATTCATTACAAAAAGATCCAAAGAATAGGATCTGAGGTTACAAAAAGAAAGGAAGGCATATATATAAAAAGATTAAACCTAAGGTAAAAACTTGCTAGTTAATCCTTTGGTCTAAATTGTCCAAAGACAACACAGGAGAAGGTTCAGCCTCGAACATATCCCTGGCTCCAGAATCACGCATCCTTCTCACTACGCCTTTCCTAAGAAAAATGTAACTAAGGAGTCTCCCGTAGGGAAGACAAGTCACACTCCCTCGACGGTCAACACCGGCAGAGACAGCTTTAACAAGTCCTTTGAAGATCATTAAAGGAATGTTAATTTTCCTCCCTCGAAGACCACAGAGGATGAACTCCAAGTCTTCAACCATGATGTTGTTTTCGTCGATCCGCCGAGGTTGGAAGTTCCCCACGAGCATCTGGTGCCAGATCCTGATGACTTTGGCACTGAAGCGATCATTGTCCATAAGAGTTCTCAACATGAGATGAGTAGTCATGCTGAAACTGTTGTCATCAAAAGTTTCACCAGAGTTATTGCATTTTATCAGGTTGGCAATAGTGGTGGGAGTAATGCTGAGACGAGCATGTCGAATTTCAGAATCAATGGTGGTCCTACCTTCAGGATCTATGCGTAAAGACGCATTCATCCAGAATTCTGCCACCATGTTGGGGTAAATAGCACCCTCCAAGACTTCTTCAAAATAGAAGTCCAGTTCTTGGTTGACAAACAGGGTTTCGATGTTGATGAAATGGCGAGTAAGTTCATCCTCAGAGAGTCTGAACTCGCCTCTGATGAGGGCTTTGATGTCGTTAAAGAAGAGAGGTTCAGCCATTGCAAGACAAGAAAATTGTTCTGAAAGAGAATTGTGTGTTTTCTTTTTCTGTGTTTGGTTTGGAGAGAAAACGCATGAATGAAGAAATGAAGACAATATTTGACCCTTTATATAGACTGGGAATTCTGAAAGGTGGTTTTTAATTTTTAATGAGTGATTGGACTGCGGTTGGTTTTCCAAAGAAAGAAGTTATGGCTTCCGCCGTTTCCCGCCCTTGGAAGTTGAAAAGTAATCATGAAACGGATGCACGCACGTCTTAAACTGACGTTTTGGAGAAAGTGACGTCACTGTTTAATAATGATTATGGCTAGAGAAGGGGAAACGTCAAGTCTAGAGGCAAGGATGCTGCGAAAGATGTTCAGGATTCTACACGTTGCATTAAATAAAAAGCGCTGTAGAGAATCTAAAGATATATTTTGGCAGAAATGTTTAGATTCGCTAAAAGTAATGCTGGCAAACATTATAGATATAAATGGGAGTCAAGCATACAAATATTATGAGTCTACAATAGTTTCGATTACAAAACAAAGGTGCAACAAGTAACAGGACTGAAAGCATCTAGTTAAAATCTTCAGGGAGATCCGTTTTGATCTTCAAGTATTGAGTCTCCCACGAAGACATACGAAGCTCGATTAGTGCCCGTTGTTTCTTCAAACTTTAGATTTTTGGCACTAATTTATGTGCAGTCTCGAAATGTCTAATGCCCGACTGCACCACTTCGAGCAAATCTTGTTGGTTAGATTTTTGTATGGCTGCCTGACAACGTTCAGCTTCTTTTATCTTGCCCTCGAGTGCCTTTATCTCTTGTTTCCAGGAGTTGATGTTCTTCTCATAATCATCAAAGGCCTTCTGATTTTCTGAATGTTTGAGCTTGAGGGCCTCACCTTGTTTCGTTGCGTCTACAGCAGAGTTCCATGAAGAGTCATGAGAGGCCTTTGTCTCAGATAGCTCTTTTTCGACATTTTGCCTTCGAAGAATGTTGGCTTGGAGTTGCTCGAGTAGAGAGCCTAACAGAACAATTACCTCTGAAACTTCTGTGGAAACTTGAAGCAAATCTACCTTCTTTAGAAGTTGATTTAAGTTGTGACTCTTAATAGGTTCCCGGTTGAGGACGTCTACAAGATTGACCCCAAAGAATCTTTCTTTTATTTGTCGGAGGATGCTAGGAATGTCTTCTTTATCACCAGATTCTACAGTTGCAACTGGAGAGACATTAAGCTCCGAAGGCGAAGAAGTATTCGCATCCATGATGGCCTTTAAGAAACTAAGGGGATCAGTTTGCTTAAGCTGTTCCAGCTCCAAAGGAGTAGGCTTCACAGGGGCAAGCGTCGAAGTTGTCTCAGGAATGGTTTTCGTATCAAGAGTCGAAGTCTCTTGAGGATCTTGTTTTTCTGGTTGAGAGATTTCTTCCATAGCACCTTGCTCCGACGCAGTATCTTCACTGTCATGTGTTGGGGGTTCACATTGTCGCTGCCTGAGAATGGGTGATCTTCTTCCAAATTCTTGTCTTGATGAGTAGGTGGGGATTCGTCAGTGGAGTGACTTTCTTCGACTGGTTCATTAGGCAATATGGTAGCAATTGGCCTAACATCTTCAAAGACTGGCGAAAGAACATGAGTTTGATTTTGAGAGGTACCTATGTTAAACAGAGCAAAGTTAGTCATAAAAATAAACTTTTGAAGAGTTTAGTTAACGAAAGTTAAAGTTTGACAATTACTGTAAAGTTTGTCAACATTAATGGTAAAGCCATGGTCCTTGAAACCTGAAGTGGCAGTGCCAGCGTCTTCCTGCAATAACAAGGTAAATGTCAGTTTAATTATTTGGTTAAGATCATAAGATAATATGTGGGTTGGAACCCAAATACCTTGGTTGGGATATTGTCTGGACTTGAATTATGACTTTCCACAACGAAAGCATTGCTAGCAGCTTTCAAAGGAGACTCTTCAGAGGACGCTTTATCACCAGGAGAAACAGTTTTAGAAGGGCTTATTCTTTTCCCTTTTCTCGAAGGGGTAACATCTTTTTGTCTCTTCTTTTGTCCTTGTCTAGTTTGGGGAGGAGATTTATCTTCGCCATCTGAGGCAGCTGTTGGGGAAACTTTCCGCTTCGAACCTGTTGGGGGTTTCGAGCTCTGGCAAATAGATGATAAATAAGATGGATACTACTCACAGATTGTACGAAATCAAGAATATGAGATGAGTATATACCGTGGGCTTCTTGTCAGTAACGATGGAATCACTTTCACTTGGTTTGTTGCTCTGAGATGTCCCAGAATCTTTTTGGGCAGAAGCTTCCTTGATCTTCCTCCTTCGTGCAACAGCTGTAGTTGAAACTGAAATCAGTATATCAGCAAAGAAAAGAAAAGTCAGTCGAAAAGATTGTCTTAATCCAAACCTTCAGGTATTGGGGTCAGGACACGAACATGTTTAAGATCTATATGAAGATGTCCTTTGAAAGTATCCAAGGTGTGCTTAGTCGGAACCACTCGTTCAGCGCGTTTTTTGGTACTCTCTTGAAGAATTTTGAGAGCATTCCCACACACGAACCAGTCTGGGAAAGGAGGACTTAGAGCCACACCAAAATCAGCACTTGGTAGTGGAGGGAATTTTGGAGGATTAAGTTTGAAAGCCACTTCATAACGTAGTTCTGGTCGAACATACGAGGGCAATTTCAACTTATCCAGTTTGGCGGAAAACTTTTCGCGCAAAATGACTGCAGCCTCACGAACGGTCCGACTAAGATCATCAGGCCTGTAGATAGTTTCAAAGAACTTTTGAAAAGCTTGGATTTCTTTAATATGAGTTGAAGTACCTTTTTGAAAATTCTCCTGCACATCAGTAAAAGCTGCAGTTAGTGCTTGAGCAAGGCTATCAGCATCAAAGATTTGGGAGCTATAATAATCCGTCCACCATTGATGAAAGTCTGGTGTAGAATAAAAAGCAGGTTCGAAAGAGACAGGAGGAAGTTTGGTGGTGCCAACGTATTTGTTGATTTTTGTTTTACATTCTTCTTCAGTCAAGTACAAAGTATGGAAACACATATGGTTTCTTTTCTCATATAAACACTTGGGTTTTATTTGAACCAACCCAAACTGTCTCGAGACCAAATTTGGTTGGTAGCACATGAGAATGCATTGACCCTTTGATGGTCGAAGGCGATGGGAAAATAACCTTGGAGTCAGAAAGGCTTCCCAAATTTCCATAGACTCAGTTTGTTGATCCTGAGATGTTGATGGAAATTTTCGAGTAAACCATTCAGGACCTATTGTTCTGTGTACAAAGGGGGCCATAGAAGGATCGAACTGGTTACGCCGGGCAAACATCATCGAATACGCCAAGAAGTGTTCACGAAGCTTTCCAATTTCTTCTTTTGGAGTTAAGTAAGCTAACCTGGTCCCTTCTATAGTTCGATTCTTGATTTTGCTATCCTCCTCATTGACGTTTCCTCGAAAGGGAAGATAAGTTTCGAATGTAGCATTAAGCCACAGTTGTAATAGCCAGAAAGGGCCAGCATAAAGTAAACTACCAGATTTAAAATTCTTGGTGAGGGATGCAGCTTCGCTGAGGTTTTCATAAAGAGACCCTAAAAGCAGTTGGCTGAGGTTGAGCTTTTTTCCAGCATGCAACTGATTAGCCATGCAAAGATATCTCTTTGCAACTTGAATAGATCTTGAACAGAAGGCACATCGTGAAAGCCATAGCGCTAGAAAAGCAATATGTTCTTCATCGGATACTGCCGTTTCGGTGGTAATATGATGCTTCTGGATGAATGCAGTATAAGTGACTTGTGAGTCATTAAAACCAATAGTATCATTATCCATTTCGTTAGGATCGAAGGTTTCGCCAGTTGGTCGAAGTCCTGTAATCGCAGCCACATCAAAAAGAGTAGGGGTAACCATTCCGCAGGGGAGATGGAAAGTGTTGTGAGAAGCATCCCAAAAGTGAACTGCTGCTACTAACATGGGTTGGTTGTATTCTAAACCTGTCTTGGACAGTTGAATCAAATCGTATATTCCTAACGATTTCCAGAAGGATTCTTTCTGTTTCTCTACTTTTTCTAACCAGGCATAGTACAAATCAGGATCCTTGGCCAAAGGGATTGATCTAAACACTTTTACAGAGTTGGTCATATAGTTTACCCTAATTTTCGCTAAAGCTAAAGGAGTTTCAGTGGGAGTTTCTTCCATGTTAGCAGATTTTCCTGAGGGAGAACAGCCATCTTCATCTATCTTAATTTTGCTAACTAATGGTCTGGTCTTGTAATAAGCGGGGAAGAATTTATTCAGAGATGGGATATTTTCACCTGGTAATGGACCCATAAAAGCGAGAGATTTTCCAGAAAGTTCAAAGGGAATGATTACCTGGGAAGCGTAAATAGCGCGTATTTCTTCGGTGTTAGGGTTTTGAACGTGCTCTTGTTCCCCAGACCGTGTTGTTGATTGGAGCTTCAGAGCAGGTTGAAGAACATTTGAAGATGAAGCCATAGAGAAATTTCCGATTAAGAGAACGAGATTTTGAAGAGATTGAAGATGTTTGGTCTTTTTTGAAGAAGATGAAGAAATAGGAATGAAAGGTTGTGTAGAAGTGCAAGACCAAGTATTTAAAGGTTTTAACGGAAACCCTTTTTAAATCTTTTGGGTAAAATCCAAAGAACACGTGGCGGCTGGTGATTCAATCCAACGGCGGTCGAATAAAGCTAGCTTCACTCCTAGTATGTAGGAGTAATGATCAAGAAGTAAGGTTAAAACGTGGGAATGTGAGTTATGAGAAGACATCTTTGAAAATGACAAGACGTTTCGGAAACAGGGTCATCAATGATTATGACGTTAGTCAGCAGTCTTGGAACTCTCAAAGATCAATAAAGAACGAAATCTTATAATGACAAGAAACGCCTATTTCTGTTGACTCTCGAAACAGGCATTTATTGGGGGCAATTTGTTAGCTGAAGATTTCGTTTCATATTATTTATCCTTCGAAGGAGTAGAAAATCGAAGGAAAGATGGTTACTGATGGCCATCCCTTAAAAATAAAAGAATGACTACTGATGGTCATGCTTCGAGAGTAAAGGTTTCTAAGTTCACTATGAAGATAATGAATACTAAAAGCTAGCGAAAAGTATGTGTCTTCGGGGACTTAGACAAATTTGTAAATATATTCAAGTATTACTACTTAGCGTGTTTTTTCGTAGTGTTTGTTTAATACACTGCCACGCGTCGAAGACAGACTCAGGCGGGAAGATTTGAAATTCGAAGACGGTTTCATAACTGTCCAAGTAACAGATGGCATCGCTAGGAGTTTTTATGAGAAACGTGGCAGCAGATTAGTATAGGACCGTTAAGGTCGAAACTAGTATAAATAGGAGTCTTAATGTTAGGATTCTGTGTGTTCATTTTGTACAAATCACTCACATATTTACTCAAGTATCAAGCGTTAAGAGAAAGAGTTCGCTGAGAAAATGTACGTATGACACCACCATTTTAATACATGTGTGTTATCCTTTGTTTTTAAATATCTTCCAGAATTACTGCATTTCGTTTACTTCTTGTCATTTACATTTCTGTATCTTTACTTTAATGTCATTTACTTTCGAATTACCTTTCATGTTATTTACTTTCAAAGTCTTTTACATTTCTGCAGTTTAAAATTCTTTACGTTTCAATAGTCCTTTCAATTTTCTATGTTATGTTACTTATCTTTTCGTTGAAGTCACATTCATATGTAACGAAGTGATTGTAAAGACTATTTGTTCTTTAATCGAACAACTCTTATTGAAGAAGACAAATAATGAATATGGTTCGAATAAACATTGATAACAATCTTCTTGACTATGTGTCCTAGGATCAATCTAGTCGATCCTGTGAGTAACCAAATCATATTTATTATAGTTTGGAAGACTAGCGGTTGTTTACCGGAAATCACCGTAAAGACCTGGTAACCGCAATTACCGTCCCCCTCAACATTGACGACCCGCTCGATGTATTTGTGCATAAAAACTAGCATCTCGTCGTTGAATGAAATTTTTGGCAGAATCGGTGTCAGAGGGGGTTTGCTTATGCGAGCTCCTTTCATGGAACTTTTTTGAGATTTAGGAGTTGGTGAGTCGGGAATTTTTTTTATCAATGTGCTCACAATAAAAAGGAGATTGTGTAGTCGAGTTGTCATTCAGTGTAGGCTTAATTTTCTTCGGAGCACCCTTTGTCTTTATCGGTTGAGAAGGCAGTTTCATGTCGGTTGTTTAGGGATATCTAATCTTCCTCAATTGTTCTTTGATGTGGAGTTTCATATTATCAGGATGCACCATACCTATTTGTAAACAATGTAATGGGAGCAATGTAATGGACAAAGATGAATCTTTACCTGAAATCCAGTCTTCTCATGCTCTATTTGATTTGTTGCACTAAAAATTTGAAGCTTTGGAGTGAAAAATGATATTGATGAAGTAGGATTTTTTAGGGTGGTGAAGGTGAGTGTTGAAGAAGTAAACAACAATGAGGGAGTGATCACGCTGGTTCAAAATATAGCAGAAAATTCTTGAGCTATATCTATGGAATATTATGGCGCTAAGACGTTCCGTGGATGTAGCTACGGAAGATTTCTTGAACTGAATTATTACGATTTCTTTCCCAATTTTTACCAATTTAAAATACTTTCGTAGATGTAGCTCCAAAAAAAACCAAATTTTGGCAAAAAAAAAGGTGCTTCCTGATATGTATCTCTGGAATCAAGGGACATAAATGAAATTGTGCTAGGTGCCTAAGAGTATCAAGGGGTGAATTGGGATTTTCTCTTTTTTAAACAAGATTACGGTAAGGTATTGGTAGTCTTTGATTTGAATATCTTTTATGTTTGATTTTTTCGGGTGAATATAGGGATATGAAGTTTTAGTTAATATTTGTGTGTATTTTGATTCTATTAGATATATAACTTCATACACAAAAGGGATGGGAGAATTGTGGAGATTTGAAAAGTAATGATATAAAAATAAATCATTTGATACTCCAGAGTTTAAAATCAGTTTATAAAAATAGTTGAAAATACAACGAAAATTTAAAGTAAATAATTGGAAAATAAAGAGATAAGAGAAGAAAAATAATACATGAGAATTATACTGATTTGGCCTCTTGTCTCCAATAATTAATATTGAGAGAATCAATTTGATTGAGAGTTTTTAGAAGATTATGCCCTCGAACCCCCTTATACAAGAAAAAGAAATTCTAGACTAACCCCTAACCAACCAACAAACATGGCTTGAAGCGGTTAGTCTTCACACCAAACAAAATTTTGAACAGGTCGATCTCGAACCAAAATAGGGTTTTGAGTTGTCTATCATCCGAGCCAAATGAGTTTTATACAAGCTAACCATGGATCGAACCGAGAATTCTATCGGGGTGATCTCAAACCTATTGATTTTATATCAGACTGAAGTAATAAACTAAATGAAATGTTACACCAAGTTGATCTCAAATCAATAGATCTTTTAAACAGGCTGAGCTCAAGAATCGTTGAAGAAATTTGTACTAGTTGATCTTCACAAACCAAAAGAGAATTTTTTCTTCAGTGCCAAGCGCACGAACCAAACGAAACTAAGACTAATCCCAAAATACAAATTGCTTTTTAAATGGTTTAGCTCTGAATCAAAATAACTACTTTCTAAAAAAATTATTTACTCAAGAGAAAAATCTACTCAAAATAATATTCTGTTGGGTGTGAATATGGGTAATAAACGTTCTAGCGGGGTGAATATACCTTTCACAAAAAAAATCGGTTTGAAAAATAATTTGAAAACGTTTTATCACAGTTTCAAAAAGAAAATTTATTTTGCATAGCGATAAACGATTTTGGCTAATAGAGAAATTATGTTTCTATATTGGAATTGATATGTTTAAACAACTCATAACACACACTAGATTGATAATTAGATTCAACCAAATTTACAAACTAACAACATATTGAATAATTGACAAATTATTACACGAGAAGTGTGATTTTACAATATCAACATTTAGTGGATTCTACAACCATAATTTTCAGTTTAATCAATAACAAGACAAAATCGAAGTACCAATATTCTATAAAATCTAAAAATATGAGAGAGAGAGAGAGAGAGAGAGAGAGAGAGAGAGATGAAGGTTCAATAAAACCCAAGAAAGGGCGGGGGGTAGGATTGAGATTCCAAATTTTAAATCTTTTTGAATACCTCACGGTTAAACGCTACTCATTCACAAAATAAATAACAATAATAAAAAACACAAGTATTTTTATACTAGTTAATTGTTAACGAGGTTAGTCCAGTTAATCCATCCGTGATGATTTTGTTGTTATCAACAAAGGACTTAATCCACTAATCAAATAAACTTTTAATTACAACCTCAATGATAATCTGTCATTGACATCTCAAAAAATCTGACTCAACTAGTCTCTAGAGAAAACATCCTCAATGACAAACCGTCATTGACATCTCAAGATATCTGACCCAAGTGGTCTCTTGAGGAAAACATCCTTAATGATAAATCTTCATTGGAATGTTAAGAAATCTGATCTAACTTAAGGGAAACAAACAAACTTATCTGGAACAGATTTGTGTTTAAGTGAGTTTCTTAGATAAGTAGATACACAAATTTACTTCTTGAAAATACACAAAGGAAGGAAATAAATATTATATGATTTAAAGAGCTTCTTCCGTTGTGATGGCTTCTGCACAAATATTCTTCTGAGTTGTGCTTTTCGTTCGGTTCTCAAGTGATTGTTGTTTTACATTCTTCGCTTGAAAATACTTGAAGAAGATTTAAGGATCTCAATTGATAATAGTTTTTGATATTTCTCCTTATCTTCTTTTTCTCATTCTTAGACTACTTATGGTTGAATGATCTTTCTTGTTACTAATCACATCCATCTTTTTCTAATCTTTGACATTTGCCTTTCTAATCCTTTATCTAGTATGCAGTTAGATGATAGGATGTTGTAATGTAGTCACGTGATGATGTACTTTAATAATATTTCCACAGTTCTTCCTATTACAACTAACATCATGAGTCAGAGGCTTCTAAAAGAGTTTAGTGAAGCTTGATCAAAGGTCAAATGTATTCACAATACTTAACTACTTTGAGTTAGAGGCTTCTGATATGTTATGTTGAAGCTTGATCAGAGTGAGTTCCTTAGTGCTTGAGATATCTGAGTCATAGAAGGATAAAGTTTATCTCATATGCATTCTGGATAGATTCTTGTAGATGCATTGACTTGATAGCTCGAATTCCATATTTTATTTGTAGTTTCTTTAAGATTTTCTTCTAGATGTTATCCTTTTAAATCGAGGCTTCTGATGAAGTTGGATTAAGCTTGTTCATATTTCAAAGTCATTATCTATTACGTTAGATTTTGCTTGATGTGATAACATTAATCTTTAGACTTCGTCGGTCTTCAGATTTTGCTGATCTTTCAGATTAAATATATGTGCTTAGCTCAGCTTCTGGTGCAATTCAACTTTGACTATTTAAAAGTCAGAGTTGTTTTCTTAGTTATGCACAGTTAACAAGTGTTAGAGGAAACAAATTTATTTATATAAACGTACGTGTTATCATCAAAAGTCCAAGGATTAGTTGACAAAAAAACTTGTTTCAACGAGAGAGAGAGAGAGAGAGAGAGAGAGAGAGAGAGAGGGAGGGGGGGGGGGAAGATAGAGAATGAATGGTGTACATCAGGATTTATATTCGTTTAGCATTTTTGTCCTTATTTTATGTCTAATCCCCTATCCAATCGTACAATTGTAATATCCTATATAAACGTTGAAAAATAAGATTCTTCTTTATGGATCTTTAACTTGTACACAATCCATGAACTGAACTCTATGTGAAATATTTACTAGAATTTGCTTCTTGAATCCTCTAGCCCTTATAACCTGCTCTTAAGTCTCCTTTCTGCGACAATCTTTACTCAATTCCACCGATATCTTGAGTGTTGGTCTGTACAAATATTGAGAAGAACTCCTACCTTGTCTATAGGCTTCCACACAATACTGTCAGATCAACATAAAGATAAGAACCTCCTTTTTTTCCACTTGAATTGTCAGAATCAATCACAACACCACCCACCCTTACGAACCTCTGAAATCTTACACAAATCTTCAAAGAAACGATAAATTCAAAAAAAAATCTTCTCAATAATCACAAACCTTCAAAGATGAGATTTAGATCCATGCAACAACATAGAAAGAATGAGATAGAAGATTGAAGAAATCGTTTGTAAGTGTTCGACAAGGATTTAAAACTCTTTTTGAAAATATTTGAGAACTAGTGATTTATGAGTTTACAAATCCTAATTGGAAGTATGTGTTTTCTAACATTGTGAATGATTTATAGGTGATGGAGATTTAGAAAAAAAAGAGTGAAAAAATCTTGCTTGATTCGAGTCATGAGTACATGAGTGATTTGAGTCAAATAGAAAAGTAGTTTGGATCAAAATCTATAACATATGAGAACCTATTTCCATGATTCAACCCATGATTCGAGTGAAGGAAAAACCTATGATTTGATTCATGACCAATTTGATACGATTCAAGAAAAACTCATGATTTAACTCAGGCAAGACAGGGGAAAATCATCATTTCATGATTCTAATCATGAACAATTTGTTTGAGTCTTGTACAACGTGTGATTCGACTCATTTGGTCCCTGATTTTCCTGTGTTTCATCTGATTCGAATCAGACACATACAATCTCAATTTTTGTAAAATTTTAAAGTTATTTTGAGATTCCACTGATGTCATGACTTGAATCAATCTCAAATATGGTCCTTGATCCAAAAACTCGACTATGTGACTTAAAGTAAATTATGCATACTAAAAAACAAACCGTTTGAATTATGTATGATAAAATATACATATCTAAAACTCAATCCAAAAATGCATAATTGAAGAGGAGACTCAATGATATAAAACAAAAACAAAACACAAAGCTTAAAGGACAAGTAGCAAATCCATATAGCATAGACTTTCATATTTCCACCCCCTTATTGTTGTAAGCCATGCAACTTCATATTCCTCACTATTCTCCCCTTGATAATGATATCATCGGTTCAAATATTTTTTACCAAAAACTGATAAACCAAACTAAACTGGTTAGTTTGGTTTGGTTCAATTTTTAAAAATATTAAAAACTGAACCAAACTAAATTGATAAAGATATCATCGGTTCGAATATTTTTGACCAAAACCTATTCCAAACCGAATCAATTGCACCCCTATTAATTTATGTTAAAAAAATTTAACAATTTGTTTTTCTTAATGCACCATATAGTTTTCTAGCATACCTCGTGAAATTCCAAAAATAGCCCCAAATTTTAGAGATGTATCTCTGGACACACTAAAAACACACATGATTCACTCATTTTTGAGACACCATAAATTTATAACTAAATTTATTTCGAAAATGCATTTTCGGAATTTCTCCGAAAATACGTTTCTAAAACCTGCTGAAATAGAGTTTTGTTAGAAGATATTGATGGATGATGTTAACGACGTTTTTCTCAGAAGAGCTCGAGATGAAATGATCACTTCAAGCAAGCTACTTGTTTTCGGAACAATGAAATGATCGCTTTAAAACTCTATTTTAGCAGATTTCAAAAATGTATTTCCGAAATAAATTTAGTCTTAAAATTGTGGCGTGTCTCAAAAACTACTAAATTGAATGTATTTAAAGTGTGTCCGGTGATACATTTCCAGAATCTAAAAGGCATTTTCAGATTTTTATAGGGTGTTTTTCCACCCTATAGGATGCATTAAGAAATTCTCAACAAAAATATGAAAGAAAATAATTGTTTTACAAACTGGGCCTAAATTGAACAGTGGCCCAAAGAAAGCCCAATTTTCTCGATCTATCTTTGCTCAACGAAGCAACGCTGTTTCGAAACAATGGCAGAAGCGGAACCCAGCAATGGCTACTGCAGCAGCAGTGACGAAGAAGACGGTGATGCAGCATGGAGAGCCGCCATCGATTCCGTCGCCGGAACTTCCTCCTATATCACTTCCATTATGAATGGGGTTTCCGCCACCAACAACAATGACCCCAAGAAGCATAGTGACCACAACCCTAAAACCCCAAAGTTAAAGCATTACCAACTAAAGGTCCCTTCTAAATTCCCCAATTTTATACTAATTAAGTTCCACATTTTTGCAAAAAAAGAAAAAATTATACTGAATTTGTGATTGGGTTTGTGATTTTTTTATCTGGTAGAAATTATTGTTCATCATTACAATTCAGCATTATATCCTTTTTTGTGATATTTTGGTTTGATAATTTATGGTATGGATGTTTCTTGACAGGCACAAAAGCTTTTGGATGAAATGTTGGAAAATACTATAGAGATAGTGAAAGCTCCTGTCCTTGACCAAGATGAGGATCCTACTATCAATGATTGCGGCATTCGTCTGTTTAAACATTCTAAACCAGGAATTATTCTTGATCATGAAGGTAACTGAGTTTTGTGTATAATTGACTTGTTAACAACAGCTTCAATTCAATGATATAGCTATAAAGAGGTTAGGTTGTTTAGCGTATGTTTGGTTGTGCGGTGAAAAAAATTGAATTTGAGTGAATTGGTTATGGTTTAAAGTGAGTTTAATGTAAAGTGATTTATGTCTGGAATTGCTTTTGGCTCTTCCAAAAGCTAAACCAAACGGCAAACATACACTTAGATTTTGAATAGTTTGGATTTGGACTTTGCTGGTTCTTATTTTTTTCTTTATTAAGTTAGCTTTTTGTAGTGTTGCTGACAGTAGGTAACCAGTCACCATTTTTCTGGACATGCATATAAATTATTTTCTGCAATAAGAAAAAAGCTGTGTTGGACAAAAGCCACTGATGGCGCTGTAAACAAAAGCAACAGTGCTTTTTTTTTCTTCTTCTTCTTTTAGAATAGTGGTTATTCTTACACACCCTTTGCCTGTTGTTAAGAAGTGGAGCCCAGTTCAGCATGCCATGCATCTCTTATTGCACTATGGAATCTTTTGTTTGATTGTTGACTGTTGGTTTTCATCAGAATTCAGAAGTTGGTACTTATTTTGCATTGCTATATAGCAATGTGGTACTGCATTTGATTGATCTATTGACTACTTTGTTAACCACTCTGAGAGGTTATCATTGTATATAAGTCACTACAGAGAAGCATGCTCTGGGGACTTATGCTATAACTTATTTCTCTTTTTTCTGGTACAGCACAATACTGCTGGTTGGCCAACTTGTCCTGGATAATGGATTGGTCCAGGTTATTACATGGACTAGTTCTTGTAAAATTGATTTGGAATGATCTTGATTTTGATTGAAAATGAATTCTAGGTCAAACAATCTATGTTGAGAAACTTTTTTTTCTTACAAGTTTAAAGTAAAATTTAGTTAAATTTTTTTTGACATAAATGTAAAACGGTAAAAGTAACATTTTATTAGAGACAATTGGTTTCGGTTTTGAGCAACCATACATGAAAATTCTCTTCAAAATCTGTTTCTAGTGGAATGAAAAGAGGTTTGCTGTCATATTAGCTCATGTTTATAAAAAAACGGTCGATGTTAAGCCGTAAACAACTGGTTTACTTGTCATAATATGTTTTCAGATGTTAATGGTTTGAGGAACTAAATGCAAACACCTTAAATTTGATGCAACATGTTGCCATGATACGGCGTCCAACCCGAATTGCTAGACTGATTTTTAATTTTCACATTCACTCATGTTGTGTTATATGTTCCCGAATTGCTAGACTGTTTTTTATTTTTCACATTCAATCATGTTACATTATATGTTCAATGGAAATTCAAAATAATTTTTTACTTTAAAGTTAATTAACATATTGTGTGAGGGATTGAGACATTATCAACTTTGTGATTTATCTTGTTATATTACTGAATCTCATTTGCATCCGTGGCTTACGCTATCATCCACATGGCTGCAGATGAACCTCAACCGCCAAGGAAACGACCTAGAATAGTTCCGGGAGAAGATATTGATGAGAAATCAAAAAAGGTCCAATATTTAATCCATAGGTGTCTCTGCATTTTTATTTCATATTTTTTGCTATTTTGTTGATGACAATTTGCTACCTAAACAGTTTAGAAGAAGAATTCAGTCTATTGTTGTAGATGGGAAGGATTTAATTGCTGCAGCAAATGATGCACACAAGAAGGCATTAGCTAGACTAGAAGCTAAAGATGCAGCAGCGAAAGCAGCAGCCAAGAGAGAGGAGGAAAGAGTTGAGAAATTGAAAAAGATTAGGGGAGAGAGGTGGCTACCGTCCATGGCCAAGGAGATGAAGGTTAAACATTAACACTGACAATGTCTTCGGAGATGCTGGTTAAGCATCAACACTGACACTGTCTTCGGAAATATTACATTAGGTTTTCGCTATAAGATTTTGGTTTGATTGAAAAATACGTTTCTGATCTTATAGTATTTAAAATGATAGAGGGTGTATGCATAATTATGGATGATATGTGTAACACAGGCCTTTCATGAAGCACTCGTTGGAAGTTTTGGGTCGAATAATCTAATATGTATTGTGAAAGTCTGGGTTGCCTATTCGGTCTAATATCTTATAGAAATTACACTGTTCTTATTATTAGAAGGTTGCCAACAAAATTAATCAATAATAATCTTATTAAGAGTTTTCTTCTTACTATCGTATTGATTAGCATTCTACGCTTGATAATTTGCATTTTAAATGAGTGAAGAGAATAATAATTATGCCAAAAAAAGGGATACAGATCCTCTTCTGCTGTTTATTTTCTGCTGCTAAACTGCTGAAATCTCAGCCTTTCATCTATGTTTCTTCTCTCTCTTCAAAATATATTTGATTTGTTTATTTGTTTTTCACAATTTTTTAGCCATTGGATTATGAGCATGAGGGATGACTGTAGAGATTGGCATGAGAGGATCCTTTTCCCAAAAAAAGAGAGAGATTTAACCGAAATTAAAATAAAAAAGTATTGTTATGAATATGATTACTTGTGGCTGTCCATTTTGTCTATACTTTCATACTCTATATGATACTTTATAACATTTACAATTGTGATTGAGCAAAACAGATATTATTTAAAATGTGAAAAATCATTTATTAGATTGAACATTATTCCCATATGTGAAATTTTAACAGCACCCTTATTTTTTTTAATGGAAAATATAGGGATCTAGATAAATGATAATTCATGGAGTAGATATTATCGTTCACGTGTTACGTATAGAGTGGTGGTAAAAACATGTTACTCAACTCTAAACGAGCCATGCTGTTAAAACATGTTACTCAACTCTAAACGAGCCACTGACAAACCATGGGCTTTATAACTTGAAATCAAAATACGGGGTTATTTTTCCCACCCTAAGGGGGTGGAGAATCACCATATAAAAGTTTGAAATAGCACATACGAACTCAAAAGTGTATTTTCAGACGCATCTATTTTACACCAAATACATGTGTAAATGAGTCACGTCTCTTTTTATCAGAAAATAGTCTAGAGATGCACTTTCGTATTCACCTTATTTGCACTCATCTTTTCATAACTGAGACACTTTCATTTTGACATAATTTTAGTTTGGAGATGCACTTCCATATTCACCCTATATCCAACCCCATGCATTCTTAGTTGAGAAACTTACATTTTGACATGGTTTTGTTCAGAGATGCATTTTCGTAGTAAAATATGGACATATACTTCCGTATTCACCCTAGGTAGTAAATGTGACTTTTTTTTTATAGAAATACACTGATGTAATAGACTAGGTATTATAACTATACTATTATAATAATTTTTTTATAAAAATTAAACCATACACTTATTAAATAAGATGAAAATGCAATATATAAATGAATCAATCCTTAATACAGATGCAGTCAAAATAAATTACAAACAATAATACTATCACTACTGCAATGTCACTTGTGCCTCAGTAATAATGACATCTACAATGGTCCTTCCAGAAGTTCCTTCCAAAAAGTCTCCCCTGACTATATCCGCTCGCGCAAGATCCATAATACGACGACATGTATGCAACACATCAACGACATGATATGTCCTAGTGTGCTTCTCCTCTAATATCTCCTGATGAGTTGTCCTAGGTGGATCTCCCTCTGCATCTAGTGTCATATAAAGATATGACACTCTATAATACCATTAGTCGTAGCTATATGCACAACTCCATTCGATAGGAGCTACGACACCTCGTGCTTTATCTTGTACCAAATAATTAAGGAAATCATCATACATGACATCTACATCTCCGTGGGCCATAGCGGGAGGAGCAGACACAAATGATTTTCTTCGAACATCTTGCATATACCTGTACTGGCGCATAACTCACTCAGGCAAACGTGGATACACCATACTTGACCCACAAGCCAATAATATAGAGTAAAAGGCTATGATAGTGATTGCCGTACGGCCGAAAGCGTATATCATCGTGTACAATGCGGTCAAGATACACTCGGTCAACTGATTCATTTTGAGCGAGACTAATGCACAAGCACGCGACATATCCTCAATGTAGTCCTCAACATCCGCAGATGCGTGGGTAAATGCTGGAGGATCCATGCCTAAAAATAGTACATATGAATTATTAGTAATGAGGTAGCACAAGTGTTATGAAAATGGTACATAAATAGTAAAGACAGTAGATATATTACAGTCAACAGCGTGAAATTAGTTGTTATATGTTTGGTCTTCCGAAGACAACCTTCAACTAATTTGGAGTACTTGTAAACCAAACAAGCGCCCCCTCCAGTTGTACTCACGAACCTACTCAAAGTCAGCAAAGTATCTAAGATAAAACACATCTACGTAATAGGCACTCCTGTCCATAAATATGGACGTGCCAACCAAGTACAACATGTATGCCTTCAATGCATATGATCTATGCTCCATAACCTGTTCATTATCACTATCAGCCTACTCTACCACAGTTAATTGGTGTGCATACATCTTATCCAGGAATCCAAATCTATCATGACACACTTAGGTGTATTCCATCTCTTTCACGTCATCACCTAGGTAAGCTCTCAAATAATCTACCATTATCTCAAATGCATCGATCATAATCTTTGGTAATCCTATAGTGGTCTAATAATCTTCTCCTAATCGAAAGATGCAAGAGGCATGACACACTGTCTAATGCGATGTACATCCCACCATGTGGAAGATGAAAAGTAGACGTCTCAGAGTGTCAACTCTCAACAAACGCTGACATCATATCATGGTTAATAGTACTACAACTGGTATTGCATAAATCTCGTAGCCAAGATAGTTGCATCACATCTTGAAACCAATTCTCATGGGGCTACTACGGTCTCACAATCTTCCGACCATGGTTAATGCATTGTAAAGCATCACGATATTACGGAAAGATAAACCATTGCAGAAGCTTTGAATATTATAACATGTGTTTCAAAGAATAATTACAGATGAATTTTACCTCTCCGTCCCACACATGCTTGGTAACATGGTCCAGATATAAAGGCAACAATGATAAGTCATACGACCCTCATCCAAATTCCTCAAGAACAATTGAATCGATAATAAGTGCATCAACCTTGACCGATGGGATTCTGGGGCATCAGAAGGTGACAACTTCCTCTTCTAGGAAGATGAAGCCTGAGATGCATGAACCCTAGTAGTTAACTCATCTGCATCAAACTTAATAGAACCTGTAACACCCTTCTAAACCCCGCGGCAATTTTAATAATTAATCAGAGTAAAAACATATGCACAAGGGTGCCACAATTATTCAAAATAATTAAATCAACTAAGGTCAAAGTCATGCTTCATTAGGAAACGGTTCACCAAAACATAATCATGTTTATCACAGCGGAATACCAAACATCATCAAATACAACCAAATGGAATCATAATTCGACACCAAATAAAATGGATAATTTCATAAAAACTCTATGACTATCGTTCCCCAGTGTTACAGATCAGAGCATGACCGACACGACCCGACATAAACGGATAAACTCTACGAGTCATCCTCACCAAGCACTAATGCCGCTACTCCTCAATCTGAAAATGACAACATGTAAGGGTGAGTCTCATTCTCAATTAGTAAATATTATGCAATTCATAAGCAACAAGCATCATAATATACCGTTCACCCAATTATACATATTCAGATTCACATCCATTATTAATTCACATAATAATAGATTACAACACACACTACAGAAATCCATACAATCATATTATGACAGAATGCATATGACACAACTGACACTATGCATGTGGTACCAATAAACCGTGGAATCAATCCACCTAACCGATCTACGCCTCATCGAGATACGGCCCACCGACACAATTTCCACACAATGGGAAATATGTCCACCAACGATCCAAACATCACCGGGATCCAACATCAATGCATATGAATGAATGAAACACATATAACATACTTAAAACACACCGAATCACGATGAACAACTCATATCATCACCACATCACCGAATAAGTATGTACATGTTTTCAACATCATTCAAATAGTCATGCATTCATCACAATCATAATAATAATCACAACCAATTCATCATCACATCAATTACATTGTTACACCTATCTCATATGCACACAATGTCAATTTTCATCAAGTAATTAAATCAAGCTTTATAGAAATAAAGTCGGCCACTGCCTACATTCATCATTCATCCTATAAAACATTTAATTATTTGCACAACGCCCAAAACGGCACTAAAAACGGACCTACAGTTTAAAAGTTACGCATTTTTAAAGAAATGTTCCGTCACTAACAGCACGCGGCGCAACCAGGTTCGCGGCGCGGAACGAGAAAAAGTTACGCCTTCGCGGCGCCAACACATGGACGCGGCGCGACCTGAGCGTATCACAACTTCTTGGAATTCTGCCCAACGGTTCGCGGCGCAAACAGAGGTTCGCGGCGCGACCTGGCGATTTTGCAGAATTACGGGTCTGCGTTCAAACTATGCGATTTCACATCCTTTTCACCCGAAAACGATTCCAGACATCACATACAGGCATATAATCATCACACAGTCAATTATACACCATAAAACATCATTATTAGCCAAATAGTTCACACCATCATCATCGATTCAATCCAAATGAGAGTACTCTAACCTAACAATCCCAATATAGAATTGAACCAAACTATACATCAATCTACCTATTACCTAAGATCACATAAGAGATACTAAAAGGAAGAGTCCCCCCTTACCTCGATGAATTTCTTGAATGCTCTCCTTCCGGTTTCACGTTCTTGCCTCTTTCTCTTCTCTTGCTCCTTTCACGTGTTCTTCTTTTCTCCCCAAATGGTTCTTTTTTCTTATTTTATGAAAAATAAAATAAAATAAATTAACCACAACTTAGTAAAAGGCCTAACTAATTAGCACCCCTCTTTTACTATCACCACACCATAAGCCCAATAGCTCTTACTCTCTCATTTTCCAATTAAATCCAATTTAAATTCTCAAATTCCAATTATTTAATTTAAATCCAAATTAAATTAATAAACTGAAATTATGGGTGTTACAACTCTCCCCCACTAAAAGAGTTTTCGTCCTCGAAAGCATACCTTAGACGAAAAGTTCCGGGTAAGAGTCCTTCATCTGGCTCTCTAACTCCCATGTAACATTTCCACCAGCTGGTCCTCCCCAAACCACTTTCACCGTTGCTATATCTTTACCTCGCAACTGCTTCACTTTACGATCTTCAATCCTCATAGGTAACGTCTCTACAGTCAGATTATCTCTCACCTGTATATCATCTACCTGAATCTCATGAGACGGGT
This sequence comes from Vicia villosa, assembly GCF_029867415.1. Lineage (NCBI taxonomy): Eukaryota > Viridiplantae > Streptophyta > Magnoliopsida > Fabales > Fabaceae > Vicia > Vicia villosa. The sequence goes on from NC_081180.1 coordinate 58,634,922, forward strand.
CCGCAATGTATTTCCTCAACTGGGATACATGGAACACATCGTGCAAATTAGCGAGTGCAGGCGGTAAAGCAACCTGATAAGCAACCTTTCCAATCTTCTTAGTAATCTGAAATGGACCAATGAAACGCGGAGTTAACTTCTTCGACTTCAAGGCTCTCCCAATACCAGTCATCGGAGTAACTCGCATGAATACATGATCTCCTTCCTTAAATTCAATATCCTTCCTTCTTTTGTCATGGTAACTCTTCTGACGACTCTGAGAAGCTCTCATCTTTTCCTAAATCATCTTGATCTTTTCTGTAGTTTGTTGCACAATCTCCGGTCCAACCACCGTATTTTCTCCAGATTCGTATCAACACAAAGCTGTTCTACATCTCCTACCATACAATGCTTCAAACGGAGCCATACCAATACTCGAATGATAACTATTGTTGTAGGTAAACTCAACCAAAGGTAAATAGCTATCCCAAGCACCACCTTTTTCTAATACACAAGCTCGTAGCAAATCCTCTAACGATTGAATCGTTCTCTCCGTCTGTCCATCTGTCTGCGGATGATAAGCAGAACTCAACCTCAACTTAGTACCTAAGGCTTCCTGCAATCCTGCCCAAAACTTAGAAGTGAATCTCGGATCTCTATCCGACACGATACTAGCTGGAACACCATGCAAACTCACTATCTTCTCAACATACAACTGAGCCAACTTCTCCATCGGATAATCCATTCTTATTGGAATAAAGTGAGCAGATTTCGTCAACCGGTCTATAATAACCCAGATAGAATCACAATTCCTGCTCGCTCTAGGTAAAACAGATACAAAGTCCCTAGAAATTCCATCCCACTTCCAATCCGGAACAAACAACGGTTCCATCAATCCAGACGGTTTCTGATGCTCAATTTTCGACTTCTGACAAATTAGGCAAGCATAAACAAACTCAGCAATTTCCTTCTTCATTCCAGGCCACCAAAATAACTTCTTCAAATCATGATACATCTTGGTAGCACCAGGATGAATACTCAATCCACTTCGGTGTCCTTCTTCTAGAATACTCTTTCTGATCTCAGCAACATCGGGTACACACACTCGGTCTCCAAAGCTTATGACACCATTTTCGTCAATTTGGAATTCACCTCCTCGACCTTGGTTAATCAATGTCAACTTATCTACCAATCCAACGTCAGATTTCTGTCCGTTTCTAATTTCTTCAAGGATACTATTAGTTAACTTTAACATCCCCAACTTAATGCTATTAGAAGTACTTTCGCATACTAAACTCAAATCTCAGAATTGTTCAATTAAATCCAATTCTCGCACCATTAGCATAGACATATGCAATGACTTCCTGCTAAATGCATCAGCAACAACATTTGCTTTACCAGGATGGTAATTCAAACCGAAATCATAGTCCTTCAAAAATTCTAACCATCTTCTCTGTCTCATATTGAGCTCTTTCTGATCGAAGAGATACTTCAGACTCTTGTGATTGCTGAATACCTCAAATCGAGAACCGTAGAGATAATGTCTCCACAACTTCAACACAAACACCACAGCCGCCAATTCCAAATCATGCGTCGGATAATTCTTCTCATGAATTTTCAACTGTCTTGAAGCATAGGCCACTACCTGCTTATCTTACATCAAAACACCACCTAAACCCATCAATGAAGCATCACAGTACACATTGAAAGACTTCGCTGGATTAGGAAAAATTAAGATCGGAGCACTCGTCAACCTCTTCTTCAACTCTTGAAAACCTTTTTCACATTCTGAATCCCATACAAATACTTGCCCCTTTCTTGTTAACTTAGTCATTGGTAATGCCAACTTCGAAAATCCCTCAATGAACTTTCTATAGTAACCTGCCAGACCAAGAAAACTACGAATCTCAGAAGCATTCTTCGGCGTCTCCCACTGAGATACTGCTTCTACCTTCATAGGATCCACTGCGATACCGTCCTTCGTAATTACATGGCCAAGAAAACTTACTTCCTCCAACCAGAATTCACATTTAGACAATTTCGCATACAATTTCTTCTCCTTCAATAATTCCAACACCACTCTTAAATGATTTGCATGTTCTTCATCACTCTTCGAGTAAATCAGAATGTCGTCAATGAACACTACCACGAACTTGTCAAGATACGGGTGAAATATCCTGTTCATATACTCCATAAAAACACCAGGTGCATTAGTAACACCAAATGGCATAACAGAATATTCATAGTGTCCATACCTTGTTCGGAATGCCGTCTTCTGAATATCTTCTGCCTTCACACGAATTTGGTGATATCCAGACCTCAGATCGATCTTGCTAAACACACAAGCTCCAACCAACTGGTCCATCAAGTCGTCAATCCTCGGCAAAGGGTATCGATTCTTGATTGTCACTTTGTTCAGTTGTCTATAATCAACACATAGCCTCATTGAACCTTCTTTCTTCTTAACCAACAGTACCGGCGCACCCCATGGTGACACGCTAGGACGAATAAACTTCTTCTCCAACAATTCTTCTAACTGTTTCTTTAGTTCAACCAATTCTGATGCCGACATGCGATACGGTGCCATCGACACAGGACTAGTTCCAGGAATCAATTCTATAGCGAACTCCACTTCTCTTTCAGGTGGCAGCTCACTAACATCTTCTGGAAACACTTCCGGATATTCGTTCACTACCCGTAGCTCACCAGTGCTATCGCCCCCTTTCACTTCCATCGAAGAACACAACATAAATACCACTGCTCCATCATTGACAGCTAAATTCATCTGTTTGACTGACATAGTCAAATTCTCAACACTAACCTCTTCGGGGAAGATAACCGTCTTCGTAAAGCAATTGATATGAACTCGATTAAATTGCAACCAGTTCATCCCCAAAATGACGTCAAGTCCTTCAAGAGGAAGGCACACTAAATCCATTCCAAACTTTCTACCAAATATGTCGACAGGACAGTTCAAACAAGCAAAAGAAGTAGTTACTGAACCCGACGCCGGAGTGTCAATAACCATACTTCCATGAATAACAGATATTTCTAATCCCAATCGTTTAGCACAATCCATTGAAATGAACGAATGAGTCGCTCCAGTATCTATAATAGCAACTAAAGGTGTGTCATGGATAAAACACGTACCTTTAATTAGACGATCTTCTAGAGTAGTCTCTGACCCAGACAAGGCAAAGACTTTTCCACCAACCTGATCCTTCTTCGGTTTAGTGCAGTGCGGACTGATGTGACCCTATTCGCCGCAATTGTAGCAAGTCACAATCTTCATCCTACAATCTGAAGCAATATGACCAGCCTTACCACACTTGAAGCATTTCTTCTCTCCACTCTTGCACTCATTCCTTCTATGCCCAGTCTCTCCACAGTTGTAGCACCTAACGGGAGCACCAGAATCTCCCCCACTAGGCCTCTTCCAATCCCCAGCTCTAGGATTTCCTCTACCATATGGCTTACCTCTATCCATAGGCTTCTTACCTTTCTTGTCAACCAACTCGCGAGAGTGAGATGACTTCAGCTTAAGGTTATCCTCTTCAAAGATCCTACTACAATCCACCAAATCGACAAATCGCCGAATTCTCTGGTACCTGATCCCCTGCTTGATCTCATCACGAAGACCATTCTCAAACTTGATGCACTTTGAGAATTCACTAGCCTCGTCATTGTTGTAGTGAACGTAGTACTTCGCCAACTCAACAAATTTCGAAGCATACTCTGGTACCGTCATATTACCCTGAGTCAGCTCCAAAAATTCAATCTCTTTCCTGCCTCGAACGTCTTCAGGAAAATACCTCCTCAGAAACTCTCTCTTGAACAAAGCCCAGGAAACAGCTACACCATCAGCATCCAATTCAGCCCTGGTAGCCATCCACCAGTCATCATCTTCTTCGGACAACATATGAGTACCATACTTCACTTTCAGGTTCTCAGCACAATCGATGACTTTGAAAATCCTCTCGATCTCCTTAAGCCATTTCTGAGCACCTTTAGGATCATGTGTGCCCTTGAACAACGGAGGATTGTTCCGCTGGAAACTGTTCAGCTGCCTGTCAGCACCAATACCAGCCCCATTGACATTCCCTCCCAGTACACCAGCAATCATGCCCAGAGCCTCAGCAATTGCATCGTCGATTCTTCCTCCTCTTCCAGCCATTGTTCTGCTAAATATAAAACAATATTCGTTAGAACAAGATGTATCGATAGTGTCAACCTTACACTATTCGCATACGAGGGATTAACTGACACTAAGACTCTGACTCAAACGACCGACTATGCTCTGATACCACTATTGTAACACCCTTCTAAACCCCGCGGCAATTTTAATAATTAATCAGAGTAAAAACATATGCACAAGGGTGCCACAATTATTCAAAATAATTAAATCAACTAAGGTCAAAGTCATGCTTCATTAGGAAACGGTTCACCAAAACATAATCATGTTTATCACAGCGGAATACTAAACATCATCAAATACAACCAAATGGAATCATAATTCGACACCAAATAAAATGGATAATTTCATAAAAACTCTATGACTATCGTTCCCCAGTGTTACAGATCAGAGCATGACCGACACGACCCGACATAAACGGATAATTTCTACGAGTCATCCTCACCAAGCACTAATGCCGCTACTCCTCAATCTGAAAATGACAACATGTAAGGGTGTGTCTCATTCTCAATTAGTAAATATTATGCAATTCATAAGAAACAAGCATCATAATATACCGTTCACCCAATTATACATATTCAGATTCACATCCATTATTAATTCACACAATAATAGATTACAACACACACTACAGAAATCCATACAATCGTATTATGACAGAATGCATATGATACAACTGACACTATGCATGTGGTACCAATAAACCGTGGAATCAATCCACCTAACCGATCTACGCCTCATCGAGATACGGCCCACCGACACAATTTCCACACAATGGGAAATATGTCCACCAACGATCCAAACATCACCGGGATCCAACATCAATGCATATGAATGAATGAAACACATATAACATACTTAAAACACACTGAATCACGATGAACAACTTATATCATCACCACATCACCGAATAAGTATGTACATGTTTTCAACATCATTCAAATAGTCATGCATTCATCACAATCATAATAATAATCACAACCAATTCATCATCACATCAATTACATTGTTACACCTATCTCATATGCACACAATGTCAATTTTCATCAAGTAATTAAATCAAGCTTTATAGAAATAAAGTCGGCCACTGCCTACATTCATCATTCATCCTATAAAACATTTAATTACTTGCACAACGCCCAAAACGGCACTAAAAACGGACCTACAGTTTGAAAGTTACGCATTTTTAAAGAAATGTTCCGTCACTAACAGCACGCGGCGCCAACCAGGTTCGCGGCGCGGAACGAGAAAAAGTTACGCCTTCGCGGCGCCAACACATGGACGCGGCGCGACCTGAGCGTATCACAACTTCTTGGAATTCTGCCCAACGGTTCGCGGCGCAAACAGAGGTTCGCGGCGCGACCTGGCGATTTTGCAGAATTACGGGTCTGCGTTCAAACTATGCGATTTCACATCCTTTTCACCCGAAAACGATTCCAGACATCACATACAGGCATATAATCATCACACAGTCAATTATACACCATAAAACATCATTATTAGCCAAATAGTTCACACCATCATCATCAATTCAATCCAAATGAGAGTACTCTAACCTAACAATCCCAATATAGAATTGAACCAAACTATACATCAATCTACCTATTACCTAAGATCACATAAGATACTAAAAGGAAGAGTCCCCCCTTACCTCGATGAATTTCTTGAATGCTCTCCTTCCGGTTTCACGTTCTTGTCTCTTTCTCTTCTCTTGCTCCTTTCACGTGTTCTTCTTTTCTCCCCAAATGGTTCCTTTTTCTTATTTTATGAAAAATAAAATAAAATAAATTAACCACAACTTAGTAAAAGGCCTAACTAATTAGCACCCCTCTTTTACTATCACCACACCATAAGCCCAATAGCTCTTACTCCCTAATTTTCCAATTAAATCCAATTTAAATTCTCAAATTCCAATTATTTAATTTAAATCCAAATTAAATTAATAAACTAAAATTATGGGTGTTACAGAACCGATCGATGGTTGCGAGGGTCATGCTTTTTATGTATGAACCAATGCATGTTGCGACGTTATACCAAGCCTCATTCGATCTTGGTTATCAACCATGTTGCTCATCTAAACTACCTATCACACACATTGCTCGGTTAAACTACCTATCTAAACTATCTACTACACAACCTAATACTCAATTTCCAAATACATGTATAAAAATCAAATGTGAGTAATTATATTTAAAAACTTACCAAATATGAGTTTAATGTTAATCACTTCGATTTTCTGGAAGTTGAGAGTAGAAACTTGCAAGTGAGTCGAGAGAGTTTGAGGGTTTGAGAGCTTGAGATGGTTTGAGATGGTTTGAGACTATGCTGGAAATGAGGAAGGGGGAGGGTCTCGCTCTTGTTTGATTAAAAACCTCTCAAAAGATGTATTTTTCTAAGATATACAAAGATGTATTTTCATATTAATGTTTGGAAAATTAGGGTCTGACTCACTTGCGAATGGACTGCGTTGGAAATAAGGTGTGTCCGGAAGTATATTTTTGTATTCCAAAAATAATTTTGGTTTTCACTAGGGTGTGAAAGCAAACCTTAGGATGGGAAAATTAACTCCCTTCAAAATATATTACTGAATCCAGTCTTAGTTTGTCGGGTTGTGAACTACCATTCTAAAAAAGTAATTTTTTTTTTGTTTTCTTAAAACATAAAAGAAAAACCTGTTGGTATAATCTTATTGGGCCATAAAAGGTGGTCCATGATGAGATAAAGAGCTAAGTGTCAAATATTTTATTATTGTTCATTCATCACCAGCTATTGAAGACTTTCAATGTTGTTGTTCATTCATCATCAGTCAGTGAAGACTTTCATGACAAGAACAATTTGTGGGATTTGAGGTCAAGGCATGATGGATGTTTGGAGGTTGTTTTAGAACATTTTAACGAGTTTTTATAGAAGATAAGGGATAAAAACAAATATGAGTGTTGAGTTTTTATTTAGTTCACATGGTAAGGCTGGTAGGCGTTCATTTATAGTAATAAAATTCTAGATACTTATAAAGGATTAGAGTAGGAAGACTGTAACTTACTTTGTTTTGAAGTTTGTCAAAACTTTGACTATTGTACAAATCAAGCTAATTCAACTTCATGGTAAAGTTGTGGATTATGTCTTCATTGGCTAAGAGGTAGGAAGGGTTATGAGCTGTTGGGAGTAGAATTCGGGGAATCGAAATTCATCAATCGTAGATGTATTACTTTCAGCATGTCCCATCAAGAGAAAAAGAGTAAAGACACAAGAATGAAATTTTTAAAAACTATTATGGAGAAGGCTCAGTCTGAGGTAGTGGTTCCTACTATAGATACTAGTAATAGTGATGGGATGATTAAAGAGGCCTTTGATTATCATTTGACTTGTCATAAGGTAAGGAGAGAAATTGTACCTTCTCAAAGAAAAAATTATGTTGGCCTTGACTATTATACTTTAAATGTTGGCCTTGACTATTATACTTCAAGCTCCAAATTGTTAGGGAGTTCGGGTAGTGCCGAAAGTGTCTGTACATATTCCATAATTCTCTAGGCAGGGTGCCCAAGTCAGATGTGTCGAGCAATGCTATCAGCCGAGCTGCTGCTAAAGCCTCTAGAGGTCGAAAGCCGGGATGATAGCCCGAAGCTATCATGACCGGCTCAGGAATAGATGAATCAATGGTCATAAGACGTTACAAGGCATTCATGGAGTCTGTTATGCATGCTTAATGAAGACTTTACAATACTTATGGACTGTTACAAGTGTTACGAAGCTAATTAGTGGTCACTAGACCAAGGATTTTGCTACAAATAGGGGCTCCCACTCGAGGGATAAGCAAGACATTCGTATTGGGTACACACATCCCAGGATCGTGCCATACGAATCCCCCATTCCACTCAATATCTTCATCCGAGGCCTACGTCGAGGAGGAAGGTACCCTAAACAGTTGCGACCTCATCAGATTTACTTTTGGGAGGTATTCCAAAAGTGTTATGCAGGAACAATATCAATGGATCAAACCTTCAGGATCCAAGAGACCTTGACACCATATATCCACCAAAAATCTTAAGACAATGGAGTAATGGTCCATTCTCTTGTAAAACTAACATTTCCTTCATTTCTAGTCGATGTGGGACTTAACCACACACACTTGAATCCCAATACAATCGAGGCTTGAACTTGATAATAAAATTTCAATAGATGTTTGATTTGCAAATAGCACCGAGGCAGTTGATGTGTAAATTAACATCACCACAGTTCTAAGTCAATGGGGATATTGTTAAAGTATGCTTTAAAGTTTCAAGTGATGAGGAGAAAAGAAACATGTTTCGAGATTGTAGAAATGAAAAATCATCATGGAAGTTAATAAAGACGTCATAGACACAACGGGTTCGTGAGCGATTCAATTAGTCAGAGCTCGAGTTCGAGTATTGAGCTTTAATTTTTATTGGATTTGTAGATTTGTTCGTTAATTGATTATGTTTTGTACTTGTTATGGATCTGTTGGGTTTCATGAATTGGAGTATCTAAGAGGATTGTAAAACACTTTGGGGCTTATGGAATTCATATAGGGAGAGTTGTAGAGATTGACAAATACTTAGGGTTTGTTCTTGAAAATTTTGGCGATTATATTCTTGTAATTCATTTGTAATCTTTTGTATCAACTTTAAAAATATAATGAATCGGATAGTTGTTCTCTCCTCCATAGTAGATTATTTGATCGAACTGAGCAAATGAATTATTGTATTTTTTGTCTTTATTTTATCTTCTTTTGTCAAGTTAAATTGTTGTTTTTATAAGAGCATTATTCTTTAGAGAAAGGATATTTTGACACCTAATTCATATACTACACCGAATGTTACTTTTCACAAATACGGTGAACAGTGACATATATAATTTTGACTTTTTCTTTATATTTTTTTCTCTCTCAAAAATAACTTTGGTTATTAGTGTGTAAAAACTGTGAATACAAGATTACACTCAAAGATGTTTTTGATTCATGGCAAACTCAAATAAGCATTCAAACAACAAGACGGAAGCACAAAACTTAAAGAAAAGCAAGCATTGATCACTCATAGGTCAACCCATTATGTTTATATGTTTATAGGTTGCCTCAACACAAGCAGAACAAGAAGAATGCAGAAAAACAGCAGTTAGGTCGACCTACCATCAACCCAGGTCGACCTAAAATGGAGAAAAACTCATATGTCCCTGCTAGGTCGACTCACACATCATTTAGGTCGACCTAAATTGATGAATTCTACATATCAGTCTGTTAGGTCGACCTACACATCAACTAGGTCGACCTAATCTGTGAAAATGTCCCTAGAATGCATCAGAAGAGGATTCTGGTCGACCTACTCCTTCAACAGGTCGACCTAACTGGGAGCAAAATTCTGCAAGCTCTGTTAGGTCGACCTAAGCACTACAAGTGGTCGACCTAACTGATCAAGAAAGTTCAAAAATCAGTTTTTCTTGTTTCTAACTGTTATGCAATCATATATATTGTTCAAGGGTAATTATTCAAAAAACACCAACGACTGAAAGATACACAAACGCTTCTCATCTTCGTTCTTCATCATCTCCAACACAACTACACATAATCATTCTTGCGTTGCGGGTTAGTGATGAGTTCGATAACGTCCATGGAACGGAATTGAAGATTCCTAGTGGGTGAAGGTTTGTGGGGTTTGTTGGTGAATAAAATCTGCGGGTTTTGTCCTCCACGACGGGCGGTTCTTGGGGGTTTTTATCAAGAGACGTTCATTGAGGATTCGGCTGAGTGTAACGATTGAGGAACGGGGAGTTCAAGGAATCAAGACACTGCAGAAGGGAATCAAAGTGAAGCTCTTGGATAACCTTGATCTTGGTCAAGATTAAGGGGGAAGAAGATTCAAAGGATCGACATAATTGGTTTATCGTTTATCGCTTTGTTATCTTCTTTGTATATACTACTTTCAACATTAATGAAAGATTACCCAAGTTCAATTTGGAATTGGGGGCAGACGTAGTCGTAGCGAGGACGATCGACGAACTGCCTAAACAAATATCGTGTTCTTGTCGCTTTTACTTTCTCTTTTACTTTCTGTTCATAATTGGTTATAAGTGCAAAATTGATCAACGATTCAAGTGTTAAAATTGTGAATTAAAGTTCTGCACAAACATCACAATTCACCACAACTTGAATCACTATCAATTTGAACCTATCACCAAGTGTTTGTGTTTTTGCTTTATCCAATCTTACTGCATTGCAAATCAAAGTTGTCAATCTAGAAGTTAATTGGATTTCAGTTGTTAAACGTATTGGTTAGCTATCATATTACTTCACCATCAATTCCACTTACTTTTTGGTTTTGAAACACATACGACCTTTGCAATAGCGGTCCAGAATAGACGCAAGTCGATTCAGAACCGCTTTCGCTCGAGTCTGTAGAAAAATCTGTAAAAACTTAGTGAGATCTATTCACCCCCCCTCTAGATCTATAGGCCAGCGTCTAACAAGTGGTATCAGAGCCTGGTTTATTCCGTGCTACGTGAAACACTTATTGGAAAGATGGCTTCTGGACCTAAAGGGGCTCATAATAGAGCTCCAGTTTTCAACGGAGAAAACTACGGCTATTGGAAGGATTGTATGTGTGTCCATATCAATGCGATTGATAGGAACATCTGGACAGCTATTGTCAATGGTCCATTTCAGATCACTATGACAAATGCAGCTGGTGCAGTTGTTCCAAAACCAGAAGATACTTGGAATGCTGAAGATGAAAAGAAATATGCATACGATTGGAAAGCGAGAAACATTCTAATCTCAGCTCTAGGAGTTGATGAATACTATCGCGTTTCCCATTGTAGATCAGCTAAAGCTATGTGGGACACATTGCAAGTTGCCCACGAGGGAACGGATGATGTCAAACTAGCTAGGATCAATACGTTAACTCAAGAGTTCGAACTTTTCCACATGGAAGATGGTGAAACCATCGAAAGCATGCAGAAAAGATTCGTTCACCTGAAAAATCGATTAAATTCTCTTGATAGACCTGTTTCCAATGCAGTTGCTACTAACAAAATCTTAAGGTGTTTGAACAGGGAATGGCAGCCCAAAGTTACAGCAATTAAGGAAGCAAATGATCTCAACACTTTAGACATTACCACTCTTTTTGGTAAACTAGAGGAACATGAACAGCATCTTAAATGCCTTGACATGCATGAGAAAAGGACAAAGAAAGAAAAGAACATGGAGAAAGAGGTAGAGAAGAAGTCAATAGCTCTAAAAGCTTCGAGCTCCAAGACCTCAAAACGAGAGCCAAAGGATAGTGACACAAGTGATGACGAAGACTCCGATGATGAGGAAATGGGACTGTTTGTGCGAAGATACAACAAATATCTAAAGAAAAATGGAGCAAAACATTCCGACAAAGGCAAAAGATCGTATACTCCTTTATATAGTAAATACACTTTTGTACCAAAAGTATCAACTAGCAAAACTCCATATTCTCATCATATTACCTGTCATTATTGTTGCAAAAAGGGACATACCATTGAAAAATGCAAATTTAGGAGAATTTTAGTTCCTAAAGGAGTATTTCAATGGTTGCCTAAGTGCAACAAATTGTGTACTCACTACCAAGGACCCAATGAAAATTGGGGACCTCCCTTTTTAAATTAATCTTGCAGGAAAAGTGTCTTGACATTGCCGAAAGGTTGTGGTTCCTTGATAGCGGATGTTCAAGACACATGACTGGAGACCTATCTCTTTTCGTTGAGTTTCAAGCAAAGAAAAAGGGGTATGTCACCTATGGAGATAACAATCGGGGAGCCATACTTGGTAAAGGAAGTGTAGGTAACCCTTCTACCACTACTATAACTGATGTGCTGCTAGTAGAAGGTCTTAAACATAATCTTTTAAGTATAAGTCAATTGTGTGACAAAGATTTTAAAGTAATGTTTACAAATTCTGGCTGCACAATAGAACATACTAAGAAAAGAGACATTATGTTTAAGGGCTTAAGAGTAAACAACATCTACATGCTAAAGCTGATGAAGGCATATTCCTTGGTTACTCAATCTAGCAAAGCATATCGGATATATAATAAGAGATTACTTATAGTAGAAGAGTCAGTACACGTGTCTTTTGATGAATCTTATGCAAAATATGTCGAGAAAGGTCTTTCATTTAATGGTGCAGGTCCGTCCACTGAAGACATTGTCAAGAATAAGGAAGACGAGAATGAAAGTATTGTAAAGAAAGATGCTGAGAGAGAGAAAGATGAGTCTCACAATGAAAATGAAAAAGAAAGCATCTCAAACAATGAAGAACTTCCCAAGGCCTGGACAAATGTGAAAGACCATCCAATTGACAATATAATAGGAGACATCTCAAGGGGCGTTACAACAAGCTCAAAGATAAGTAACTTCTGTCATCATTTTGCTTTTGTTTCACAAGTTGAGCCAAAAAAAAAAAAACGCTAAGGATGCATTACTTGATGAGCATTGGCTAATGGCCATGCAAGAAGAATTAAACCAATTTAAACGGAATGATGTTTGGGACTTAGTCCCTCATCCGGGAGATCATCAAGTAATAGGCACTAGATGGGTTTTTCGTAACAAACTTGATGAAAACGGCGTTATTACTAGAAACAAAGCTAGATTAGTTGCCCAAGGTTATAATCAAGAGGAAGGTATTGATTATGAAGAGACATACGCTCCTGTAGCACGTCTCGAAGCTATTCGTCTCTTACTTGCTTATGCTTGTTCTAAAGACTTCAAACTATTCCAAATGGATGTTAAAAGTGCCTTTCTAAATGGCTATATAAATGAAGAAGTCTATGTTGCTCAGCCACCCGGTTTTGAAAATTACATGTATCCAACTCATGTCTATAAGCTGAAACGTGCTCTATACGGTCTTAAACAAGCCTCTCGGGCTTGGTACGAACGTTTGAGCAAATTTCTCCTTAGTCAAGGGTACTCTAGGGGTAAAGTTGACACTACTCTCTTTATTAAAAGAAAAGATAAAGATATTCTCTTAGTCCAAATTTATGTAGATGACATTATATTTGGGTCGACTAATGCAAAACTTGTCAAAGATTTTTCTAAGCTTATGCAGAGTGAATTTGAGATGAGTCTCATGGGTGAGCTAAATTTCTTCCTTGGCCTACAAATCAAGCAACTCAGTCATGGAACGTTTGTGAATCAAACTAAATATTGTACGGAGCTGCTCAAAAGATTTGGAATGAGTGAAGCAAAGGAAATTGACACACCTATGGCAACAAATACAAATCTAGACAAAGATGAGAAAGGTAAAGAGGTTGACGTGAAATTATACCGAGGTATGATAGGTTCACTATTGTATCTTACTGCCTCAAGACCAGACATCATGTTTAGTGTGTGTATGTGTGCAAGATATCAATCTTGTCCAAAAGAATCTCACTTGAAAGCTGTCAAAAGAATTCTGCGATACTTACGTGGAACTACTACATATGGCCTATGGTATCCAAAAGGAAATGAGTGTCATTTGGTAGGATTCTCCGATTCAGATTTTGCTGGCTGCAAATCCGATAGAAAAAGCACTAGTGGAACGTGTCATCTATTCTCAAACTCATTAATAAGTTGGCATAGTAAGAAACAAGTATCGGTTGCATTATCCACTGCTGAGGCAGAATATGTAGCTGCTGGAAGCTGCTGTGCACAAATATTATGGCTCAAGCAACAACTTCTTGACTTTGGTATTAAGCTTGATCACATACCTATCATGTGCGACAACACAAGCGCCATAAACTTGAGTAAAAATCCTGTCTTACACTCACGTACCAAACACATTGAAATAAGGCATCACTTTCTACGAGATCATGTAGAGAAAGGAGACGTTACTTTTGAACATGTAGAAAGCAAGAAGCAACTAGCTGACATCTTCACCAAACCGCTAGCAACGGAGCAATATTTCAACATTCGTAGGGAATTAGGGATACTCGATATCTCTAATTTGGGCTAATTATGTTTGTTTTCTCTTAATATTATTTCTTTACTTTATGTATATATCTATTTGTCTTGCTAACATTGTTTTTAGCATAAAGGTAGTTCATCATCAAGCCAGGCGTCGTATTGAAAAAGCGGTAACGTAATTGTTGTTCACTTCCAAAAATATTATTGATACTATAATATGCTATCAATTAACATGCTTATAGTGACCTCATGCATAAAAACTGCTCCTGCTCACATATGTGTCTCATTCTACCATTAACTACCTTTTACCTACTATACTATACATGCCGACATTATTATCTATGGTTCTCTTGTTACTCTTCTATTCTCCTGTTTTCTCTTTTTGATGTTGACAAAGGGGGAGATAGATGCTGGATGTACGGGGGAGCTTTGTTGAGAGATTGCCCTGTTGAGAGATAGATGCTGGATGTACGGGGGAGCTCTGCTGAGTCTTTATCATTTACTACCAGAGCTTAGTCGAATGGTTTGCCATCATCAAAAAGGGGGAGTATGTGAATACAAGATTACACTCAAAGATGTTTTTGATTCATGGCAAACTCAAATAAGCATTCAAACAACAAGACGGAAGCACAAAACTTAAAGAAAAGCAAGCATTGATCACTCATAGGTCAACCCATTATGTTTATATGTTTATAGGTTGCCTCAACACAAGCAGAACAAGAAGAATGCAGAAAAACAGCAGTTAGGTCGACCTACCATCAACCCAGGTCGACCTAAAATGGAGAAAAACTCATATGTCCCTGCTAGGTCGACTCACACATCATTTAGGTCGACCTAAATTGATGAATTCTACATATCAGTCTGTTAGGTCGACCTACACATCAACTAGGTCGACCTAATCTGTGAAAATGTCCCTAGAATGCATCAGAAGAGGATTCTGGTCGACCTACTCCTTCAACAGGTCGACCTAACTGGGAGCAAAATTCTGCAAGCTCTGTTAGGTCGACCTAAGCACTACAAGTGGTCGACCTAACTGATCAAGAAAGTTCAAAAATCAGTTTTTCTTGTTTCTAACTGTTATGCAATCATATATATTGTTCAAGGGTAATTATTCAAAAAACACCAACGACTGAAAGATACACAAACGCTTCTCATCTTCGTTCTTCATCATCTCCAACACAACTACACATAATCATTCTTGCGTTGCGGGTTAGTGATGAGTTCGATAACGTCCATGGAACGGAATTGAAGATTCCTAGTGGGTGAAGGTTTGTGGGGTTTGTTGGTGAATAAAATCTGCGGGTTTTGTCCTCCACGACGGGCGGTTCTTGGGGGTTTTTATCAAGAGACGTTCATTGAGGATTCGGCTGAGTGTAACGATTGAGGAACGGGGAGTTCAAGGAATCAAGACACTGCAGAAGGGAATCAAAGTGAAGCTCTTGGATAACCTTGATCTTGGTCAAGATTAAGGGGGAAGAAGATTCAAAGGATCGACATAATTGGTTTATCGTTTATCGCTTTGTTATCTTCTTTGTATATACTACTTTCAACATTAATGAAAGATTACCCAAGTTCAATTTGGAATTGGGGGCAGACGTAGTCGTAGCGAGGACGATCGACGAACTGCCTAGACAAATATCGTGTTCTTGTCGCTTTTACTTTCTCTTTTACTTTCTGTTCATAATTGGTTATAAGTGCAAAATTGATCAACGATTCAAGTGTTAAAATTGTGAATTAAAGTTCTGCACAAACATCACAATTCACCACAACTTGAATCACTATCAATTTGAACCTATCACCAAGTGTTTGTGTTTTTGCTTTATCCAATCTTACTGCATTGCAAATCAAAGTTGTCAATCTAGAAGTTAATTGGATTTCAGTTGTTAAACGTATTGGTTAGCTATCATATTACTTCACCATCAATTCCACTTACTTTTTGGTTTTGAAACACATACGACCTTTGCAATAGCGGTCCAGAATAGACGCAAGTCGATTCAGAACCGCTTTCGCTCGAGTCTGTAGAAAAATCTGTAAAAACTTAGTGAGATCTATTCACCCCCCCTCTAGATCTATAGGCCAGCGTCGAACAAAAACTTGGTTAATACAGTTTGTAGTTTAGTTAATAAATATCCTAACATGAAAAAGTAGTCTTAAGTGGGAAATCAAAGTTGATTACAGAGACGGATCCAAAAATATTAATTTGTAGGGGCAAAATCATACATATATGATAAATATTACTCCCTCCGCCTCACAATAAGTGTCCTCTTTCCAATTTTTATTTGTCTCAAATTATTTGTCCATTTAGAATATCAATGTAATATTTATTATTTCTTTCCACTAACTTACCCTTATTTATTGTATTTTAATTCATTTAAGTACTCTACTACCTATTATTAATAAGGTTATTTTAGTAAATGAGACTCATTTTATCATTGAAATCAACATAATTAATCATTTTCTTAAAAAGTATGAAAATCTTAAAGATGACACCTATTGTGAGACGGATGGAGTATTATATAGTATAACTTTTTTATAAAAAATGATTAAACATTTATTAAAATAAAGATATAGTTGCCTTGTGAATTCAATTTATTATTGCCATTAGAGTACTACGCCAAAAAATAAAAAATAAAAGATGTATTAGAAACAACGAATTAATATTTGAGCTATTCCGAATGATTGTTTTCATTTTTGATATTATTAAATATATATTTATGAGTTAAGTAATTTTTAATAATTTATTTTTTGCACTTAGTTTTCTATTTATAAATAAAATTATTCAATTTATTTTAGGGGGCAATAATTAATTTTTAAGAAGAACAAAAATAAAATGATTAACTATTTAATACATAATAAATAAATCAATGGGGCAAGGGCCCCAATTAATATAACCTAGATCTATCTCAGTTTAGTAGATTGAATCTTATAAATTGATTAATATAGTTTATAGTTTGGTTATTAGTATCCTGACATTAAAAATTAGGTCTTGGTAAATCAACTTTTTTAAAATAAAAGATTATATATATTTCAAAATGTGAATACAAACAAGCGACCGAAGTCCCACTATAACGACTATTACATCATTAACAAAGCTAGCCTTTTCCTATATTTTTGGTGTACCCACCCTCTATAAGATATAACATCAATGATGTTCTTAGCATGATTCCTACTGTCTGAATTTTGTCCAAATATGACAGCATTTCTATAACACCAAATTTCATAAATTGTCTCAGCTATGACAATTTTCAAAATACCCGCTGAACTACTTTTGTTTTTGGTAATACTCTTTAGCCAATCCAGCTCTTGTTCCCAGCATTGAGGCTGATGATTGATGCCCAACCATACCAGAACCTCTTTCCATATCTTGTTGGTCTCATTACATTCAAAAAGAAGATGGCATGTGGTTTCAGTAGACATATTGCACAGCACACACATATCTTCATGTATGAATCCAAATCTTTTTAACCTGGCTTTGGTGGCTAAACGACCATGGCAGGATAGCCATAAGTAAAGAACAACTCTAGGCCTTACATAATTCCTTTGAATCATGTGTTTCCAATTAACCTCATCTGTCATATCCATAGCTCTGTCATACATCTTCTTCATAGTAAATTTACTATTAGGGTGTGTTTGGTTCGAAGTAGATGGAGGGGAGGGGAGGGGAGGGGAGGGAAAATTTTTAATTAAATATGTTTGGTTCAAATTTAAGGAGGGGAAGGGAGGGGAGGGGAGCAAAATCCCTCCAAACCTCATTTTTTGCGTTCCTCCGAATTGGGGGGATTTGGAGGGGAGGGGAGGGAATCTGAATTTTAAAACGTAAAAAATTATTATATTTACTAAAATATCCTCAGTTTAATTTTAATATTTCAATTATTTTCGTGTTAATGCTTCTCTTCTATGTGAGTTTTCTCGATTATTTCCATCAACTTATTATAACTATTATCCACCTTCAAATTTTTTTCAAATTTTTTTAACTTAATACAAATCATAATCATTACATTATTTTTATAATTTTTTTAATATTTATTTATGTTATTTTTTCTTCTAGTTTTGTTATTTATCCTATTACATTTTCTTTATATCAAATTTTAAATCATTTACTTTATTTTATTTTTTTGTTTATTCATTTTATTAGAAATTTAAATTATTAGTTTTAATAATAACTTATTTTATGTATTTATTTTGTTAGATGATTCATCACTATTTAAAAATTATTATTAACATATAGTTTCATTTGTGTCAGAGAGTTATAATATGAATCAAGTGTACTCAGTTTATTAACGTTATGGTAAATTATAACGTTTTAGTCCGTAAATATTAAAAAAATTATTACCAAAATAACATTTATGAAATTTTCATATTTAAATATTATATCACTTATATAAGATCATAAGGGTAAAAATGTAATTTATTTATAAAACCCTCCCCTCCCCTCCTGAACCAAACATATTTTTAATTAAAATCCCTCCCTTCCCCTCCCCTCTCTTATTTTGAACCAAACACTTATTTGATTAAAAAAAATCCCCCACCTCCCCTCCCCTTCCCTCCTTTAAATCCCCTCCCCTCCCCTCCCCTCCCCCTCATTTGAACCAAACCCACCCGTAGCCTTCATCTGATCCCATAAAGGTTGATAGTAGCAAATTTTTTCCTAGCAGCCATGATTGCCTTCAACATCCAAGTAGTATTACTACTAACATGAGCATCTTGGAGGCTCTTCTTTTTCAGGAAATACTCATGGACCCAACGCACCCAAAGATTATCTCTCTTCATGCTAATATTCCAAAGACACTTCAGCACTGCAATTTGATTCCAGGAATCTAAATTTATGATATTAAGACCACCCTGTTTTCCAAGCCACAGGGCTCTTTTTGCTTTTCTCTTTAACAGCCTATATAAACGCTCTGCAAATTGAGTCTATCTTGTGTAGCACTCCTTTGGTAAATCAACTTTTCTTAATGTTAATACATATTTAATTTATAAATTGATTAATGAGTTTTCAAACATAAAGAAAATCAAAGTTGATTAATGAAGAGTAAAAATGAATAATATATTTTATAATTTAATGTCCGAATATAGTTAATGTTATGTATTTTATTGGTTAATCAAACAATAAAAGTGATTAATAAATTATAAGTGAAATAAATAGTATATTTTTGTAGTTAATATAATTGTGAAGTTGATTAATGATACAATTTTATATTTTTATTATAATAAAAAACAATAATTTTTTTAATTAAAAATACCATTTACCATATAAATACGCTGAAAAGTGTACACGACGTCAAACTTTTTTATGAATATCATTTATTTGATTATTATTATTATAATTGTTACCCTCACAAGTTAACATTTTTTTATTTTATTATCAATATTTTTTGTTTTTGTATTTAGATGAATATTTACAAAATAATTTTCAGGTACAAATTAATTTTACTCGGGAGTTATTTAAAATCAAACTTTCCTAAAATTTGAAACAAAATGTACTCTTTGGTTTTTCCAGCCAGCATCCCGCTAGACACGTAGTCACGTACATTAATCTAATCTACGGGCAATAACTGCCCCCCCGTAAGTTACAAAAACCATAACGTTAACTACCTAAGATAAAACCCGGAAGCATCGCGGAAACAACGGCCTCTATATCCGATGCCAGTTCCAAAAACGTGACCTAGAAACAATTCCCCTCATTATTATACCTTACTTTCCTCATTATATATAATACTACTCAACAGACACTTATTGTTGTTGAATGATTGAATGATGATGACACAAGTGTTAGCAATGGTGGTGGATGGTGTTAGTCACTTTGTCAAAACGCTTTGGGCTCTTCAAGAAAGGCGATGGGCTTACACTTTCGATGTTGTTACATCTGCTGCGGTTTCTGTGACCATGACATTTGTGGTCTGCTTCTTGTCTGTTCATAATCGGATACAGAGACGAGGTGATATTGTGTTTTCCTCTTTCTGAATTCTGATGTAACAATGGTAGGAACTGTATATGTATCTTTATTCTTTTCGTTTAGCAAATCTTATCAAATTTTTATTTATAAGGTTCATAATTATGAGGAGAATTATTAGTGGTATTACTCAAGCGTTTCTTGTTAATCCATCTGTGCATTTGATACTTGTTAAGATAGTGCAGATTGAATGTGTGTCTGATGATACGAAAATATGTGATCGATCAATTATTTTATTTTTAAAAAATTTATATTGCATTTAGGTTTCAATTCAAATTTTAAATTTTATATTTGTGTAGCCGTGTACATGTTCTATTAATTAGTTTTTTTAATAAATTTTAATAGTGTCAACGTGTTCGTATTAAACTGGTTAATTTTTAAATTTTATTATGGGTGTAAATGTTTACGTCTTAGGCTCGTTCAGTGTGTATGATTCATAGCACCTAATTTTCTTTTTCTTTTAGACTAGATACAGTGAAGATAGCATTCCGTCCAACCGGTTCAACTTCAAGTCCAGCATCTTTTCAAACCAAACAGTCAAACACCATGAAATTTGTTACGTTTTTCTGTTTTCAATTTTTAAAATATATTTATTTTAACTTATTATATACATAATTTTTCTCTGCAAAGGAATTATTATCTCTTCGTTAACAAGTAAATTAAAGTGAATACAAATTTTGGTAAATAAAAATATAAACGGTACTTTAGTGTTCAAGAATCAATATAAACAAGGCTTTAAAGCAGCATACATCATCCCGGAATTTGTGTTTATTAAATTACGCCCTTTGATTGTTTTTCTCTTCCCCCCTTGATTTCATCTCCATTGATTCTACATTTCCCCAATTCTCGCCTCCCATTGTTATTTTGGAAGTGAAAATAAAGAAGTATAAAGAGTAGCATAAGGATAAACCTATACGGAATTGATTTTGTTTTTATCAATTGATTATATTTGAATTTAAGATTTTCTAGTCTTTAAATCTAAACATGATGTTTTACTCTTCAAGTCACCTTTTGGTTAATTTATCTAAACATAAATTATTTTATTTTTAACTGACTTTTAATCAAAATCAATTCCCTTTAAATCAATTTTTTTTCAATGCCAAATCAATTTTTAACTGACTTTTAATCAAAATCAATTCCCTTTAAATCAATTTTTTTTCAATGCCAAATCAAATGCACACTGGTTTCATGTTTGGAGTACCCATAATTTATTTTAAATGTGTAGAATTAATTTTTACATATTTAATTGTTCTCGATTAAAATGATTATACTTTTTAAAATTGATTATATTTTAAGCTAAAAATTGTAACTTTTGAGTTCAAACGTAATTTTTACACTCATTTCCAATTCAACTCACTTTTACATAATCACTTTAACTTCAACTTACCTTTAAGTAAAATCCATTTTATACCATCAATTCATTTAAAATCAATTTCAATTTATTTAGAATCAATTTATTTAGAACCAATTTTTTTCCAGCCATACCAAACAACACTCTCAATAAGAAGAAAGAATGGAGAACACCTTAACAAATCAGTCAAAAGAACCCCAAACACACCCAAGAATAATTACACTTTTTGTTTAAAAAGTAATTGGAAAATGCTAACCAGTGCCCTTAGGATAATGATTAAGACTTTAACGCCTCAAAAATTGAAATGTTATATTTTCTATAAAGTATTTTATTTTTTGGAATGCTTAACCATTGCCCTGAAGACACTGGTTAGCAAGACCCAAAGTAATTTGACATGGACCATATGCATTGAATTAATAGCTAGACAATTTTCTCAGCTACAGTTCCTTATTCTTAGGTGAGTTAAAAGGTGTGGTGTTCTGAACAAGCAATTGTTTCATTGTAAAAGCAATTAACTTGGAAGAGTAATTTACAGGGCCATTTCATTTATCTCAATATAATCTGAATTACAAACATCCAATATTGGCTAAAAGATACAAATCACATAAACTAAATCCTTTCTTCCTGTGTGCTTATTTTTATCAATCAACAACAACTCTGAAATCCTTCCTCATGGCTCCAACTTATTCAGTCCTGAAGCGCAGATGTGCAGGAAACGATGATTTCCTTGCAGCTGAAAGGAACAACTTCTTATGTGCTAAAATCTACAACACAATTTAACTACAGAGTAGAAGAAAGGATACTTAAAAACCCCAATAAAGCAAACAAAATAGGAAAAGAAAGGCCCCATCTAAAGCAAAGTCAGGCCTTCAGGTGTCCACTCTTCTCCAAATAGGATATCACTATATCTGCCATATCTTTAGGGGACTTACAGTCACTTCCTTTCTGTTGTAAGACTATCTGCAAGGTAAGGAAGGCAGTTTTTAGAAATGAAAATGAAAAGTGAAATCAATTAAGCGGAAAACAAAAAAATATTGATTTAGAATCCCAGTGGTGAAATTTCAGCAGAAATTTTTATAGGAAACGCATGAGCCTAGTTAACCATGACTTGTGGCTAATGCAGTAAGCCTATGTTCCATTGAAGATCAAGAAACAGAAAAAAGGAATTAAAAATGAAGCAAAATAAGTTACTCTGTCTCTATCTAGAAGAACAACAGTTTTAAATTCAAGTAAAGAGAACTAAAATATTTCAATTATAAATCAGCAAGTTATTTATTTTCTATTTGGCAACATTACTTACACACCAAAATTTCCACAGCATTTTTAAATCAGTTAACGGCAACTATATCTTTGGTTAACAAGTTGTATAGATTAGTTAACAGTCTAATAATCTGTTACAATGTTACCAGTTTATTAGTAAAACATTCTTTGTTGTTTAACCTCTACCTTGCCAGCCAATAATTGTGGTACCATCAACCATGTAAAAATGGTATAAAAAAATTAGTTTTTTTGGTTGCTCTTTTCTCCATCCTTCACATTACTAAGATGAAAAATACAAATACAAATGCAAACCTCACAGCCACGCGGTGGTTCATATGGATCATCTATACCAGTGAAACCTGCAGCATACAAATACACAATTCAACCCTGATACGAGAACTGATACACTGCAATTTGGTTAAAAAGAAGAAAATTTAAGCACGGCATATATAGCTGAACTGCTGATGCTAACATCGTAAAATAAAAAATATAGCAGTACGAGATTGTAGCACCCTGTTAGCAAACATACGAAATTTGTTCGCAAGCAGTTATATGAAAAAGTTTTATCAATATACCTTTGATCTTTCCTGCACGAGCAAGCTTGTAAAGGCCCTTTGGGTCCCTAGCTTCGCACACATGTAGCGGCACGTCTATGAAAACCTGCAACATGTGAGCACTGTTTTAGCTATGAAGAACTTCTTGTTTTATAATTGTACAGTAACTGCCAAAAAACCTGCATTTTTTATGACCATAATAACAAGAATATACCTCAATGAAACTCCCTTCTGGCAGTAGTGCTCTGCAAGCATCTCTATCCTTTTGATAGGGTGATATTAAACTAGTGATGCAAATAACACCAGCATCTGCAAAGAGTTTTGCCACCTCACCTGAAATTTTCATAAATACAATATATAGGGGGACATATTTATGAAGCCAAAAAAATCTAGTGCGTGTATATTTATTATAGAAAGTAGAACCTCACCAATCCTTCGAATGTTTTCTGAACGATCTTCTGCTCTAAAGCTAAGATCACGGTTTAGACCATGCCGAATATTGTCACCATCAAGGATGTAAGTCAGTTTTCCTTTGGAGTGCAAGCTTTGGCTCAAAGCACACGCAATAGTACTTTTTCCTAAAATGAATAATGACTTGTGAGTCCGGAACTCAATTGTGTGCATATGGCATCTAGAAGAAGTAACTGTACAAGCTTTTATCCCCATCTGTAGAATTATATTTGATGAGTATAACTGTGTTGGACTGTTGGCCAACGCCATGCTAAATTACACTATTTCAATTTTCACGACATCGCTTCTTTTTTTCAACTTGTATGGATTTTAATTTTCATACAATATCACCAAGAGCAAAGTGTAGAAAAAGGAGCAAATTTTAGAAAAGGCAGTGCGCTTTCCAACGGTTGTATTTACTTTAACATGTCAGGGATAAGTAACAGTATGAGACGGGAATTTCAATTGTAGGGAGAATTCCAGAAAAATCCCAATATTGAGGCGGCAGGGAATTCAGAACTGTGACAGTTGGACATCAGAGTGGCTTTTGAAATAACTTCAGCTGGAATACTAGGAGCAATCTGACAACATCTGAATTAGGAGGGGATGCAACGGAATTGACCATTGAGGTCTCTTAGAACAGAGATAGTTTATTCCAAGCCTTTCTAATAAAGGTTTAGGGTTAAATATGTTTTTAGTCATTATAAACTTACAAACTTTCATTTTTAGTCCTTATAAATCTTTTTATTTTTATTTTTAGTCCGTATAAATGTTTTGGGATTAAAGTTGACGAAAATATTTATAGGAACTAAAAATGAAAGTTAATGATTTTATAGACTAAAAAAAAACTTTAACCCTAAAGTCTAAATCCATATCACTAGTAGCTATACAAGGCAATTGTTGCAGTTTGAAGCTGTAATCCAAAACAATTTGGTCTACACAACCATGCTGTTGAGTTGCCACTATCATTGGCAGCCAGAGTGATTGGATTGTTATTGTAGTTATACAGACAAAACACTAACTGTGTATCATCTGAAATAGAAGGTTGTTTTAATGATCAAATTTCTACGGGAAGGTTTGGAAATCTTCGAAATGGATTTAGCTCCTTACCTAAAAAATATTCAATTGTAGCTTTGAAAATTCCATATGACTGGGTCCAACCATCTCAATGCACCTCCAAGGAAACATCATCCCCTCGGGTAAATTTAGGTTGTTGGAGCCACAGAAACAACCTCTACAGCTTTATGGCTTATCTGCCAACATTTTAACAATCACGGGGACTGTCAATAGCCTAACGGTCTTTGTTTTACAACTTAATGTCTTAACTAGATTATGGTCTATGAGATACTTTCTAATGCCGCTGTCATATTCTAAAGGTAACAAATGTTTGCTATAGGGGCTACTTACCATCTTTGTTTGATAATTTGAGACTCTAAACAAAGCTTTTATGAACACTTGCACCTGTTCAATTTGTGCAGTATCCAAACTTGATGGACTGCTTTCACACTTTAGCTCCTCCTCATCTATGTCTATCGCTAGGAATTGAATGCTTTTGTGCTTAAAATTGTGACACGCAATAAATGCTTTATCACATAACATACATAATACGACTTTTTCCATCTTGTAAGCTATTTCTGATGCATGGAGAAGAATAGTTCACACTTCTAAAGCCATTCTGTCACATCGAGGGAGTTTGATCTTCGAAGTACGGGTAAAAGACTGGTTTGGGTCGAATAATAGTTTCCCTGCGCATTTCTAGTAATTTTTGGGCTCGCGTTTCTAACCTCGGCTTGAGGGTTTCCCAATTTTCTTGCAGTTGTTCCTTCTAGGTGAAGCTGGTTAGATCCATCAAATCTGGAATAGTCTGTTTTCGAACCCCTTGATGAATAGCAGTTCTACATTGAGATCGAGATCCTCTGAGTACAATGCGATGGTTGCTGAAAATTCCTAGAAATTCCTTGAAGTGGTTCCGATTGAGTTCGGAGCATGGCGTTGATTGCCAATAAGCTATCCATTAGTTGATTAAAACCCAGTCCCTTCATTATTTAAGCTCTCATTCTAACATTTCAACTGATTTGTGTAGCTTTATCCATGGGTAAGCACCAGCTTTAAGGTCTAATACTAATTGAGACGAGATTTTGGATTTTAGGGAGGACTTTGATAAAACCTAATACTAAGGCTGGGAACTCAAAATTGTGAATGAGTTCCAATAAAGTTGAGAGAATTGAGACTCGAGTAGAGAAAAGAGAACAGTTGTTTTCTGAAATGTGGAGATGATTTTTTTGCTTGACCACTTTTGGTAATAATAAATGCACGAGAAGATAAAACCATTTGCAAAGGAATATGACCACTACACAGTGCTTACTCAGCAAGTGCCAAAACAGAAAAAGTTAATAGATAAAATGACACAAATGTGACCAAAAATATATAAAAAACATGAGATAAATCTAACTTAAAATGCCACTTAAACCGCTGCAGCAATTCCTGTAAGAAGTAAGCATAGTTAGACAAGAATCTACCTTATATTGCACTTTAGGTAATGCAATTTTCGGCATTGATAAGCATCAGTAATTTGAATTATAGTGGTTCCAACAGAAAAACTTGCCAAGCAAAGTTTTATGTGCCGATGCGATACATACTCCGCATAATTATATATTCGATGGAGAAATAGTAGAATTACGTATTCTGTAATGAAAGTGTCTATTATAGGTCTATACTAGTCCTTACTCTTGACAATCTACTATTTTATACAGCACCACATGCATATATGTCAAGTTCAGTTAAAAACAAATACTCACTATATCTGCCCATGCATAAAAAGTAAGACAAGACAACAAGAAATCCTAATTAGCAAGAGAAAGCCAACATCACAAGAAATCCTAATAAGCCAGAGAGAGCCAACATAACAAGAAATCCTAGTAAGCCAAAGAGAGCCAACATAACAAGAAATCCTAGTAAAAGCCAGAGAGAGCCAACATAACAAGAAATCCTAGTAAGCCAAAGAGAGCCAACATAACAAGAAATCCTAGTAAGCCAGAGAGAGCCAACATAACAAGAAATCCTAGTAAGCCATAGAGAGCTTAAAACAAAATCACTCAGAATCTTACTCTTGTGCATAACTGTGCTTAATTTTCATTTGATTTCATGTACTAGACATTTGTAGATAGTAACAACCTAAAAAATCACAAACCTGAACCACTGAGACCAGTTAGCCAGATAACACAGCCTTTTTGCTGAAGCAGCTGCTGCCTATCACGATTTTGAACTGGACATTCATGCCACAAAATATTTGTCGAGTTCCCAATGTTTGACATCTTCCGGAAACTTTTACCTAAATCGATAACAACTCAGTTAACAATTATAATCATCATTTACACTATAGCTTCTCTATGCTAGACATCAAATGACAAAAAAGAAAAGGTCAACTCTCCGTACATATGCATCAAAATTCAATACTTTCCCTATAACTTAGAACACTCAAATCTTATCCTAATAGATAAGGACGAAAACAAAAGGAAAAAAGAAAAAAGATAAGCAGCAAAATCGAAACAATACAAATAGAACACTAATCACTCGTCCTATTATTTGGAATTATGATTCATGATGCTTACCTGAATAATCAATCACCTTTGTAACCCTTAATAGCTTCTGAAACCTAATTGAGAATCAGTTTTTTCAATCTACGAACATATGCATCGTTTTAAAGTTGACTGTTTGCCCAATTCACTGTAGCTACTTGCTACACGTTACTAAATTGTGACCCACATAGCTGAAATGTACATATTTTATTTTATATGGTTCAGAAGGAATCTCTTAATTCTCCGCCTTTCTTCTCTAATAATTATTATTTCCCTATTATTTTAAAACCATAAAAATGTTCTAGATTCTTTCTGAATTATATACCATTCCACCTAACAGAGTCTTTCTACTGTATATAATATAAAGAAGCTCGTTGAAATTGAAATTAACTAATTAATGACTTTAACTATGCAAAAGACGAATAATAGCACATAAAAAAGCATTTCACAAAAAATAATTGAGAATTGAGATTCCAGATTCCAGATCTTGATAGCTTTATAAATCATGATAGAGAGAGAGAAAAAAAGAGTCTGGAAAGAAAGAAAGAAAAAGAATAGTACTGTTATCCGTGCAAGATGGTTCAGAATCGTTCTTAGCCTTAATTGGCTTAAACAAGTTCCTCGAGCACTTGCGATTGCGGGCACGGTAATCGATCAAAAAAGCGCTGGTGTATTCCTTCGCCGTAATGAATTTCCGTGAGTTGAATTTCGCACGGTCGTGGCAGAGCACCAAGCTTCCGGGACTACGGTACGATCTAGCGACATTGGTTGCGCGGAGCTTAGAAAACCCTAGGTTCTCCACCGCCGGTGACGGAGAAGTCACCGATTGTCGGCATTCGACTTTACCGAACATGCCGGGGCTACACGACGGTGAAAGTAATTTCACGGTACTCATTTACGGCGGAGGAAGAAAAATTGGGCGGTAAAAAAAGATTGAATTGAGAATTTGAGGAAAATGGTGAGGAAAAATAGGATTGAGTTGGATAACGGAGGTTCTCCTGTAACGGTTTTCTGTTATGTCTTACATTCCATCGCGATAAATAATTATAGTGACATTTTTGCGATTTTGAATTGTCATATTTTAAAAATAAAAATAAAAATTTGCGCCGCAAAATAGTTAATATTAACCTGTTAATCAATAACAATTATATATTTTATCATATAGGATTTAATTGATATGTACCAACATATAAAACAGATTTATATGGTCTATAAATTTTGACCGTTTAATATTTATTAAAATTTAATTTTAATTTTAATTATGAGAAAAGGGGATGTGCACTGACAGTGTAAATTATTTTTACACTGTCAATCAATGACAATTGTTCTGGACTGGGTCAAGGGTAGGCCCAACATAGTTTCGGCCCAATAAACCTCAGAAGCCCAAGCTCTTCGGTGGCTCACCTCTGGGTCTAAAGCACCCATCTTAGATGTGCTCAGCAAGACCATCTTCGTGGACCAAGTAGCACCCGACCGGACTGGACCCCGAGTCGGTCGACCCTCGGCACCACGCTCCCCGCGAGCTGGCTTATGCCCGGCACATGCGCTCCGCGCGAGCACCTTCATCGCCGAGGACCCTGCTCCTCGCAGGGCTTCTTCATATCCAACCCTCCGAATAGTACGGAGTCAACGTGGCCCCTAAAAGACCGCGTCTCCCTTAAACTTCGGAGCGGTTAACCAGGACAGAGGGCACTCACACACCTCCGATATTTCCACTCAGGAAACCTGGCAGTCTCCTAGTTGGGCTTGGAAGTTCAACCCAGTAGCGAGATCATGGCCCAGCGCTGGGGGCTGTAAATACCCTCTTTCACTAGAGGGTCAGGTATTCACTTCTTACTCACTTTAGCTTGTACTTGCGCTCCATTGCTCGTCCACTTACTTTGGCATCGGAGTATCTTGCAGGTACACCCCCCTCCTCCTTCCTAGAAGATCCAGTCCGAGCAGCCAGCGACAATTCTTCTGATCAGGTACGATCAGTGGCGCCGTTTGTGGGAAGACTTGCTTCCCCATCTTTAACAAACAAAGATCAAAGCTAATCCTTTCACAATCGTCATGGCTGACAACAACAACATCCCATGCGCTGATCCCTTCCTCCTGTAACAGCTAATCGAGGAGTCCACCCGCGAGGGGGCGAATCGTCGTAGGCAGGAAGGAAATCGGCATACCCCCGCCGGGCAGAGAAGGCCCGGGCATGAGACCTCGCAACCTAGGAGGCAGCAGATCCAGAGCATCCAGCAGATGTAGGGCCTCCAACAGGTTCAGAACGTCGAACAAGTTCCTCCTGAGGGACACGTTCGGAACGGAGAAGACGAGTAGGCCCGAACTCACAATGGGCCAGAATATCCCCAAAATGAGAATGAGACTGACGCCAGGGACGGGCATACTGCCTCCTCGTTCACCCACACCTCCGACAGGCGAAGAGTCCGTCACGAAGAAGAGGAAGAGCAAATCAACATCCCCGAGGGTGCCGACCCCACCACTGTCCTCCTGCTCAAAGAACTGTAGAAGACAAACAGCCTCCTCCGAATCCAGGACGACTGTATCCACGAGCTGGAAAGGAAGCGACGACACCGCTCCCCTCCACGGAGGCACTATCGGTCGCGTTCCTATTCCTCCTCACGCTCACCACCGAGGAGACACCGTCGGCGTTCCCCATCTTCACGCTCTCCACCTAGGAGATACCATCGCCGGAGATCATATTCCCGCTCTCCACCTCGAAAGAGCAGGAGAAATCAGAGACCGGAAGCCACTGAAGAAAGAAGCCTCTCCCCTGAACGAGATCACCGAGGCCCTTCCAAAGCTGTGCTGAAACCCCGCGAACGTCCCCCTCCCCGGGACAACCGCGCTAGCCCGGACAATGTCCAGAGAAAGCCCCGGCGAGGCAGACACTCAACCTCCTCGGGACCAAGTAACGAGGAGGACTTCCGCAGCCCTTTGTCCGAAAACATCCGGAGAGCCCGCCTCCCTCGGGGGATGGAGAAACCACCAGTGTT
Organism: Vicia villosa; assembly: GCF_029867415.1. Lineage (NCBI taxonomy): Eukaryota > Viridiplantae > Streptophyta > Magnoliopsida > Fabales > Fabaceae > Vicia > Vicia villosa. Next base: position 58,665,147 of record NC_081180.1, read on the forward strand.
GGACCAATACGACGGAACCACTGACCCCGACGACCATATTCGGAGCATCGAAGCTGTCATGGACTATCACGTCGTCAAGGGCTCTATCAAATGCCGCATCTTCCCGACCACCCTCAGGAAAGGAGCAATGACTTGGTACAGAAACCTCCGTCCCAACTCCATCCACTCCTGGACCGAGCTCAAGGAACTCTTCTTGAGCCACTTCACAGCCTCCCGTCGGCAACCGAAATCGGAAGCCAATCTCGAGGCCGTGATACAAGGACCCAACGAACTCCTTCGAGATTACCTCGACAGGTTCAACAAGGAAGCCGTCCAAGTACAGACAGCCGACTACATGAAGAGATACCTCTTAGAACGAGGACTTCTCCCCGGAAGTGACTTCAAGAAGACCATAAAAATTGAGAAGGTGCACACTATGAACGCCCTCCTCCGCAAAGCCCAAGCGTTCATCGCTTTCGAGGAAGACGAGGCAGCCGCGATCAAAGCTTCGAGGGGCAATGATGCTGCTCGCAGCTCGAACCTCGACGACTCAGGCTCGCGTCGAGGACATGATAAGAGGAGAGACGATAGGTCCCGTGACGCCAAAGAGCGCCGAGGACCAGCAGGTCGGTTCAACGAATACACTCCCTTGAATGTCTCGCGCGAAAAAGTCCTGGCCAACTGCCAAAACACCGAGTTCAAGAACTCCAGCATCAGGCCCTCGAAGCCGAATCCTACCAGACCGGGGACTGACAAATCCAAATACTGTAAGTACCACAAAAGTCACGGGCATCTAACCTACGAATGCATACATCTCAAAGATGCCATCGAGACCCTGATCAAAGAAGGCCGCCTGTCGAAGTACACAAAGAAGGGAGAACCTCCCCGAAGAGAAGCCCCTCGAAACTCTGACGAGGGCAATTCACCAGACAGTAGACCGCTTCAAGTCGCGCTGTCCGTAACTCGACCAGAAGACTTCATTCCATCTGTCGGCGTGATGACTGCCTTTAGCGCCTGGGAACGCTTCCCGACCGCAATGGTCATATCCAACGGCGGTGACCCCGACTCTCTCACCATCAGCTCAGTAAAAAGAAAATTCGATGAGCTGATCAGCGCCAACTCGGATCTGGCCCCTACTCTGCGGAAGTTCAAAGGAAAATCAGATCCGATCACTTTCTACTTGGAAGAATTGCCCGGCGGAGCTCCAAACGCCACGATCCCCCTGCTCGTCTGGGCCAGAATGGCAAACTTTGACGTCCGACGAGTCCTGGTCGACGAGGGCAGCTCGGTCGACATCATGTACTCTCACCTCTTCCGGACACTCCAGCTGGAAGACTCGCACCTCACTCCTTATGTAGGTTCTGATGTCCAAGGCTTCAACGGGGCTACCACCAAACCGTGGGGTTACGTTGAACTGATCGTCACTTTCGGGGAAGGGGAAGCATCCAAGCAGGTCAAAACGAGATTCTTGGTGATCGACTGCAAGACCCTATATAACTCCATCATCGGACGCCCTACTCTGGCCGAGCTCACTGCTGTACCTTCGACCGTCCACCTAAAAATGAAATTCTACACAAAGCAGGGACGAGTAGCCACTATCAACGCAGACATCGAAGCCGCCAGAAGGATCTTCGATGCCTCTGTAAAAGGGTTACAGCTAATTGCCCCTCCATCCAACTCCAACAAGAAGCCGAGGGTCGAAGAAGAACGTCCTCAGGAGGATCAACATCAACCAAATGTCAGCTCAGTCGACCTAGATGCTCGGTTCACAGACGAAGAGCTGAAGAATGGCGAAGAGACGAGACCAACGGTAACTCACCCCGTCCGGCCTATCCCAGACGGGGATTTCGACCTCATCCCACTGGGCGACAACCCCGACAAAGCGGTAAAAATAGGCAAGGACATCCCAGATCTACCGAGGAAGCAGCTCGTAGCATGTCTCCAAGCCAACGCCGACTTGTTCGCCTGGAGCGCAGCAGAAATGCCCGGACTCGACCCTGAGGTCGCCTGCCACCACCTCTCCATTGATCCAGCCGTGAAGGCAGTAGTTCAACGTAGGCGCCGGCAGTCTCCCGAGAAAGCGGAGGCTGCCGAGAAAGCTGTAAAAGACCTCTTAGAGGCAAATTTTATTTCCGAGGCCAAGTATTCAACTTGGCTCTCAAACGTTGTACTTGTCAAAAAATCTAATGGAAAATGGAGAATGTGTGTTGATTATACCGATGTTAACCGGGCATGTCCCAAAGATGCTTATCCATTGCCTAATATTGATAGGCTGGTCGACAATTCGACCAGCTATAAATTGTTATCATTTATGGATGCTTATTCAGGTTACAATTAAATCCCCATGGCAAGGTGCGACAAGCAGTGCACGGCATTCATGACCGAGTCGGGCAACTATTACTACAACGTAATGCCCTCCGGACTCAAGAACGTCGGAGCCACGTACCAGCGGATGATGAACAAGGTTTTCCGAGAAGAGATCGGCGACACCCTCGAGGTATATATGGACGACATGATCGTCAAATCCCGAGAAGATACCGATCACACGGCACATCTTGAACGGGTGTTCGAGCAGGCCAGATCCTGTAAAATGCGTTTCAACCCAGAGAAGTGCACCTTCGGAGTACGGGCGGGCAAGTTCCTCGGCTTCTACCTAACCGAACGAGGAATAGAAGCCAACCCGGATAAATGCCGAGCGTTCTCGGAACTTCCCACCCCTAACAACAAAAAATCTATCCAAGTATTAAACGGAATGCTCACGGCACTATCCCGCTTCGTCGCGAAATTCGCCCAGCATGCCCTCCCATTTTTCAAGTTGCTTCGGAAAGAAGCGACCTTCGAATGGTCCGAGGAGTGCGAGCAAGCACTATCCCACCTCAAACAGGTACTCTCCAAGCCGCCCGTCCTCTCCCGACCAGATGGCAACGAGATTCTATATCTCTACCTGGCCGTCTCAAACGAGGCGGCCAGCGCGGCCTTAATCCGAGAAGCGGAAGACGGACAGAAGCCCGTATACTTCACAAGCAAAGCCCTACAAGGGCCCGAGGTGCGATATCAATGATAGAGAAAGTCGCGCTAGCCCTAATAACGGCCGCCAGGAGGTTGAGGTACTACTTCCTCGCCCACACCATTGTCGTCCGGACAGACCAACCCATCAAATAACTCCTCAGCCGACCAAACATGGCCGGAAGAATGCTAAGATGGTCCCTCGAGCTATCCGAATTCGACATACGGTAGGAGGGCAGGAAAGCACTAAAAGCTCAGGCGCTCGCCGACTTCGTGGCCGAGATGACCTCGATTTCTAACTGCCCGGTTCCCACCGAAAATAAATGGACCATCTACGTAGATGGCGCCTCGAGCAGCTCGGGAAGCGGAGCTGGCATTATCCTAGAGAACGACGAGGGGCTTATCATCGAAGTATCCTTGATCTTGTCTTTCACCACATATAACAACCAGGCCGAATACGAGGCTCTCCTAGCAGGCCTGCGTCTCGCCGAAGACGTAGGTGCTCGAGAGGTCATGATTTACACCGACTCCCAGCTAGTCGCATCCCAAGTCAGCGGCGATTACCAAGCCAAAAACGACACACTGGCCGAGTATCTCACGCTCGTCAAAGAAAAAATGAAAAGATTCTCAAAGGCAGACGTCGCGCATATTCCCCGGGAGCATAACTCACGAGCCGACATATTGTCCAAACTTGCGAGCACAAGAAAGAAAGGTGGAAACAAGTCGGTAATCCAGGAAATCCTGCCCAGGCCGAGCATAAGCAATAACGCGCAAGCTCTACAAGTATTCGTTATCGGGGACGACCATTGCTGGATGACCCCGATATATAACTTCCTCACGAAAGACGAGCTTCCCGCTGACGCGAAGGAAGCCTCAGCTATTAAGAGGCGAGCCTGCTCGTACACTATCATCGAAAACAAACTATACCGACGAGGCTTCTCCATTCCTCTCCTTAAATGTGTCGACGCCTCGCAAGCACTTGAGATACTCCAAGAACTTCACGGAGGGATCAACGGCCAACACCTCGGCAGCAGATCACTAGCGAGAAAAGCTCTCAGAGCCGGCTACTATTGGCCGACCATGCAGCAAGACGCCAAAGAACATGTCCGGAAATGCGACAAATGTCAGCGTCACGCCGACATGCATTTAGCTCCCCCGAACGAGCTTAAATCTCTCTCCTCACCTTGGCCCTTCTCCACCTGGGGAATGGACCCCCTCGGACCTTTCCCGGTCGGGTCGTACCAGAATAAATACCTGGTGGTCGCTGTGGATTACTTCACGAAGTGGATAGAAGCCGAAGCGCTCGCCAAGATCACGTCCCAAAACGTGCTCCGTTTCTACAAACGAAACATACTCGCTGGGTTCGGGGTATCACAAGCTATAATCACCGACAATGGCACCCAGTTCACTGACAGGAAATTCCAAGAGTTTATGGCCAAGCTCGGCACAAAACAACATTTCACTTCAGTCGAACATCCTCAAACGAACGGACAAGTCGAGGCAGCCAACCGAGTCATCCTTCGAGGACTGAAGAGGAGACTCGGCGAAGCTAAAAAAGCCTGGGTCGAAGAACTACACAGTGTGCTGTGGGCATATAGGACAACGCCTCATTCAAGCACGGGCGAGACTCCGTTTAGATTAACCTACGGCACTGAGGCCGTGATACCCGTCGAAATCCGAGAACCTTCTCGGCGCACCGAGTCACCCCTCGAAGAAGAGCTCAACGACGAGGCAATGAGGGAAGAGCTCGATATGGTTGAGGAGATCCGAACGGGGTCTTCCCTCCGAGAAGCAAAACTAAAACAACAGATAGCTCTTCGCCACAACACCAAAGTTATCAAGCGCGAATTTGAAGTCGGCACCCTGGTACTCCGCAGAAACATGAAAGACCCGCGCGAAGGCAAACTAGCCCCGAATTGGGAAGGACCATACCGAGTCTACGACAAAACAGAAAATGGCGCCTATTACCTCGAGAATCTTCTCGGGGAAAAACTTGCTCGGCCTTGGAACGCTGAAAAACTCAGACGCTATTATAGTTAGACACAACCTAACGCTCCCCGGCCATCTGTGCCGAACACAGGTGGTACCCGGGCATGGACCCGCGTCATTGGTACGAACGCGAGTGCTCCACGACAGCAACGGTCGGATTTCCCTACCAAATAACAGGACCGACTACACGGCGGATTCTACACCTAGACCCTCTGTGGCTGTACCTGCACGGCAGAACCCCAGCTCGCGATGGGATCGTTCACGCCGCGAGCACTTGGCCCCGACTGCGGTCTCGTGCCCGCTAATAGCGCACACCCGCTCTGCGCACCCGGACCGTACACCACACGCCCGGGCAATCAACCTCGGCCGAGCACCACCAATAAACAAAAAATATCCTAAGTATTGGAACACCTCCCCGGGATAATCACAACCCAAACCCATGAACATGCAACAATAAAATTTCAAGCACACAAGACGATTATCAAACGTAAAGGGCAAATTAGCAAAAGCCGACCAAATTGGCCGGTGATGTCCAAATATTACAACAAAAATGTCGGGCGCGCAGGCCCCCAAATATCTCGGGCACGAGCCCCATAAATCCAAAAATCAAAAGGCGGCACGCAGGCCAGGAAAACAGAGGCACGCAGGCCCTAAACAAAGCTCACTCTTCGAGTGTACCGGGCACCAGATGGCCGTCCACAATCCTACTCGAAATCCCGATGTTATCCGTCTTCAGGCCCGGATTCAGAAGCTTCAACTGCTGGACAGCACATTTAAACCCCTCCTCGGCCATGTCAGCAAGCTCGATTTTCAAGTCGTCGATCTTCTCGACAAACCCGGCCCTCGACTTTAGTACCGCCACATCCGAAGACTCCTCATCCGTCGGCTCCAAAGCTTGTTCGAGTTCGGCAACCTTCTTTTTCTCCTCCTCTACCTCCTCATCTTTCTGCTTCACAAGGTCCTCCATCTTTTTCTTCATCTTCTCCCAAAGAGTTCTTTGTCGGGCGACTTCTTCCTCGGCGGCCCTCTTGTCGTCTTCCGCCTTCTTCAGGGCCTCGGCAGATGCGACACCCCCCTGCGCGAACATTTGCACCATTCCGACGACCCTCATTACAGCAGCACTGTCGCTGGCCAGCTGCTTTAGGCGGGCCGAAGAGGACATCTCCTCAGCACGGCGAGCCTCATCTGGAGAGATGGACAGGGGAAACTTCTCGAAAAACTGGCCCTCTTTGAAGCAAGGAGGGAGTACAAACCCGCGCTCAGCTCCCGTGGCCGGTGGATCTTCTCGGGACATCTCTGACCGACGCTGCCTCTTCGGCGTCCCCCCTTCCGGGATCACCAAAGGAGAGCCGGCAGAGCCGGAATGTTCACTTGAAGCCACCCCCCGATTCTTGATTTTTAACGCCCGGATTCTCCTTCCATCCCGGGCCGCCTTCAGGACCTTGTCCTCCTTCGATGGCATAGCATCTGAAACACAAAACAAACAGTTAGTAATGAGCATTAACTGAAAAATCAGGATAAAACGACAAAAAATCCACCTAACAACGCCTTGGTTTCCGCCGGTGTCCAGCACATCAGGAGAGCCTTAGTGTTTATGGCCCGAGCTTCAGTCTTCGACACACCCTCTTCGTCATAAATGGGCTCCCCCGTCCTCGTCACCCACGGGCTAAGACTGAAGCTGTCCGCCCATTGACAAAGGCGAAGATACGATGCCGAGTCCTGCTCATCCAAATCCCCGTCTTCCCGAGCATAGTACTTAGGAGGGAAGTTAAAATGGCCTCTCCACCAAACAAAGAGAAACACGCTACAAAGCTTGGTCCTGACTTTTCCCTCCTCGTCCCGTTCCGGGATACCATTCTCGCCGCACACAATCACCATCTTTGACAGCGAGGTGTACGCCGCCCGGCTGTGCAGGCAGATAACATAATAACGGTCTTTAAAATCCTTGACCGAATCAACGTATATTTTGAAGAGTTTCCGATCGGCATTCCTGAAGGAAACCCAGCTAAAGCGCCCGTCAGCCATCTTCCGTTGAACTCTGAAGCAACGCCAAAACAAGTCGGTCGTAGCTCCAATGCCCAGATAGTCACAGACGATCTCGAATGCCCGCATGAAAGCAAAGGCATTCGGATGCAACTGAGACGGAGCCAACGCAAGACGCGCCAATAGTGAGACTTGGAAGCTGGTGAAAGGCAGGCGGAACCCGAGCTCCCGGAAGACATACTCGTACATAGCAAAACTGTCCCCACGGAAGTGGGAACAGATGCGTTCCTCGGCCGTTGGACAGACCACCTGGAAATTCAATTTGTCACTCGGCCCTCGAACCTCGACCTCACGGAAGGCCCCGACCAGTGAGTCAGTATACCGAGACACTTCGAGTTGAGGCTCTTCGGCCACCCAGCCTAAATCTACCTCGAAGTCATATTCAAAGAGCGGAGTTAGAGGAACCTCCTCGTCAAATTCCGAGGGCACATCCTCCTCGTCGCCTTCCTCTATCACTGTAAGATGCGAGCTCTTAACCTCCACTTCCTCCACTTCAGAACTACTCTTACTCGTACTCTGAGAACCGTCCCACGAGCTGGGAGCTGGAACTGGAGCTAGACTCCGAGCTGGACCTCGAGCTAGACCCCGAGCCTGATTCACCTGCATGCAGAAGGAAAAAATGAATTCGACCGATCATTAAATCCACCCTTTCACCGCGATGCAAGTGTAAGGGTGGAACGGCGAGCAATAGTGCCAACGACCAAACCCCTTCGAAAAATAAGTTAGATCTATGGCCAAGGCCCTCCGCCGAGAGAAGGTTAACTTAACATAAAAAAACACGAAGATACTCGGGTCCAACTCCAACACCCGGGCGGAAACCTTGAATACGTCGGGCATGGTTGTGAATAAGCCGACAGGTGAATTAAAGACGCCGGCCGTTCTATGAAGTTGGCGAGCGAAAACTCGAGGAAGCCGAGCAGATGCGAGAAAAATTTAACATCTACATTGACCTTTCCCGGGCATCGCATGAATAACCCGGGGAGAAGGCCCAGTTTCATGCCTATTTGCCGAGTTAGATGGCAAAAAACGGCGAATCACCTCATAAACCCGTCATAACTCTAAAGAAAAGCGTGTAAAATCAAAAGAAATCCTGGACGTACCTGATTCATACATGATTTCGTTGAACTTGATTGATGAAAGAACACTGCAAAAAGCAAGGTCTGGGATTTGATCTAAAACACCGAGCACGCAAGCGGGGAGCAGAAAAGTTCCTAAGTGAGGAGTTTCATCCCTTTTTATAAGGGGTTTGCCTGGAATATGAAACATCGCGTCGGCTGACACAGATCCCCTAGGCGCCGCCACCTACCCCTAGGCAATCATTACCTATGCCACGTCAGCGCGTGTCGCCCACGCGCGACTTTTCGTTCCAATCCACAGATCGTGCCTTCCGAGCACAACCACTAGACGAGGATTCATCTCGCCTAGCATTACCGAGGTCTTGAAGTCCTGGCATTGTCAAAGTCACAGCTCCTTGACCAGAAAGCTCCGACTTGGGGGCTCCTGTTCTGGACTGGGCCAAGGGTAGGCCCAACATAGTTTCGGCCCAATAAACCTCAGAGGCCCAAGCTCCTCGGTGGCTCACCTCTGGGTCTAAAGCACCCATCTTAGATGTGCTCGGCAAGACCATCTTCGTGGACCAAGTAGCACCCGGCCGGACTGGACCCCGAGTCGGTCGACCCTCGGCACCACGCTCCCCGCGAGCTGGCTTATGCCCGGCACATGCGCTCCGCGTGAGCACCTTCATCGCCGAGGACCCTGCTCCTCGCAGGGCTCCTTCATATCCAACCCTCCGAATAGTACGGAGCCAACGTGGCCCCTAAAAGACCGCGTCTCCCTTAAACTTCGGAGCGGTTAACCAGGACAGAGGGCACTCACGCACCTCCGATATTTCCGCTCAGGAAACCTGGCAGTCTCCTAGTTGGGCTTGGAAGTCCAACCCAGTAGCGAGATCATGGCCCAGCGCTGGGGGCTATAAATACCCTCTTTCACTAGAGGGTCAGGTATTCACTTCTTACTCACTTTAGCTTGTACTTGCGCTCCATTGCTCGTCCACTTACTTTGGCATCGGAGTATTTTGCAGGTACACCCCCCTCCTCCTTCCTAGAAGATCCAGTCCGAGCAGCCAGCGACGATTCTTCTGATCAGGTACGATCAACAGCCATGTATCTTACTAAGTCAGTCTTTAAATTTTAAAATACTGAAATGTTTTAGTATTTTAAAATAATCTGATTGGATGTCTGTGTAATACTTTTTTTACACTGACATGCACTACCATTAAACTCTTAAATTATTAATAAAATAGCATTTGTGAACAGTTGTGATATATTGATTCTGTAAAAAATTTTACTCTAACAATATATATAGTAATTAATCTCTATGAAATAGTTTAAATAATTTATATAATATAATAATATAATAATATAATAATATATTTCTATTACTGCCATTTCATATCCAATAAACTATTTTCTCTCCTATACCATAATAACACAATTGCATATCAAATTATATTTTTAAAAGGGTTTTTCGTCTTGTGATTTTTGTTAGCCGCACGTTTATTTGAGCTTTTTTTCTTCATAAAATTGATTTTTGTAGTTATATGTATATTTTTCTAAATTGCAAATAATTTTTTAAAGAAATTGTAGATAAAAATTGAGTTTAAATGATTTTTCCTAAATTTTTTTTCTTTTTATTAGAATTTTTTAGATATATATACGATGAGAGTTTAATTACATCTCTAAACAGTGGAATTCAAAAAATTAACCATTAAATTTAAGAGCTAATAGAATTAAAAATGATAACATTTAAACATGTTACACACAATTTTTTAACTTCTCCATTTATCTTTAGGGTATCTTTGAATTAATTGTAAATATACTTGATTTTAGTATAATTTTTTTTTGGAATCAAATAAAATTTTATTTCCAAAACTTGATTTTAGTATAATTGATTTTGATAAAATTGATTTTAACGAAATTTATTTATGTTTAAGGGCCGTTTGTTCGGCTTTAAAAAAATGGATTATTTTTTTGTATTTTTTAAAATAGATTTTTCAAAACCGTTTTTCAAAATATTACAATTTTTTTATATTTGTTTTTCTAAAATGAAACACTTATTTCGACATCATATAACATAAACATACATTATTAAGACCAAAACATAGTCAAAATCTCAATTTTTACAAAAAGTTGTATATCAAAAAAGATTTTTATGAAAATCTATTTGAAATAGCTTCGAAATTAAGTGATTTTTTAAAATTTTGATATCCAATTTTTTTCCCATAAATAGATGAAATACCTAAAATCACATTTTAAGAATAACTATTCAAACTTAATTTTCATAAGCTTTTATAAAAAGTTTCTTTGTAAAATTTTTTTATACAAAATTTTGTAACACTATAAAAATCATTTTTTAAAAAAGCCAAAACAAACGGGCCCTAAATAGATCTTTAGAATTGATTTTAGATTTTGTAGAAGTGAAACTTATTAAATATATACTAAATATAAAAATTGATCTTTACGAGCAGAACAAGTGGCCAACAACTTTGAGGCTTGAACTTCTGGACGGTTGAGAGAAAAAAGGTGGTTGTACCTGCAAGGCACTCCGTTGTCAAAGTAAGTGTTTTGACAACAAGGTACAACGGAAAAGTGAGAGAATTTGGGTTGAAAAATGATTACCTTGCTCTCTGGGGTTAGAGGGCTATTTATGGGGTAGCTCTGTAACGGTAAATTCCACCTTTTGGGGGTCTATGCATGATTTGCGTCCAGGAAACACAGAAAGCTAGCCGCTGCCGAGCACTTGACTTCAACGTGCTCGATCCTAGCTTGTTGTGTGCCTGGAACGTATCGGGAGCTTGCTGCCGCGTGTTTGGGCTAGGACGCGTTGGGCCAAAGAGTGGATTGGGCCAATTCGGATAATTGGACTAGTCCGAAACAGGATCCCCCAAGTCGTTGCTTCCGGTCGTGGAAGTGACGACTTTAAGGAAGCTGGGCAGAGGAGCTCTGCCGGGGGAGGAGGATCTGGTGCCTCCGTTCGGGATAAGAAGGCACGGGGATAGGGACGGTTTGATCGGGAGCTTGGAGGCGTGTCGTTTGGGAGTCAGCTGTTTGAGATACGTGTCGCATTTAATGCGCAATGATGACTAGTCTAGCCGTAGGTTCCTGGGGTTAATGATGATTCTTCTACTTATAGGGGTCACGTGCGGTGTGCGTGACGTTTCTAGGCGCCTATAAGTACTTCGAATTGTCTCCTATTTCGAACTTTTCACGCTTGTTCCCTGTGTATTTCCTCCGCCATTGCCGACCGCGTCTTCTACCGTGACGATTCGTCAGCTACAACTTTCATTTTCATCAGAATCTTAATCGTAAGTTCATACCTCCGTCTCCTTTTATTCCCTGTGTTTTTTTATTGTCTTGAGACAGATGGAATGCGGTTAGGGTAGGATTTTAGCGTGACTTTAGATGTAAGCTCTGTGGTTTGTTGGTGGTAGTCGGTGGATAAGGCTGGCTTCTGCGTCGTTGACGGTTGCGAACAGTAAGTTCTTCATTGTGAACTCAGCTTTTTGCTTCACGTTTTTAGGGATTCTGTGTTTCCCTTAGTGCATTTTTAGATTCGACTCTGGAAGTGTTGCCCTAGGGGCTATGTGCATGTTTGGCCCGGGTTAGCATGAGTGGTAGTTCGTTGACGACCGATTTTTTGAGGAGGGGCATGGTTAGGGATCCTTCTTCCTTTGATCGTTTATGTGCCCTTTCACTTGAACAGTGGTTGAAGGGTGGATTTGATTGTGCTTTCGAATTCACTATTCTCCCCTGCTTTTCAGGTGATTATGGCCGATCAAGGACGTCCTTGAACCTCGGGTTCATTGTCGGTGACGCCACCGGCTCAATGTGGGGTGCCTTCGGATTCCTGGGTGCTTGACGAGGTGCTCGAGTCTAAGAGTCATTTTGTCGAGGATCCCTCAGATATCTATTTGGCTATCGGGGGTTATGTGGACCCCGAGGAAGACGCAAGCAGGAATGGATGGACTGTAGTAGTTCCCGGGGAATAGGACCGGGTGTGCGACGTATATACTCCCGACCAGATACCTATGTACGAGGTGGTCTTTCGGGAGATGGGTTTTCAGGTGCCTTTCACCGATTTTCAGATTTCCGTGTTTAATCATCTGGAATTGCCGCCCAGTCAACTTCATTCGAACGCGATCGCCTTCCTCCGGGAGTTCGAGCTGACCTGCTCCTTTTTGAAGATCGCGACGACCACCTCGTTGCTTTTTTACTATTTTTGTGTGCAACGGAAGGTTCTCAGCGGTCGATTTGGCTGGGTGTCTCTGAAGCAGACGAAAAAGATCTTCAATTTGTACTCTGATTCCCTAAAAATTATAAGACACGTTTCTTCCTTATTCGTCCTCAGTCGAAGGAGGCCCAAGATTCTGTCTTTTTTCGAGAGCCAACTTTGGACGTGCATGGTCGTCCGATCATTAATGACATAGGGGAGCCTGTGACTTCGAGGAAGCCAAGGTTTAGGTTCTTCTGGTTGCAGGACCATTTTGCTTACGGCACCGACCAGTATATCACCATGATCGGTAGTCTGGATGAGGATGGACGAAGTGATTTTGCTGTTTTTCAGGATTTTGTGCAGGGTTTTCCTCCGATCACGAAGCTGGACCGATCGGGGAGGCCTCTGGTTGATGAGGACGGAGAGCCCGTGTTGGAGCCTTGTCTCATTAATATTAAAGATATGTTGGCGAGTGGTACTGACGAGGGTGCCTTTGCTTATCTCGGTATCCGCTCGTTCTCACTTCTTCCCCGCGTTGTTTTTGTTTTTATTCGTAGTTTATGTCCGTTATAGCGAGCTAACCCTTATTTGTCTGTTTGTCAGGATCGATGGACCATGCGCGCCATGACAGGATGCTTAAGCATGTGAACAAGTCCAGAGTGGTGATCAAGAAAAGCGCTGGCCCTTGTCTGGCTGCAGTGCAGGATGCTCCGGCGGCTGGCTCGGGTACCTCGTCTTCTTCCCCTGTGGCGGCTGGATCCCCTCTTTGCGCTGTCGATCAGGGGGATTCCTTGAAACCGGCTACCGTCCACCCATCGCCTCTGCGCCAACAACCAGATCATGATGCATTGGTCCGACACAAGCGCCTGAGGGTAGAGGCTGTGGATCTGACTCAGGAGGAGACTGGTGATCCTTTTACCCTGCCCTCGTGCTTTCTTCAGCCCCGATTCTTCGAGGGTGGCCCCTCTCTGACCATTCCCCGAGAGGAGTCTCTCCATATTGAAGGTCTGGATTCGTCTGTCCGTCAGAGGGTTTTGGTGCAGGATGCGGTCGCCGTCGTGAGGGTTCTCGAGTTAGCCACTCTATATACTCGGTCGACGCCTCATTCTGTGGAGGCCGTGAAGAGGATCAAGGAGGATTGTAAGAGCAAGGTGGCTGCTTTGGAGGATCGAGGAGGATTCCAGAAAATCTATTTTTGGATATGTGTTCTCTATGTTTGGCACATTAACCAGTTGGAAAGTGACACTTCAGAAGGTTATTGCCGTATCAACTACTGAAGAAAAATATATTGCCCTCACTGAAGCTGTGAAAGAAGCATTATGGCTTGAAGGTTTTGCTAATGAGCTGAAACTTCAAGGTCGAGTTATCACTATTAAATGTGATAGTCAAAGTACAATACACCTGTCGAAGAATTCATCCTTTCATAAACTAACTAATCACATCGATGTGAGGCTGCATATCGTCAGAGGGGTAATCGAGCGTGGAGAAGTCCAAGTGCTGAAGGTTTCAACAAATCACAATGTTGTTGATATGATCACCAAGATATTGCCAAGTTGCAAGTTTTTCCACTGTATGCAGCTGATAAAGTTGTATGAAGAAAGTTAGTTTGTTCCCTTGATGTTATAGAGTTTGTTCCCAGGTGGAGATTTGTGAGATATTGGATCGAACTCTAGTATGGTTGAAGGGTCGCTTCTGGTTCGACAAAGAATAAGCATAAGTTCGAAGCTTGTTCGCACGTTGTGGTCGAAGTAATGCGTGTTGTAGTCGAAGTTGTTCTAACATGCATTAGTCGATATTGCTAGGTTTGTTAGCATGTCGAACTGGGCCTATTTGTTAAGCTTAATTGTTTAAGTTAGCTTCTACCCTAAGTTAGCTTGTAATGGATATTTGTGAAAAAATTCATTAGTTTGTATGTTAGGTTTATTATATATAGCATATTAGTCTCTCATCATTGCATACTGCAAATCCTAATTAGGGTGAGAGAGGTTATTTGTTATTATGTAACACTTGTAATCTTGTTTCATAGAGAAAGTAAAAAAGTAAAATCGATGCCAAGTAAAGAAACCTATTATATTTTGTTCTTGGCATTGATTTTACAGCAGTATAGATAGAGGCCAGGAAGGGGGTGAGAGTGCAATTCAGCAGGGTTGACCCTTCTTGGGGGAACCTCTCAACTAGTAAAAGTAATTTGATGGGGAAGATTAAGACTGAGAAAGAAGGAATCTTTTGGTTGACTTCTATGTGGTGCATTTGAAAACATAGGGATGAGATTCTTTTTAACAATTGAGTTTGTAATATTTTCTAGTCAATTTGATCCATTAAGATGGAAATTTGGAATGGGAGAATGATAGGTGAAATTTCAAACCCAACTACAACTTGTATGATTTATGTATTGCTCCATTTAGTTGGTTTGGAATTTTGCTTTTTTCTTCATGCTTTCTTTTTGTATCTGGGTTTGAGTACTCTTTGTAATATATATATATATATATATATATATATATATATATATATATATATATATATATATATATATATATATATATATATATATATATATATTGATTGCTTCAATTACTTTTATAAAAAAATGATATTATAATATTAAAAAATATAATTTTTTAATAAAAAATTAATTTATAAATATTAATAACTTTTTTATATTAATACATAAATATAAATAAATGATATCATTAAAGATTAAATCTTAGTCAAATACTTTATCCTGAATTAACTCAACTAGCACAACTAACACATATGAGTTGAGTTACCTAATTGATCCTTACTAAAAAAATCATAATCAATACAAATTTTATAAAATATTTTCACAACTACAAATAATACATTTCACAATAAAGTTTTCACCTCACCCAATATTTTATATAACAAATTTAATAAATTAGACAGAATTTATTTCCTCAAGATCCTAATTATCTAATACAAAATTTCAATTTCTTAATTAAAGTACTATCATAAATCAAATTAGTTAAATATGACTTTCTATTTTAATTAGGAGAACAATAAGAACTTTGTCTTAAAATAAGGGAACAAAAATTTATAATATACATCCTTTCTAGTCACTATTATAAACAACAACGAAAATTTAAAATTTATTAAACAATTAATTTATTGATATTTATTCAATAAATCCAAAAAATTATTATTTTTTACTCATATACTCAATGGTGGTTTATATAGTTCAAGTTGTGTAGATTAATAGGGTCACTAAAATGTTTCAAAGGTGGTCAACTTGTGTAATTAATTAAAACTTATAGCACAAAGGATATATACACTTTACAAGAAGGAAAAATGACACGCTATTAGTATCCACCAAAGAATTTACTTCATAATTACAAGGCTAAATTACATTTTAGTCTTCCTATTTTGTCTGATTCACAAATTTAGTCCTCTTATTTTAAATTCAAACAGTTTTGGTCCCCCTATTTTATATTTAAACTGTTTTAGTCCTTCTCTCATATTTTTCCAAAGAAAATCGATGAGATTTTTTATTTTTTAATTAATATTTTTATCTACAAAATTCAATAATAAGTTTATATATAATAATTTGTCATGTTTTACAAGTAATTTGTCATTTAAAAAGTAAAAATATAGCTAATTTTAAATGAAAAAGTATGAAGGGGGACCAAAATTATTTAAATCTAAAATAGAGGGATCGAAGCTGTTTAAATTTAAAATAGGAGGACCAATTTCGTAAATCCAAAAAAATAGGGGGACCAAAGCTATAATTAAACCTATTTAAAATGCTAAAAAAAAAAATAATGTTACCTAAATTTTTTAAGTATATTAAAATTGCTGTCAAGTAATAAAATAATTTATTTTTAAGTTAGTGATAAAAATGTAGATAAATTGTTTACAACTAAATGTAAATAAATAAAAAATAAATTGATGGAGAAAGTCTTAGAAATAAAAGCAATTATGATATTACTTGAATTCCCTATTAGTTCTTACTAATAAATAGGAGAAAAATTAAATACACTTTTTTTAGTATTATTTATACTAAAATTTAAATACAATTTTTTTAGTATGATTTTTATTATTTTTTAATAAAAATATGACAAGTATACTTAAATATCATTTAGAAAATAAAAATAAAAAAAATGCATATATATATATATATATATATATATATATATATATATATATATATATATATATATATATATAAATAAATTATAGATATATCATATTTTCATTAAAAAATAATATAAATTACACCTAAAAAATTTTATCTAAATTTTCTCCTAATAAATATAAGTTCTACCTACAACAATTAATAATATATATAATCGTGATAATTTAAAAAAATAGACAAAGTCAATGGCTTTTGCTTAAGGTAACAGTTATCTAATGCAAAACCCTAATCCCTTGAGTGAAGCTAATATTACTAATGCTTGAAAAGGACTTGGAACAAGATTAAGGAACCAATATGAAATTCTATTTATTTTGGAGAAAAATAAGAACTTCAACCTAAAGATAATGGAAACCAAACAAAAGAATTAGTTTATATAAACGATGTTTCTCCGAATGATCTAGGGGTTGTCGTAAAGACGGTAGATGTTGGCGGTGACTTTAATAATAAGGAAGAGTTTGATGATCGTGATAACATGCTCACATGAATTTGTATGAGTGCAATTAGCCTTGGTTTTGGTGTGGTAATAGGAAGATCGGATAATGGTTCGGAAAGAAGAAAGACTTTCGTAACAATGGTGTGCGAAAGAAGCGGGAAATACCATTCTCCTCTACGGAAGATTAAAAGAGAAGACGTGGGTAGTAGAAAATGTGAGTGTCCATTTAAAATCTATGGTTATATGATGGCTAGCAAGAAGTGGAAATTTAGTGTTATTTGTGGTTTTCATAACCATGAATTGTGCTCAAAGTTACAAGGTCATCCTAGTCAGTGGCGGAGCCAAAAAAATTATAAAGCCTGGGCAAGTTTTTATTGGTTCCGCCATTGACTTCACAATTTTCTACCAAGACATATTTGATATAATAATTTTTTGACGAATCATAATAGATAAACGATCTTCAAAAAAATGTTAAAGGCTCTCGCAAAAAAGAAGAGGAATGAAATCCTTCAAAGGGTGTCCCAATGGTCCATTTTCCTGCAATCTAGCTTCCATTGAGAGCGAAGAAACTGAGACTTGTTCCTGGTGGAAGACCGGAAGTCATGGGAGGTTTGTTACCCTTTTCAGATGGAATACTTGGTTAAAGAAGAAATTGAGACCCGTTCCTGGTGGAAGACCGGAAATCATGGAAAGTACATGGAAGTACATCCACCTATCCCATTATTTGCGAAAAGAGATATAATTAATTAAAATTCCAAAAAGTATTTGATTGCGTACGCGATGAGAATTATTTAAAAGCTAATAATTTGTTTACAAATGAAGTGAGAATTTGAATTTAATTGGAAAAATATGGACAAGAATGGTGAAATATTTACCGGTGGTTATGAGGCATTAACTTAAGTCGGGAATCAAAATATATACAGCTTATTTACTTAATTAACCTAATTGAATGGATAACTTATTTTATTTTATTTTTTTTGTATTTCATATATTGATTAAATGAAAAGAAACATACTTTTGATATTTTATTTATTTATTTTGGGGACATCTTCCTAATGGTTATAAGCTAAATAACATAACATGAAATTAGAAACTAAATTAAATTAAAATAGATGAAAGCAAAAAATAGACTAAGAGTGTATGTTGCAACAAGGAGGTGTGAAAGAAAAAATAGGGCCCAGAGCCCACTTGTCTTAAACCCTACTTACCATCAAGATTAAAAAACAACAATAAAATCTAAAGAAGTGAAAAAAAATATAAGGAGTCAGAGGCGCCTCTCCATTGTCTTATCAGCATTTGATGAAAAAATAAATTTGCCTTTATTTGACTTTTCAAATTTTAAACACTACCACTTAAACTAAGACACTTGGATCTGATTAAATTAAATAAATAAAAAAACAAACCACATATTTACAGCAAAGTAGAGAGAGAAACTAAAATAGTTGAACTTAAATCTTCTTCCTCTCTCTCGTTTTTTTTGCAGGGACCGAAGAAAAAAAGGGAACAACAACACATGTTCTTCTCATCAAACAGCAAGCTTGCTCAAATGGAGTAGATGATGTTGATCTTCAGGGTGGGAGCTCGTAGCTCGCGGAGCCTGGGCAGCTGCTCTATCTGGCCGGGCGCTGGCTCCGCCACTGATCCTAATGTATGTCGGCTCAAATCGAAAGAGAAGACATGTATTATCGACATGTCCTTGAATCTTGTCCAACCAAAAAATATACTTGCCACATTGAAACGGAAGGAACTCGACAATGTATCAAACATAAGGCAAGTGTATAACATCTGATACCGCAATTATAAGGTAATTAGGGGAGATATAAGTGAGATGCAACAACTATTGAACATTGTTGGATGATAACAGTTACATGTCGCGGTACCAAACTTGTGACGATGGAGTTACTGTTCGAGATATTTTTTGTACTCATCCGGATTCGACAAAGTTGTTCAACACGTTCTCGAAAGTGCTCATTCTCGATTCTACCTACAAGACCAACAAGTATAAAGTTCCATTATTTGAGATGGTTGATGTTACAGCTACCGAGAAAACATACGTCGTTAGTTTTGCTTTTTTGGAGTGTGAAAAAGAGGATAATTTTAAGTGGACATTAGAGGTGTGTCAGTCACTTTTGAAGGAACAAGTTGAGATGTCTAAGACGATTGTTACAGACCGTGATAACACGTTGATGAATGTGGTGGCAAAGGTATTTCCTTCTTCTAATGCATTACTTTGTCAATATCACATAACAAGTAATGTGAGAAGTAAGGTTAAACCCGTGGTAGAGACGAAACAAGTAGATATCAAAGGTGGAAAATTGGTGAAGTCTGGAGTGATTGTTGAACAAATAATGGATGCATAGAATCATATTGTAAACTCTTCGACAAAATAATTATATGTCGATTCCGTCATTCAATTTCGGAAAGTGTGTGAAAACTATCCTGATTTATTGAAATATGTTGAAATCAACATACTTGATAAGGTGAAGGAGAAGTTTATCTGTGCGTAGATTGATAATGTTCGAAATCTTAGGAATACAACCACCAACAGAGTTGAGTCAGCGCATGCTAGTTTGAAAAATCGGTTGGGTAATAGCAAGGGTGACTTGTGTCGAGATTGGGACGCCGTAAATCTCATGATTAGAAACCAACATAATGAGATACAAACCACATTTGATCGGAACATTACGGTGTTGGAATATCAATTTAAGGATAACATTATTTATTCTCAATTGGTCGGGAATATGTCTCGGCCCAGGTTGAACTATATTTTTCACGAGGCCAAACAAGGTGAAACTATGGGTTCCAATACCGCAAAATATGGCTGCACTATTACTAAAACATATGGTCTCCCATGTGCTTGTGTTATTTCTAAAAAGACGAAACTAGGTGAACGGATAAGAATGGACGAAGTTATCCCTCATTGAAAAAGACTTAGTTTTGATGATGATGGTGCATCGAAGTAAAAAAAAATCAAATATCTCTATTTCTACCGAATTGGAAGCGATACAAGAGAGGTTTTTGAAGGCCGATGACAGCATGAAACTCCACATCAAAGAACAATTGTGAAAGATTAGATATCCCGAAACAATCGACATGAAACCGCCTTCTCAACCGATAAAGATAAAGGGTACTCCGAAGAAATTGAAGCCTACACCGAATGACAACTCGACTACACGGTCTCCTTCCTATTGTGAGCACGTCGATAAACTTTTTCTCGACTCATCGACTCCTAAATCTCAAAAATCTCAAAAAAGTTCCATCAAAGGAGCTCGCATAATCAAGCCACCTCCGAAACCTATTCAATTGAAAATTCCATTCATCAACGACATGGCGGTTTTTATGCACAAATACATCGAGCGGATCGTCAATGTTGAGGGGGCGTTAATTGCGGTTACCGGGCCGTCTCGACTTTGCTTGGTAAGAGAGAGGATAGTCATATGCTTGTTCGTCATCAACTTATCCAAGAGTTGAAGACACATAAATACTCGTACACACGGTTATATGGAGATATAGATAAATTTGAAGCGGTTTACGAATCTCTTGTTCCTTGGTTGAACTGTCACACATCGGTGTCAAAATGGATGAGATTCCCATAAATGGGGCATCTTATTGCATGTGTATATGATAGGGTGTGCATTGACTTGACGCGATACGGGTTTTCGGAAACCTTTTTCCCGCTCTGCACTGCTCCCCTTATAAATCCAAATGATCGCATCATGTGTATTGGATGACTTGCAATATCGAGTCATTTTGTATAAGTTTACTTGAATTCAGATGCCCCATACTACCTACGTCACCGGAATGGGCGACTCATCATACCGCAAATCCCGAGATATGGCTGGATCTTTTTGTTGATATGACGCACGAATTCGAAAGATTGAACAACATCAAAAAGGAATTGAATAAGGAAAAGTAAAAAATGGAACCAACAATAGATTTAGTCGGCGAGAGTTATTTTAATTTTTTTTGAATTTTGAAAGTATAATATAGGCACTATTTAACATTGCAATATAATCATTTTTTGTCAATTATAAATTCTAATGGAAGGTTAAGTAGCTCCAAAACTATTATGTTATGCAATTCTATTCTATTCTGTTATGCTAAAAAACTAACAACAAAAGTTTCGTAGATGTATCTAGGAAATGTTCTTATTTTGCAAACTCAGGGTTTTCCCCGTAGATATACTTACAGAAGCAAAAATCTAAGTTCTTTCCGTGGATATAACTATGGACAGTTCTGTGACAGAAAATGGGTGGTCCATATTCACCTAGGTTTTCTATAAATTTGGGATTTCTTATGTTGTATTTTACACAAATACAAAAATATCTCAATATGATATCAACATCCGTTGGTATGTCGCAAGTGTCTCCTACTCCAGCGGTAGAACACCCAGGCGGACATTCAAACTCAATGATTACACCTCGCTCGACGATATCATTGATGAAATCCACTATCCTCTACCTTACGGAGACAAACAAAAGGTTGTGAAGCTCGAGTATCATTCACCTTCAATTGACAAGGGAGGAAACATCGTTTACAATAACTTTGAGCTCAACAACCGAGAGGATGTTTTGGCGACGTATTACGATTTTGAAGAGAAAATCCTGCTCGAGTTCGTAGCAACGGTACAAAGAATGGTCGAACAAATCTTAGAGATGTGCAAGCGTCCATCGGGCTATTGAAATGTAATATTTAATTTTATATTGAAATCATCAGTGTGATGTCGATTTTAATCTATGAATGTTATTTTTATCGTTGCAATGTTGATTTTCTAGTTTTCTGTATTTGGTTTATTACGTAGATATGCATACAGATATATTTTGTAGATGCATCTACGAAACGTATTCACGCTAAGTAAAAAAATGTGCATCCGAAGATACACCTTCAGAAGTAGAGGGGTAATTTTGGAAGCACACGTGGTGCCTAAGAACCCCAAGGAATGTGATAAGAGTTTCTCTTACTTTAAGATATTCTTATAAAAATTACAAAGAAAAAATATCATTACTTTTTTCTTTTGTTGATTGAAAGTTCCTTCTTTAAAAGTTTCACCGTGACTTTATAAATTTAAATGAATTGCAACATTTTCTTTTTGAACATTTAAAGTAAGGGCAAGTAATTCTTTTCCAAAATTTCAAGAGCTCAAAAATCAAGTTTTATAAAATTTAAATTACTTAATTCTATCATAAATTTTAAATTAAGTAGATATTATAATCAGTTGAATAGCTAGCTAATCATAAATCATTATAGAACATAATCTATAACAATATATAGGAAAAATATGATTTTGGTGTAGTCTATTTTTATTTCAATTATACTCTTTTAAGATTTTGTTTTTAACTTCAATCTCTCTTTACTAACTCTTATATGGCAATTTTTATTTCTTTTTCAATATTTTTTTTGTTTTATAAATAATTGAAATAAGGTAAAATAAATAGAACCCCCCCTCCCTATCTATTAAAAAGGTGGCACGTTAGTTCTTTCCGTCAATTCGATGAAAACGGACGTTAGAGGGTGTACCACTAGACTATGTTCATTTTGATTGATTTCTTTTCTTTCTGCAGCTACTTATTAACTACTAATAATAGTAATAATAATAATAATAGTAATAATAAAAATAATATTACTAATAATAATAATAGTAGTAGTAGTAATAAAATAATAGTACTGATACTAATAGTACTAATATTAATAATAATAGTAATAATAATAATAATAATAATAGAGATAATAATAATAATAGTAATAATAATAATAATAATAGTATTAATAATAATAATATTAATGATAATAATAATAATAATAATAATAATAATAATAATAATAATAATAGTAGTCATAATAATAGCAATAATAATACTAAGAATAACAATAATAATAATACTAATAATAATAATAATATTAATAATAACAATAATAATAATAATAGTAATAATAATAGTATTAATAATAATACTAATAATAATACTAAAAATACTAATACTAATAATACTAATACTAATAATAATAATAATAATATTAATAATACTAATAGTAATAGTAGTAATAATAAAAATAATAGTACTAATAATAATAATACTGATACTAATAGTACTAATAATAATAATAATAATAATAGAGAAAATAATAATAGTAATAATAATAGTAGTATTAACAATAATAATACTAATAATAATAACACTAATAATAATACTAA
Source organism: Vicia villosa (assembly GCF_029867415.1). NCBI lineage: Eukaryota > Viridiplantae > Streptophyta > Magnoliopsida > Fabales > Fabaceae > Vicia > Vicia villosa. The sequence goes on from NC_081180.1 coordinate 58,688,211, forward strand.
TAATAATAATAGTACTGATACTAAAAATACTAATAGTAATAATAATAATAGTAATCATAATAATAATAATAATAATAATAATAATAATAATAATAATAATAATAATAATAATAATAATAATAATAATAATAATAATAATAATAATAATAATAATAATAAAATGGCTGTAGTTAATAAGTAGCTTCAGAAGGAAAATAAATCAACTAAAATTAGCATAGCTTAGTGGTACACCCATTATTATAATAAATAAGGTATTTTTGGTTCAAACCTTGGTGGGGGCAAATTGTTTTAATAATTTTTAGAATTTTATGGACTTTGGTGATAACATATACCATGCAACCTGCCACGTCTCATCAAATTGACGGAAAGGACTAACTTGCCACCTTTTTAATAGATAAGGGGTCTATTTGAACGTTTTAAAAATTAAGTGACCGAAATGGATTCCGAAGTAAAGTTAAGAGACGAAAAAGGATATTTTGCTTTAAAATAAAAATAAAAAATTAACACAAAAATATTGTTTATACTCTTACCCGTCCATTACGGACACGTCTAGTGTACATAGAAGAAAAATTCAACATATAACAAATGGTTAAAAAAAATAAAGGATTGTTGAAAACTTGATGAGAATAAAAGAAAAATGTCCCACATATAATTAAGATAATAATGAAAAAAAATCAATGCATCTGTCCCTTTTTATAAGAGACAACTCATTTTTTAAGTTGGGTTGAATAATTAATGTATATAGTCTATAAATAAATCAAATACATTAGTTATTTAATAATCTATGAAGTGACTTGTCTCTAATTGTAAATAAAATATGTTAATATTTATATTTACTAGTCTTTTAACAAGTTTTATATTTATATTTTTACTAGTCTTTTAACAAGTTTATATTTATATTTTTATTTCATTTCTTCGAAAAACTAAATCGTAAATGATGTTTTTTAATAATCAATGATCTTACATATATTCTTCCAGCGATAATGTAGAGATGCTTTAAGATTATTCGTATCATTTTTCTGGAGTGACAATTTGTTTATCATATTCATTATGCGGTTATTTAGGATGCTTTAAGTTATTCGCTTATCCTTTTAGGATGCTTTAACATTATTGATGCAATTTTCTTAAGTCTTTTTTTTAATCCGTAACACACTTTTAGTGAGGAGAGAAAGAGTGAGAGTGAGAATGAGAAGGGAAGGGTTTGGGTGACTTTGGATTATGGTGACTTTGTAACTTTTACTTATATCTCTCTAAAGCAATTGTTCTCTCTCTAAAAATATAATATTTTGACTATTCATTCCTCCATTAAATTTCCCAAAGTTACAAAGTTATGAAATAGTAAAGTCGTGGAATCCATTCCTGAACAAGAAGAATTAATGAGATAAACTGTATTATCGAAATCTGTAAAAAGTGAATTACAAAATAGGTGTATATATTCAAGTATGTGGCTTGTATACTAAGTAACAAACCCCACGTGATCTCAATATCCATAAATTACATTCTCTAACGAGCATTATTCCACCAGTCATTGGCCTCCTCTGACAGGATATAAGTACCAAACAACACTTTCTAAGCATTTGTGCAAGCCATCACTAGAAAAATATTCTCAATCTCTCTGAGCCATGTATGTGCATCTTCTAGATCATATCTTCCCTTGAATGTCAGCAAATAGTTTCTCTGGAACTTTCCCAATCCACAAAATTCATCAACAACTCCACCATTCTGATTGTTTTGATTATTCTACTTTACTTGTGCCATTGCTTATGCTAGTGAATCCATATGACTTCAGCTTTATCTTGAAAACTCATCTCACGTTGATAGATTTCTTGTTCTTTTGTAGAATAGTCAATTACCATGTCTTGTTTCTTTCGATTACCTCAAGTTATTCCTTCATGGCATTCATACACACCTTCTAATGAGATCTTCATTGATACTGATAGGTTCAGAGTCCACCATCATGGCACACTATATGACTTATCCTTCAGAGTCAATTTTTGTTCCATGCAGCAACTCAAAGTCTGCAATTCGCCTTGGTATCTTTCTAATTCTCTATGGCCTCTTGAACTACGCAAGTTTACCTTCAGAGCCATGTACACCTTTATAAGCTCCGCCTTTATAGGTAGGATCACCTTCAAAAGCTCCACCTTCACATGCTGGACCACCTTTATAGGTTGGATCACCTTCAGAGGCTGGATCACCTTCAGACTCACCTTTAGACTCAGAATCACCTCCAAAATCTCGTTCAAAATCAGAATCTCCTTCAGAGGAAGTCTCTCCTTCAGAGGCAGAATCAGATTCTAGTGTTGACACTACACTAGAGTTGGATTGAAACTTGTACCATTCCCATGTTTCAGATTCTTTCAGTATGACATCTATGTTGACAGTAACTTTATTAGTGACTAGGCAATAAAGTTTATAGGCACCTGTAGAATGGTAACCTATAAGTAATATGACATTGCTTATGCCATCCAATTTCCTTCTAGTAGCATCTGGAACGTGTTTGTAACAAACATAACCAAACACCTTGAAATGACTTACATTTTTCTTTCTTCCAGTCAACTTCTCCATAGGAAATACTTTCTTTAACTTCTTTGTTGCGCCTCTGTTGAAGTGGTAAAGCAACAAGAAAAATAAGTATTTTTGCTTTATCGCTTCCACATGGATTAATGCGAGGGAAAGAATTCCGTTCAACAATATCCATGTTTTTTAGCTTGGTTTTTAATGGTTTAACAGACTAAAATCCATTAAAAAAATTACGAACAAGAAAATAAATGCATTCTTTGGAGAGGAGAGGAACTCGTAGGGATTGAATTTCATCTACCCGTCAAATACTTAAATTTATTACTCAATTTCAATCAACCTAAAATACTCGTCAATATCATCACATATCACTCACAACAGAGGTTATGTCTAACGCAAAGTGGAGATATCAAGCGTTTTGATCTTGTCGGTGATGTCTCACGTAACTCAACCAACACGGGGGCATTAAAAGTCAATACCCATTTGATTACTAAGTCTAAATCTATCTCTAAAGTCTAGAACCTAGTAAATATTCATCCAAGAACAAGATATGAGGAGTATATGTCTGTAGCAACTCAAATCTAAGCACAAAGCAAAAATAAGGATAAACATCATTATTGATTTGTAAACTAGATTTTATACAATGCCATGAGCAACACATATACATAAAAAATGTGTAGACTTACATACAAAACCCCAAAAAGTGAGGCTACAAGGAGAAGAAAGAAGAGGATGAACAAGAATCTATCGGTTTGTCAACTCCGATTGAAGAAAACCCACCTCTGATCATCAAGATGCAACCCCAAATGTTGTTTTCTAAGCTCTAACATCAAAGAATGAAGTTGATGGAGTTGGGAGAAAAAAAATACCCAACTCTTATGATTACATTCACTTTGAATGTCCTATTTCTTCCTAGTTCAGACAACATAATTAGCTTATGATTATAATCATACAACTTCAAGATATTATCATTCATGGTTATTGAAAAACCTTTTTCAATTAGCTGACCTACACTTATCAGATTGCTCTCCATGCATGGAACAAACCATACACCCTCAATCAATACATTTTTTCCATTCTTCAGAGTCACTCTAACATTTCTCATTCCTTCAACATTCAAATACTCATCATCAGCACATATGATTTTGGTTTTTCTACTAGAGTCAAATTCAACCATGCATGTCTTATTTCTAGTTAGGTGATTGGAGCATCCAGTGTCCACATGCCACCATTCTACCATTTCACCTTTATTCTCAAATGCCATCAATAGCACAAGTTCATCCTCTGAATCTCTTCTGGCCATGTCAGCTTCTTCACTCTTGTTTTCTTTGTTTGACCAGCAATCAAAGGCAAAGTGGCCAAATATGATACAGTTGTAACATTACACCTTTCTCTTATCAAATTTATCTGTTTCCTTATGAACATTCTTATGTTTCTTCTCATCTTAATTTAAAGTTTCTGACTTTTGAACATTCTTTTTCTTATTCTCTAACCATGTTTGCTTCTTGTTTTTCTTGACAAAAGAAGCTTTTAGAGCCTGTTCTCACTCCCTATCAGAGTTCCTTTCAGTTAGACACAACTCTTGTGCCTCTAAACTACTATGAAGTTCTTCAATTCTCATGGTGCTAGTGTCTTTAGAATGTTCTATGGAAACAACTATGTAATCAAATTAAGAAGTAAGAGATCTTAGTACCTTTTCAATGATTACTTGTTCATAGAGAATTTCCCCACAAGCCTTCATCTCTTTTATGATCATCTCTAAAGATGAAATCTGGTACCTTCTCATTGTTCTTCATGCTGAGATTCTCGCATTTCTTGCATAGGGACTACAACTTTTCCTTCTTCACTGGTGCGTCATCATCATAGCACCGCACAAGTGTATCCCATGCAGTCTTCATCGTCGTGGCATCAATAATATTCTCAAACACCTTCGTACCACACATTGATGGATATAAAACAATGTCTTCTAATCCTTCTTCCTCATATCACATTGCGCGTTTCTTTGTGCTTATGTTGCGTCTTCTGTAACTGGCGTGTAATCGTCATTGATGAGATCAAGAACATCTTGAGCTCCAAACAACACACGCATCTGAATCGACCATCAATTCTAATTTTTCCGTCAAATACTAGAACCTTTGTGTTCAAGCTACCGTTTCCGCCATTCATATTTGTTCCTGTGCAAATCACTCAAATCTCACAAACACTGTGTTTCCTAAACCCTAAGAATCAAGAAATGTGATTCTCTCCGATTTCGATCTTCAATTCAGTGTGAATGTGAGGAACAAAGTCAATCACAAACTTCACGTACACTCATGTTTCCCTAGATCAAAACCAGAGCTCTGGATACCAATTTGTTGGAGTTTACACCTCCATTGAAGCACAAGAGGAAGAAGATAAAGATAAAATAAAAGTTGGAGAGAGAGAGAGAGATATGTAACTAACTTTTATTCTGAAACGCAATTCTGTTACAAATGAGTAACCACTCTTAACAAACTGAATGCAACTTCAGTTTATATACACATAGCCAAATTCAAATGCAAATCAAATTAAACTTAAATGAAAATGAAGTTTAAATGCAAATGTTAAATTTGAATTACATCTAACAGTACACAACTACACATGCATAATAATATACATGCTAATTTGCATAAATAAAATAGAAAAAAAAGTAAGAAAAAGAAAAATATAAATATAAATGAACCTAGAATTGAAGTACTGCAAAATTACAAAACAGAACAGAAATATAGAAATGTTTGTGAAACTTATTTTCTAATTATTTCTATGCCAAAACAAAAGATAATCATACTATTTATACTAAAGATACAACAAGTTCATTAATTCATCAATAACCATTAATAAGTGGACTTAAAACACAGGAAATAAGAGGGAAAGAAAAAATTTCGTAATAGAGAACATAAAAGTGAAACAACAAAACAAAAGAAAACCAAGAAAGAGATTTGAAAAATCCTACACATTTGCTCGTTTGTTAAATGAAAGATAACATCATTGACATATATTTAAATACTTAGGAGATAATGTTAATTTTTTCTATAGAGAAATATTTTTTTTTTGGGTAAGAAATAAATTTACTCTTTCATTCCAAGCTTGTTTAATACCATCCAATGCTTCTCGCAGTTTAAAAACATGATTTGGACACTTAAAATCCTCAAAAGAGGGAGGTTGATGTACATACACTTCGTTTTTTAGAAACAATTTAAGAAATACATTAAAAAAATTTAATTTTTATTTATTTTGATTTTAAATTGTTGTTGATGTCCCATATAAGGTTGCAATTGTGATTATTGTGGTTGTTAAGTTCTGTATTGCGGCCGTTACAACGTGAATTTTAATTGAGAGATGCTTGAAATATACTATTTAAAAATACTTGATTTTAAAATTTTTCATTACATATAAAATAAATCGAATTTTAGAATTCTAAAATTTTGTGTTTCGATTATAATATTTAAAGAACCATGAATGAAATTGATGTAATTTTAATGACAAACACATGAAGGATGTTATCTTTTAAGTTGAAATCGATTATTCCTTGATTTTAATAAGACTATTGTATCAATCACATTACAATCAAGATTACGGTTGTGAACTGCAAATCAAAATTAATATGTATATTATTTATATATGTGGCCAAGACACAATATTTGACAAATATTATTTATTAAAAAAGAAAAGAAAAAAAAAGTATGATTAGGCTTGATTGGTTGACCCCGCCCAATTCGTTCATCCCCAGTTTTTCCCGAAACAAAAGACCGTTATTTATTCTCAAACACAACAAAATTTCGGATCCACACTCATTTCCCTCCTCTGCTTCTTCATCTCTTCCTTTCACTCTAACTACCTTAATCAACCAACCAACAATTCCCTTACAACCTTCACACTTCACTCACTCTTTCCCTTTTTCATTACCCAACCAAAAAACTCAACCTTAATAATCATTTCCAACAACAATGTTACTACTCATTGTTGATGTTACATTACATTGTTACTTAATATGAATCCTTGGTTCGAAGAAGCCTCCGAGATGAACTGATAACACGTAAATAATAATAATAATAATAATAAGAAGAAGAAGGGAGAATTTAACAAAAGTGTGATGGAGAGTTATTTAAATGAGAATTTCGGAGGTGTAAAGTCCAAGAACTCCGACGAAGAATCTCTTGGAAAATGGAGGAAACTTTGTGGTGTTGTAAAGAATCCCAAAAGGCGCTTTCGTTTCACTGCCAACATCTCCAAACGCTACGAAGCTGCTGCTATGCGCCGCACCAATCAGGTCACCAATATGTTTTATATATGTTTGAGTGTATGTTTCGAATCATATTTAATGCATGTTTGGATCCGCGGTGAGAATGAGAGATTCATAGTTACTACATGTTTGAATCTGTCAATCTCATCGTTAATCCAGGCATGCATTAATTAAGATTTCTTGATTTCCAAGTTTCCTTAGATTGATAGGTTGTTGTGACATTGTCATATCTTTTTATCATTAATGCAGGAGAAGCTAAGGGTTGCTGTTTTGGTTTCGAAAGCCGCGTTTCAGTTTATTCAAGGCAAGATTCATTAGAGTTATACTAAAAATTTTACTAAAGCAATCAATTTGTTTACTCTAATTGATTTTACACCCTGCAGGTGTTCAACCAAGCGACTACGTTCTACCTGAGGATGTTAAGGCTGCAGGTTTCCAAATCTGTGCTGAAGAATTGGGATCTATTGTCGAAGGCCATGACGTAAAGAAACTGAAGTTTCATGGTGGAGTTGATGGCATTGCGGAAAAGCTTGCGACGTCAACAACTCAAGGACTCAGTGGCGATTCTGAGTCGCGGAATAGAAGGCAAGACCTATTCGGGATCAATAAATTTGCTGAAAGTGAAATGCGAAGCTTCTGGGTTTATGTTTATGAAGCTCTTCAGGACATGACCCTCATGATCCTTGGAGTGTGCGCTTTCGTTTCTCTGATAGTAGGCGTGTTGACCGAAGGATGGCCGAAAGGAGCTCATGATGGTCTTGGAATAGTGGCAAGTATCTTACTTGTTGTCTTTGTGACTGCAACGAGTGATTATCGGCAATCGTTACAGTTTAAGGATTTAGACAAGGAGAAGAAGAAGATTTCTATTCAAGTTACCAGAAACGGTTATAGACAGAAAATGTCGATATACAACTTACTTCCCGGTGATATTGTTCATCTAAACATTGGAGACCAAGTACCTGCAGATGGACTATTTGTTTCAGGGTTTTCGGTGTTGATCGACGAATCAAGTTTAACCGGCGAGAGTGAGCCAATAATGGTTACTTCCCAAAATCCATTTCTTCTCTCAGGAACAAAAGTCCAAGATGGATCATGCACTATGTTGATTACCACTGTTGGAATGAGGACTCAATGGGGTAAACTGATGGCGACTCTTAGCGAAGGCGGAGACGATGAAACACCATTGCAGGTGAAACTTAATGGAGTTGCTACCATTATTGGAAAGATAGGACTAGTCTTTGCAGTGATTACCTTTACAGTTTTGGTTAAAGGACACTTGGGCAAAAAAATCCGCGAAGGAAGATTCTGGAGGTGGGCTGGTGATGATGCAATGGAGATGTTGGAATTCTTCGCTATTGCGGTTACTATTGTCGTTGTCGCTGTTCCGGAGGGTTTACCATTAGCTGTGACATTGAGTCTTGCATTTGCAATGAAGAAGATGATGAATGATAAAGCCTTGGTTAGGCATTTAGCAGCATGTGAAACTATGGGATCAGCCACAACTATATGTAGTGATAAAACCGGTACACTAACAACCAACCGAATGACAGTTGTGAAAACGTGCATTTGTATGAATAGCAAAGAAGTGAACAATCATGAATCTAGTCTACCAGACTCCGCATTAAAACTGCTGCTACAATCGATATTTAATAACACCGGAGGAGAGGTTGTGTATAACAAAAAAGGCAAACGCGAGATATTGGGGACGCCAACCGAATCAGCAATATTGGAATTTGGTTTGTCACTAGGAGGTGATTCTAAGGCTGAGAGAAAAGCTTGCAAAATTGTTAAAGTTGAGCCATTCAACTCTGAGAAGAAAAGAATGGGAGTAGTAGTGGAGCTACCTGATGGAAGTTTAAGAGCTCATTGCAAAGGTGCTTCTGAAATAATTCTAGCTGCCTGCGACAAAGTTATTGATTCAAACGGAGAAGTTGTCGGGCTTGATGGAGAATCAATTAATTATCTTAACAGTATTATTAACCAGTTTGCTAATGAGGCACTTAGAACTCTTTGTCTCGGCTATATGGAATTGGAAAACGGGTTTTCTGCCGATGATCCGATTCCGGCTTCTGGTTATACTTGTATTGGAATTGTTGGTATCAAAGATCCGGTTCGCCCTGGTGTTAAGGAGTCTGTCGCAGAGTGTCGTTCGGCTGGAATAGTGGTAAGAATGGTTACAGGAGACAATATTAATACTGCAAAGGCTATAGCCAGGGAATGTGGAATTTTAACAGATGATGGCATAGCTATTGAAGGTCCTGACTTTAGAGAGAAGACTCAAGAGGAATTGTTTGAACTCATTCCCAAAATTCAGGTGTTTCGTGTTTTCTATATGCATAATAATATCTCTGATTAATACTGTTTCAGTTTCTGAATTCAGCTATGGTTGATTTGTTGAAGGTTATGGCTAGATCATCACCGTTAGACAAACATACATTGGTGAGACAGCTGCGTACAACATTCGGGGAAGTTGTAGCTGTAACTGGTGATGGAACAAATGATGCTCCAGCACTTCATGAAGCCGACATCGGACTTGCAATGGGAATTGCTGGAACTGAGGTGAGTGAAATGCAATGCAATGCAATGCCTCATACATGTAGCTTAGTCCATAAGGCATTCTTGAAAACCATGAACTGCGGAACATAGAGTTCTGCTAATTTCATAATTTATATGCAGGTTGCTAAAGAAAGTGCAGATGTTATAATTCTTGATGACAATTTCTCCACAATAGTGACAGTGGCGAGATGGGGACGGTCCGTTTACATCAATATCCAGAAATTTGTACAGTTTCAGCTTACTGTAAACGTGGTTGCGTTACTAGTAAACTTCTCTTCGGCCTGCATGACAGGTTAGAAAATTAGGCTAACAAGATGGGGCAATGTGTTTATATAATAAAAAAACGGATTTTTTTTTTATCGTATGTGTATTTGATCTTCAGGGAGTGCACCACTCACAGCAGTTCAACTTTTGTGGGTGAATATGATAATGGACACTTTGGGAGCACTCGCACTTGCAACTGAACCTCCAACCGATGATTTGATGAAGCGTGAACCGGTGGGAAGGAAAGGTGATTTCATCAGTAGTGTCATGTGGAGAAATATCTTAGGACAAGCATTGTATCAGTTTGTGGTGATTTGGTTTCTTCAGGGAGTAGGAAAATGGGTTTTTTTTCTTAGGGGCCCCAATGCTGATGTAGTCTTAAACACACTCATTTTCAACACATTTGTCTTCTGTCAGGTAAAAAAACTTTCTGAATTCATATAACCAATTCACTATGTATGGAAAAAATAATAGGCAATTGAGTACATATCATACTTGTATTATAACCGTAGTTATCATTAGTAACGTGCAATACATGCAAGTCATATCTCGATTTATTTATAAATCATGTGTCTTACGATTCATAATCAGATTCGATTTTCCCGATTTTCCACAGGTTTTTAATGAGATAAACTCTCGTGAGATGGAGGAAATAGATGTTTTTAAGGGCATATGGGATAATCAGGTGTTTGTGACGGTCATCAGTGCAACTGTAATCTTCCAAATCATAATAGTTGAGTACTTGGGAACCTTTGCAAATACAACACCTCTATCTCTGGTACAATGGATCTTTTGCTTAGGGGCTGGATATATGGGCTTGCCGATCGCAATTCGCTTGAAGCAGATACCAGTCTGAACCTTGGGAGCATCCATGGATCTACATTTCAGAAAGAAGCTTAAGGTTAACTGTGATTACAGTGCTTTAAAGTTCTATACTATTCTTTGTACATTCACTGACAGAAGCTTTCTTGGGTTGGAACCAGAAGTTGAGCAGGAAAGTAGAAATTATAATTCGTCAAATATATAAGTTACTATCAAAACACTTAAACCAATTTATATTAAATATACTTGCTTACTTTTCAAGCTCAGTAGAATGGTAGACTGAGAAAAGAGAAGAGTTTTTTTTTTTTTTTAATGTTGTCTTTTGTCATTGTTAGATTCAAAATGAGTTTGTACAAGTATGCTTCCAATTTTGTAGCACTTTTCAACATAACATTTATTTTTTCATGAATAGGAAATCAAATTTGTGTAAAATAAAATTGTCAAATTTTAATTCCATTATTATATTATTATTTCGATACTAATCCAATATCAATTATGAATTGATTACCCAATTTAAAGTTGTTTATACTCCTAAAATCAACACGAAAATAAAGAAATATTGCAGCAAAGCTGCTATTTATTATTGAGTCAAAAAATACATATATAAAAAGCATTCTGTAATATTAAAATGTGTGGGACTCTAATCTAATAAGAATCTCTCTTAACTAGCATATGCCAATGTAAAAAAATGTGTCAGAGCATGTTCTCTTCCCCACCATCCATGTAAGTGTTTAATGTTCAATCTCGACGAAAGCGGCCCTCCTGTACTATTACCAATGGAATGGTATTCTCTATCTTGTTATTGGGAGAAAACCTGTTTATACACCTAAGAACCTAATGATGGAAAAGAAGAAATTAAATTCAGGAAAACATTATTGTCATTGATTTGCTTTGAGAAACTACTGTCTCCTTCATATTCACAATACTAGGGTGATAAACTTTCCTCATCTGAACTTGTATCTTGTCTTGCACGGTACCTGTTGAGAACAGGTAACGATGCACTTGCAGCTATCCTAAACGATCTGGATGAATTGGTCGCAGTTCTATCCTGCATCTTCCCCACTTCTTTGCAAACTTGGTCCAAAATATTTAGGAAGTCTCTTACAATCATAAAAATTCTGAAAGGGTGGGCTTCTTCCTTTGTTGTATCCCCATGAAAGTATTCTGTAACTTCTTTCACAAGGAATAAGGCCCTTATCTCATCAGCTTTGATCCTTAATATTTTCTCTTCAGCATCTTTCATGAATATCTCTGTTGAGTTAAAGAAGTTCCCTTGCATATCAGGTTTTACATATTGCAAAATCAATCTCACTTTATCAAGCCCCATTTCAAGCTTTATGACATAGCCGCTTAAGACATCTGAGTCCATTCCTGCTGCCTTTTTTACATTACCAAAGTCTCTACTCAATCCAGCCACAACCTGTAATCCTTTCTTTTTGAACTCATCCTCGTTGAACTGGGAATTTGTTTGGTTTTGAACATTCTCATTTGCAGATTCGTCGCCTGTACCTTCAGATCTAATAATTTCTTGAACAACAAAATGGAGCAATGTGGTCTTTCCATCAGTTCCTTTTATATCTGCAAGTTTCAGGAGTGTATCTAGTTTGAAAGATTTAGCATCACCGCGATTGGTTCCAACATTCATTCTGTTTCCTGTCTTGAGAACAGCTTCAAGGAGTTTGAGGAATAACCGGCTGTTCTTTAGTTCCTCACTTGCTGCCTGAGATATATTAACAGCTAGTTGATTAGTTTAATTATGAAGTACAAGTTTGGAAACTCGCCGGCCATCCAAACATACGCAGAAAGAAAATAGAGTTAAAAGAAAGAGATCAAAGATAACAAGGGAATGATATAAAGCTGGCCGCACACACCTCCAGGGTTTGAAAGGATTTCTTAAGGTAGTTAACTTCTGTTTCAAAATTAGCTCTGTATAGCATGGCTTCAACTCTTTTAAAAGCTAAAGGGACATCAAGCACTGCTTTAAGAAATCTTTCTGCAGGCCCAAGTTTTGAAAGATTGCCATCATAATGTTTTAGTTTTATTTCCTCCTCCTTCGTTGGAGCCATCTTCACTAGAGTTTCCAATAACTCAGTACCCAAACCTTCAGGATTTCCTGTGTCATTCCATAAAAGCAAAACCATAAACAAAGTTTGCAATAAAATAGTACATGATATATCTATATTATTTAAACAACAACCAAGTTGGATAGCCATTTTGTTGAAATAGAAAAGATAAAGAAACATGACACAGAAGCAAGAGAAAGATAAAAAAGAATAATCACATGCTTAAGGAATAAAAGAAAGAATATATGAGGGCTAAACTGTTAAAGGAAGTACCAAAAATAGTAATATGATCAGTCTTAACCACGTGCAGTCATGAATCACAAAAAGCACTTCTTTTAAAGCAAGCTTGAACGTTAAAGATAAAAAGGTAATATGGTTCACAATGATGGCAAGGAAAGTATCAAGTTTGATAAAAATAACAGGAAAAAAGTAGAAGAAAAATATAGTTTGAAAATAATTAATGAACATGACATGCTTTACGTTTGATCATTGTTCGATACTTCATGAGGATGTTAACTAATGAAAAACTACACTTTCAAACTCAATATTCACAGAACTCCGAACTCACCATCAATTTAACATGAACTTAACCATTTTCATACTTGATATAAGATAAAAATTATTTGTTCTTAAGTAAGCTAAGCACTCATTTTCAAAATGATTCGTTATGTTTAAACTACTAGTCTAGAGTTCTACAACAAAATAGAGCCCATTTGACATTATAGTCTAAAGTCTAACTCTAATTAATATTGAGAATAATGATGAAATAAACTTACCATCTAAAAGAGCTTCAGAAACCTCATCTCTTGTGACATTCAATGCCCTGAGTAGTATAGCTATGTTTTGGGATTTCTTTGGATCTAACACTCTATTCTCTTGTTCAACCGAGGCAAAAACTGGTTTCCTGTTAACAGACATTTCTTTAGGCTTAGGTGCAGAATTCAATGAATTACAACCAAACAGAGTCTCCATCATGTCCTCGTTTAATCTGCATTACCATAAACAAATAATAATCTATTAATTAATTCACAATCCATAAACTAAATATCCCTCAAACCTAGAATTATACTAGTATAGTAAGTATGTAGTATATTAATTAATTAACTTACTGAAATGAGCTTGATTTTAATTGGTCCCATACAGTAGCACGATCTGAAGTAGCACGCACTTTATCCCAATGCAGAGCTTTCAACTTAGGTTTTCCTCCATCCATTTCCATTTCATCATCTTCCTTGGAAACTTTCTTGACACTCAAACTGTTACCAGATGCAGAATCCTCTCCATGACTTCGTGGCTGAGTCCATTTATACTTTCGAGAAGGAGAAGAAGAGGATGCACTAACTACCGGCGACCTAAAATTTCTCGGTGGCGGAGGTGGTGGAGGCGGAGGAGGTAAACTGAGTGAATCCTTTAGGTCGTTTGAATGAAGATGCGTCAAATTGGGCGCTGGTGGCGGCGATGAGAATTTCGGTCTTCTAGAAGGACCACCACCACCTAATGTCGCTTCTTTCTCAACGTGCTTTATGGAAGGTATCATCGCGTGTCTGATATCCGGCGAAGAACCAGATAATCGAGATTTCGGCGAAGTTCGCTTTGAAAAAGGAACCACCGGAGAAACCGAAACCGGCACTGTAGGGCTTCCGTTTGCAAGAGAACTCTGACGCGAGACCGGCGTGTAATAGCTTCCTTCACGGCTGAGATTGAGTGAAGAAGACTCCTGCGGAGAATGAAACTCCGTCTCCGTCTCGCGGCTTTCATCATTATCCGACGAAGACGACGAGGACACCGCCGGTGGCGAGTGACTATCCACGACGAGAGATTTCGTAAGAGGAGGCAATGGATGCAACTCGGGACTCGGCCGGTAACGGTTACCGATAGGATTAATTTTGTGAGGGTTAGCTACACCTACCGGCGTTCCGTTTGGTTCTACAACAGTTCCAATGTAGAGGAAATTTGAAGGCTGTTGTGCAGCCATCGTGGAATCTTCTAGAATTCTCTGAGAATTCTCACCGAAGAGTTTCGTTTTATCCGATTCCGAGTGAGGTTTAGTTCTCTGCTTATACAAGAAGAAAGCAACTACAGAGAACATCACAAATAACGAAAATGCAACGGAAACCGCAATCGCAACTTTCTTAGCCGGCTCTGTAGGTTTCGTCGCCGTCGGATTTGCAATTGTAGCATTATAGGATGAAGACGGTACATTCTGGTTGTTTTCCACCGGAGGCGGTGGTGCTGCTCCTGTCGGAAACTCATTAAAAAACGGAATGTCAGGGGAGGAGGGAGTTGCATCGGGAGGCGGAGGAGGAAAGAGCTCCGGCGGCGGAGCAGCACTCACCGGAAACGAAAACGGTTGGTGTAAGGTTCTTCTGCTAGGAAGTGGTGTTAGTATTGTTAGAGAAAATGATGATAATAGAATGATAAAAAAGAAACTGAAATGATAATGATAATAAGTTCTGAATTTCATGGTGGATTATATTTTCTCCACTCTTCTCTATTTGCATTTCATGGTTCTTTGTTTCCTTTTGTTCCTCACACTCCAAAAAGAGAGGGAGGAAATTTCCTGATTCCTTTACTGTTCTACACTGCACTCATAGATAACTTTTCTGACCACAAGCAACTCATTGGTTTATTTTTTTTCTTTTTTATTTATTTTTTAAATATAATTTATCAACAATTGGGATATCACTGATTCGAACTTGTGCCTCTACGGACTACACATATCAACTTAGTGTATGTTTAGTTTGGCTTTTGGAAAGATTAAAAGCAATTCTAGAGGTGTAGAATTGATTTTGAATAATTTAAAGATGTTTGGTTAATCAAAAATATAATTGATTTTGTCTCCAAAATTGACTCTACTTAAAGTTAGAATTTGTAGCTTCTGACTCTAGAATTGATTTTGGATGATATTTACACTTAAAATTGTTGTTCAATTCACTTTTACATAAATGTATTCAAACATAAATCAATTCTACTAAATTCAATTCTGATAAAATCAATTCTACCAAATTCAATTCTATTAGAATCAATTCTATTCACCGTCAATCCAAATACACCCTAAACTGTTTACTCGGACTCTTTTTTATTTATTTGTTGGCATTAAAAATGAATGAAAAACACAACATCAATAATAAGTACGGGTAGAATTGATGGATATGGATAGATAGTGACACCTCCTCTGCATTTTTTTAACTCAATGTAATAATGTATCCATAATTGATAACTTTTTATTAGAGAGAAATAATATTCCCTTTGGTTGGTAAGGAGGGCAAGGCACAAACAAACTCTATCTTTTATGATGCCTTAAATGCCATTGGCTATTTTGCTACTTTATCTTTTCTTAGCTGAGTAGTTAATTATAGAGGTTGTAGGAAAATGAATAATTACTAGTAGAGGGAAGAAATAAACAAAGATCGTGTAGGAATTAGTTAGAGGCATGCCATATATGGCCAATTCAAAAACGAGCAAGAGAACATGCAAAATGGGTACCAATAAGTGTGAATTGGGTTTTATGTTTTGCATGTTTGGCATATTAGTCAGTGGACGGTGTGATAATTGATGGCGGTACTTAATCACACGATTGCTACATATTACCTACTTAAGGTATGGAAAAATGTAGGGGTTATTAATTGGGTTTGATAAAAATGTTACTAGTAAGTTGGAATTTGTGTTTAATGATTTGAGAATGATGGAATTGCAATGAAGGAAAAGGATGAGGTGTCATTTTATGTTCATTTATTATTTCATTATTCATTGTATATAAAAGGATATGGAAAAGCTAAAATACCTTGAGCAATAAAATAGAAAACTAACTTAATAGATACTTGGCGCAATAACTGGATTTATAAATAAGAATGACATCCATGTTAAAATGGAATGCTGTGAAAAACGCAAGTTTAAGTTTGTTAAACGAGCTACAAGTATAGCGAGAAATAGAAATTTCGGGTTAATACCACTTTATTTCCTATAATATAGATGAAATTCATTTTACTCCCTTACAATATACATTTTTTGGATTATATCCTGTAATAATTTTTTATTTGGATTTCTTTCCTAAACGTACAAATAAAACACTAAATTTGAGGGGGTAAATAAAAAATATATATTATAGGAGTAACTTGTGCAAATTAGGGGATAAAAGACATAGATTTTAACATCTCAAGAAGGTGATAAAAAAATTTAGAGGAAAAAAAACGAATTTCATCTATATTAAAGGAGATTTTGTATATTTAACCTTAGAAATTTATAAATAGAAGTTCAAGTCAATTGAGTTGGATAACTTTTTTCTTTTTGTTATTTTTTGGTAGAGATTTAGGGAAATTCATTTCACCACACACTATTATAAATGACATTAAAGTAAATACTTTTAAATCAAAAATACTTAAAAGAGGATTTAAAGAATTGACACATACTCATACATTTCCTCATAAATTGTTTCTCTCTATGACTTGGATACTTTAGTTCTATAGAAAATATTTGATGAATTTTACGACCCTTGATCACTATGATAAGATAAATTTATATACTAATACAATGCTAACCGTCGACAACGATTATTTCTACAGAATTCGACATGTATCCTCTTACATGGGGTTCATTCTTATAATTTGCTTCCACACGTCTTCACTGTTTAAACTGTTGCAAACCATTCATCACGTTGATAACTAACTTTGAACCCCATAAGTGCTTATCTCGGGAGTTTTTGATTGACTTCTATAGTGTTGTCGATACATCCTTGGTTTGAATAATTCTTAAATTTAAAATATGTTGTCTTCAACATTTGATGAACGTGTCAAACTTGACCCTTTGTCGAAGGTTTGATTTGTGTTAACCTTTTGAGATTCTCGACATGTTTTGAAGAGAGAGTGGTCATAATCTTATGGATCTGTTCTTGAGACTCTTCCAAAGCAATCCTAGTAAGTTAGTCAAACCATCTTGGTCAACGTGTCTCTGTTGTCGAAGATTGGGTCTTTTTATACTTATTCATTTTTCAAACTAGATTATCATCATTCTCTGTCAAATCCTTTAGTTAGAATTTTCACACTAACAGATGCCCTCCCCCCCCTCAAATGTCATTTTCGATCATATGTATGAGATGGAAGAAAGGTTGCGCTTTTAGTAACTGCTCAACAATGTTCAAGATAGCATGCACACGTCATAGTCATCATGACCACTTTTCACCAAATTGTCATGTCACAAACGTGCATGCAGATTGTCGTCGTCACTCTAATTTCCTAAGACAATTGTGGAACATAAAATTAAATCATATTAAAATAAATCATTTAATTTATTTTTTTCCCAAAACTAAATATTAGTTATCGATTTCATGATGCCACTTGTCCAAAATTATTTTAGAAGGAAAACTGATTTTTTTTCTCCTTGTGGCTATATACACCCTTCCTCGTTTCTTCTTCTTCTTTAGAGCTCTAGAAAAGCTTTTTGAACTTCTCTGCAATTTTTGTTTTTTGTTCCTTTAGCAAACTCATTCTCCCCTTGAGAATCTCTAAAGAAACAACAATGGCTTCTGGTTCACTCACAAAATGCCAACCACAAGTTCTATCTGCTGCTAAACTGAACGGTCCCATACTTAGAGAAGGTCGCACTTATGTGCCTAGCATCAAAGGAAAGATGAAAAGATTGCTATCTAATTTTCTCAAGTACTAATCCCTTACTCCTTTATTAATATTGTTGATGCTTTCATGGATCCTTTACCCAGACCAACAAAAAACCACAAAACTTTGAGAGTTTTTCCCTAGTTTCTCATCGTAGAAACCCCTTGTGTTTGAGGATGAACCTTCTGACTTGAGTTACATGAGAAACTGTTTGTTCCGTTCATCTCCTTCAATCAATAGAACTTCTTACATTAAGTGGCTGGATAGAGTTCAACAAAATAAGGAGAAGGTATGGAAGGGTCAGGGTATCTTGGATTTAATACAACTCTCAAGAGTTAGTCCTAAGTACAACCCCCACATGTTGGTTGTTTCTATTTGCTTCTAGGAATCTTCTACCAACACGTTTCAACTACAATGTGTAATGAGTACCCACACGCTTTTTTTTATGGATTCATTTGAAGTCCATATTTCCTCATCCTTTCATAGGACTTCCGAAGGTGGTCTAAGTGAGTAAGTGGCCATCTTTCGATGAGGATTTAATGACTATATCGTCTAATAAACATGCATAATTGTTTCAATGAAATCACGAAACACAGAATTCATTATCATTTGGTATGTTGCACTAACATTCTTCAGTTAAAAAGGCGTTACCACCCACTCATGAGTTCTCAAATCCTCATGGCATTGAAATATCTTTTTCGACACATTTTCCTCTTCAATGAAAATTTGTTTATATCTAGAATAACCATCTAAAAGAATTAGATACTCAAAACTAGTCGCTGAATCAACTAGCATTTCTGCCACCAGCATTGGGTATTCATCTTTTGGAGTAATAATGTAACACCACAATTTAGATTATATCATTTATTTATAATTTTTATGAATTTTATGTGATTTAATTGATTGATGAATATTAATAATTAAGTTATTTTAGGTGGTTGGGGAGTGTGACCATGAGGTAGAGGGGCGTGGAGAGTGATTAGAGGCTAGTGGGGTATTTAAAATTATTAAAATTATTTAATAATTAGAATAAAAATGAATTTTGTGACTTATTTAATTAAAACGGAAGGTACTGGCGACATTGTTATTCAAAGGAGTAATGGAGCAAAAGATATGATCAAAGATATACTCTGTGTACCTAGAACGAAGTGCAATCTACTAAGTGGTGGACAATGTAACACCCAAAATCTACCCAAATATTTATTTTAAAAATCAGAGTATAAGATTTCAAACAAGAATATAAGATGTCACATTTCGTCATTTAACTCATATACGGCATACACGCCTTCACATAGATACATAGGCGCACATTGATCAGTGGTTTTCACACGTATTTTTACCGCTGTTTTTAGTTATCTTTAAGTATTTTATTTTATGTTTTAATTTATTATTCGTCATGTTATGCTTTGGTTTTGTGTTTAAGTGTTTGCAGACTCAGATGAATGAAGTGGAGAAAATCAGTGCAAAACATGAAGAAATTGATGAAAATGCACATGGCCTGGCCAAACGCGTTTCCACACGCGTGTGGAGCCTGCACAAGTACATCCTGCTGCTCAAACGCGTCGCCAGACGCGTGTGGAAGTGAAATATTGAGGTCTGCTGGCCAAACGCGTGCCCAGACGCGTCCCAGACTCCCACATGCGTGCCCAGACGCGTCCCTGACTCCCACACGCGTGCCCACACGCGTCCCAGAAGCCACAACTGCAAAGGAAATGCCTGCCCCTGCCAGGACGCGTCCCAGGACGCGTGTCCACACGCGTGTGCACGAGATTTTTGGGCCTGTTTTGCTGAAAAGCCCAGAATGACAGTAATAAAAGAACCAGAATGCGTTTGGACAAGGGTTCGACGAATTTGGGAGCGAAAATACATTAGAGAGGCTGGAGAATTCAAGATTGATGCAAGGACTGAAGGATTCTATGAGCATTAGCCATTGAAGATCTGATTCCTTCATTTATCTGTAATGTCTACAATCAAAACTATGTTTTCTGTTATTTTTATGAGTAGCTAAACCCCCCATTGCTAGGGGGGTGATCTTGATTCTGAATGTGATAACTTTATTTCTTTGATGCAATAATAATTTGGTTTTCATATAATTGATTTGTTTTACATCTGTTCTTTATGCCTTAACCGTCGGACAAACGGATAATGAATTTGTATGAATAAATTTAGCTGGACAACAATTGTTCATTGACATGAGTAAGAACATAGGATAATAATTATCACCTATGACTAGGGATATTTTATCTTAACCGGAAATTCTTGGTATTGGAATGCTTGATCATAATTATAATTATCTATGGACATAGTAATTAGGTTGTGACGTCAAAGATCTTTTCACTAAGGCCTTAGGATTAGATATTCTTGAGAACCGGTAATCAATTGTGAAACTATGTTATTGCATTGAGAAGGATAGTTGTTACAGGAAGAATCATTCACCGACCCCTAGCAACCTACTCATCTCTGATCATCGTTTTAATATTCTGCTTATTTACATTATTTGCAAAATCAACCAAAACCCCTTTTGAACTTTTGTTTAATTGAAACACTGATAAAACTCTATATCGTCAAGCAGTCCTTGAGATTCGATACTTGGGATTTTCCCATTACTACTACATAGGCAAAAATAGTACACTTGCTATTTTCCTATCACACATACATTAAAACGAACAAATTATAACATTTAATTTAATACTTAAATTCACTTCATCAAATAAAATTAATCTCACAGCGGAATCCATAAAACTTCACCAAAATTCAGTTTACTCATCATAGCATCTTCACAATTTAAATTAAGTTACAAACCAAAACAAAACATCATTAAAAATTCAGCAATTAAATGATTAAAGAAAACACGTGTTTGTCCCCCCCGAGTGCTACGTATCAGAGCGACAACTAACTCGACTCATGGCGGCTAATCTTCACTCATTGCCATCACCTGCACGTTACCAATATAAAGGTAACGGTGAAAATAAGTAAATGGTGAGATATCAAACAATATAAATGAAGTTATGATAAATAGTATATTTATGGTTTAAGTTATAACATATCTCTATTTACAATTTCTGCTAAAACGGTTTAAAATTTAAATTCGCACAAAGTCATAAACAATCCAAATGAATGAGACACGACACATGTAAATTCATGTGGTACCCGGGGCTTCAGCCCCCATCGCCAGATGCCAGTAAATAGAGGCATTCCAACAGGCACGAGCCTTCGTCACTGTTCGCCAATCGAGGCCTTCATCAAAATATACAAATCATGCGATACCGATGAAATGCAACAATCACAAGAACATCGCAATATATATATATATATATATATATATATATATATATATATATATATATATATATATATATATATATATATCGTCACAAAGGCATTCACCTATATCACCAAAACTATCAATAATCATTGATAATAATTGTCACAATAATTTCCTGCAAATTCACAAGCTTCACAATAACTCACAATATTCATCACATCAGAACACCACCAAAACGTCACCCAAATATCAATACCGAATTATTCCCAGACACCTATTTTATTCTGCTCGATTAATTTAGTTTCGGTCTGTTATTGCTCAACTTCCTGTTACAGGTATACTATTTAAATTGTTACTCTGCTATTGCTAAAGAAGTTTGTTCTGCTAAATGCTAACATTGTTACTGTCATATTGTTATTCTACTAAATTACATAGTTTATATTCTTCTGTTACTAATTGATCGTGCATTAATCTGGTAATTTATTTGATGTTGATAATTAATTAATTAATTTAGGTTCTTAGTTCAATCTACCAGTGGTACCTATTAATGATAAATATAGAACTTAATACTTAATATGCTAAAGTTACTGTACAGGTTTTCTTCAATTAAATGAAGTTGTTTTAAGGAACATGGGACCACCGCCCCACTCAAGTGCCAGTTGTCCCAAAGTGGGACTCCTTGAGGCTAAGGGCGCCCGCTCCTTACTAAGGGCCGACCACCCCACTTCTAATGTGGGGTCTTCCCCACCTTTCAGTTAAGGGACACCTGTCCCATGACATATGACCCCTGTCCCTTACTTCCTTCTTCCTCTCTCCAGACTTGGTTTTCATTTCGGTCTCAATATTCCATTCAGAAACGAATTCTCTTTAACAATTTCTTGTCCAGAATTTAGCACCATAACATCAGTCCATTCACATCACAGAAATAGAGCAAATTCCCAAATTCATTCCAATAATCACAGATACATAATCAACAATAATCACACAGCAACATAGTTTTTCATAAAATTCCAGAAACATTAGTTTAGCAATATCACACATCTCAGAACAATTAATCGAAAAACACAGAGATAATATAATCCCCTAAACCCACATACAATCCATCATGCCCTCGTTTATAGAGAAAGAACCTCACCCTTACCTTTGGATCGAAGGTTGCTCTAAATCGTTCCGGTCGAAATCCCCAAAAATTGCTCTGCTAAGCTTTTGCTCGAACTCACTTCCTTTCCTATTTTCTCTTCTACTCTGCTACTTCTATTCTCCAAATTGATTCTCAAAATTATGCTTTTAGAGTTTCTAACCTAAGTGGTCTACTACATCAACATTCCAATTTGGGCTTAACCAATCTTACACGCACATTGCTCACTTAGCCCATTAACTTAATTAAGGTATACCCCCTTTAACTCTTAATCTCAAATTTTCGGTCTAATCTTAATTACTCAAAAAATTCCCAAAACATTACATATTAATTTTATTAATATTTCTAATACTAAAAATATTAAAATTTACGTTTAACTATCGATCTGCTATCCTGTAACAATACCGACTAAATCGCTACTAATACACTAAAATTTCGTAAATACTAAAATAGTCTAATTTAAATAATCAACTGAAATACGGGCATTACAGACAACTGGTCGAAAAATGTCTCTTAGTGGTTATGAAATATGGAGCCTTGGAATTATCCGGTTTTTAAGTTACCGCGTCCTCCTAGTCCTTGTCCGGACAAGCCAGAACCAGTCAGGTACGCAGCTCCTAGACTCTGTTCTGAATAGCATGGCTAGAATCAACCACAATACTAAAATCACCCAACTCTTAGCCACTATCAGACCAACGACCCATACCGGCTACTCCCGCATCCTTCAAAGAAAAACATCCTTCAAGCAACCATCGGTATTCTAACGGGCACTCCAGAACGAAATAGTCGTACCACTGCCCAAGGAGTACATACAGTTCTCTACCAAAACATGCCATGTAAGCCTATTTTCTAAAGAAACAATCTCTCCCCTCCTAGGAGATCTAGGCTTTGTCACGTTAGAACAAAAACTGGCCAGGATCTGGTGCTTTAAGTTGTCGTATCTAGCTGTCAAAATGTCGATCCAAAGCGATTTAACCCTCTGTAAAATCTTTCTACTCCATTTAAACAGTAACACAAATTATAATCTTTAATGGTTTTAAAACCTAACCCGCCTTTATCAAGAGGTAAACAAAGATGCTCCCACCGGACCCAATGAATCTTCCTTTTGCCGGGAGAACTACCCCAAAGAAAATTGTTCTGAATCTTCTCTATTTCTTTGTAAATCTTCATTGGAGCTTTAAAGAAGGAGAGTTGGAAAATGAATAAACTGGTGAGGACCGACCGAATCTAAGTAATTTTGCCTCCTAAGCTAATTAACTTCCCTTTCCAAACAGCGAGTCAATCCTTGATTTTAGAAAGCAAAAGATTCCACCAAGAAATCCTTCTCAGATTTGATCAGATTTGAATTTCGAGGAACGAAAAAGAATTATCTTCTAACCTGCAAGAAAGGAAATTGGCCACGACCAAGAGAAAATGGTTACTTAAGTTAATACTAATGAGCCTACTTTTGAGAAAGTTGACACCGAGGCCAGAAACGACTTCAAAACCTCTCAACACTGCTTTAAGTGCCCACACATGTTTCCAACTACCTACCCTCACTAAAAGAGTGTCGTCGGCAAACTGTAAAATTTCTACAACACATTTTCCCTCCATAGAGAAACTCGAAAACTGATCAATAACGGAAGCCTTTTTGACTAGGCTAGAAATCCCTTCAGCGACAATCAAAAACAAAAAATACAATAATGAGTCGCCAAGCCTAAGACCCCTTCCTACCTCAAAGTCTTTGGTGGGACTCCTATTAACTAAAACTGACATCCAACTTGAGAAAACAGTAGCTTCTATCCACTTCGCCCATAACTCTCCAAATTTCATCCTCCACATCGTATACTTGAGAAAAGCCCAACTCACCTTATCGTACGCCTTTTCAAAGTCTACTTCGTCGCATAATCCATTATCTAGTTATCTACTAGAACACCGTCTAATTAATGCCTACCCGGAATAAAAGCACTCTAACGATTAGAAATAACAGAGTTCAGAATCCTTTTCAATCTAGATGCCAAAAGCTTGGATAGAGCTTTGTATAAACCATCCACCGGACTTATCGGTCTATATCAAAGGTCGCGAGGATTTGATTTCTTTGGAATCAAAGTAAGAAGAGAAGAAGAGATAACCTTTGAGAGAAAAGCGTACCGATGGAAATCGTTGAAAAACCATTGAAAATCTACTCTAAGGAAATGCCAACACTTCCTTAAATAGAAAAAGTTGTATCCGTCCGGGCCTGGACTCTTCTAACCCTCACAACCCCAAACAGACTACTTAATCTCCAAATTAGAAAATGGCGCTTCTTGAGAATCACTTTCTTTGCTAGATAATGATTTTAGAGAAACTCCCTCTAAAAATGGGCGGTTGTAATCATATTTTGTAAATTTCTCGATGAAATGCCTCTTAATTTCCTCCTTAACATCCCCAACAGTCTCCAAGACCCCATTGTTAGTGATAATATTACCAATAAAGTTGCTCTTACGCCTACCCTTCATCGCACAGTGAAAGAATCTGCTATTTGAATCACCTCCTCTATTACACTTCAACCTAGACTTCTGAGGAATCATGTTTTCTTTAATTTTCAATTGCATCCATATTTGACTAGTTGCAGAACTTCTATTAGCAATCACTTTCTCCACTTGATTCTCCTTACAACAACTTAGTAAATCATCTGCCTCATTGATCTTCTTTATACCTTCTTCAATCTCCAAATCATTTTTCCTGAACACTTCTACGTTCCACCTCCGAAGACTATTTTTAAGCAATCTTAAGTTTTCTTTAATCACGAAATCGCCTCTGCCTTCAACTCTAAGGTTCCCCCATTCCTTTTCCACAAAAGGAAGAAAATCCTTATTGTCAAACCAACTGTTGCTGACCATAAACGGTTTGGGACCCCAAACTGACTTGTTGATAGAGAGCCAAATGGGACAATGGTCGAAGATGTCTCTCTGGCCAATAAACTGACCAACGATCCCCCATCGTTATCAAAGAATCATCCACTAAAAAATGATCAATTCTACTCATAGCTTTTCCATTTCCGTTGTACCAACTGAAACGATTACCTTTGCAAGGAATGTCAATCAAATTGCTATCCAATAAATTCAAAAAGGTACCTCATTTCAGAGTTTCTACCCGCAAAAGAGCTTCATTTCCTCTCCCTAACATTGGTAATAGAGTTGAAATATCCACCCATACACCATTCTCTGTCTACGAACTTCGATTTTGAAACCAACATATCCTTCCATAACGTCTTTTTAAGATGCAGTGCGCAAGGAGAATAAACATTCACTATATAGAAAATTTTACCCTTCCAACACAGTTTGATGGCTAAAAAACCATCTCCCTTAAAGGTGTGAATAACTTCAAACAAATCCTCCTTCCATGAAGCGATCGGACCCCAAGAATAACCTGTAGATTTCGAAAAAGACCAACCCACATTTGCCTTACTCCAAAAAATGCCAGCTAAAATAGAGTCAACCTCCAAAATTTCAATTCTTGAATGAGAAAAATGTCTGCTTTCCCTTGATTAATGATCTGACTAATCTTCTTTCTCTTAACCAAGCTACCACCGCCTCTGATGTTTAGAGATTCAATAATCATTATCCCAATTTTTTCAGATGCCTTCGTTCCCTGCCACCTTTCTATTATCTAGCATCAATTGCTTCAATCTTCTTTTTGTAATCCCTCTTTGGACCTTGAGAAACTACATCGAGCTTTGACATAACAGACCAAAGCTTTTCACCAACGATAGATTCTATTTGTTCCTTAAATCTGAGATTGCAATGAACCACGTCTGAATTAGAAATCAACCCACCGCATAGAACATCACCAGTAGATGAAAGAATTGGGCCTTTAGAGCCTCATCGAAGCAATCAAAATCACTCCACTGTTCCTCCTTATGAGGAGACTCTGTACTACATCTTCCAAAATCCTCCTTTGTCATTGGATCAGATTTGACGCCTCCCTTCCGCTTGGGCCAATCCATTGAGATTTCACAAGAGCCCGAGTTCAACGAAAAAAATTTAAAAAAAAAAAAACTCATCATAAGATGTTATATATGTATTAAAAATATATATATATATATATATATATAAAATTAAAATAAAATATTCATACTTCTGTTTATTATATTAAATACGCTTGTTAGGGGAGATTTGTATTCTTCGGTCTAATTGTAATTGATTTTGTTTTTGTGACTTTTGCTAGGCTCCTTTAAATAAAGTCACTTTTAATCTATATGTAATATTGCACACTAAATATAAACATCACTACTAACTCGAGTTTGAACTTTTAGTTTATTACGTTTTGTGAATTAAATTTTGTTTACTAGATTCAATTATCAGATCATAACAAATGTTTTCTAATCTATGCAATTGTAAAATACACATCTCAGCAATGTCAATGAATATTTACTTAAAATTAATTATGATTAAGAAAATCTACGATGCTAGATAAGATAAAGTAAATTAATTTATCTAAATACGAAGAATAGTCTTCCAAATAGTTTTGATTTACTTTTTTAAAATTGTTTTAGTGACGGATACATCCATAGGTAAGTGTCCGTGCATTCAACTTCTACCTATACGGAAAATGGCTTTCGAATCCTGAAGACACATGTTTAGCTACGGAAATATTACCTTTAGTGACAGAAATTATCGTCACTAAATGTTGACGTTTAATAAAAATTCGCAAAATATCAATTATCAGAGCCTGGTTTCGATCCAGGGGACCTGTGGGTTATGGGCCCACCACGCTTCCGCTGCGCCACTCTGATTTAATGAAAATCAGTTGCCAAATGTATAAATTATTATAAAGCATTGAGTTTATTACTTATCCCTCACTCAACTTTGACGTAGACCCACCAGATTATCTCTTTTCCTCCTATAATAATGTATCTTTTTTAACTTCTATAAAGTAAGAGTAGTGAACCTGATGGAGAATAAAATCAAACTAACCAGTGTACAAGAACGTGCCAATCCAATCCTTGAGACAAAAGTTTATGAAAAAAACAAAAGAAAAGATAGAAAAGATAGAAAAGCAAGAAAAAGAAGCAACGATTAACGGTGTTCTCATAAAACTTATGTGTCGTGATCAAAAGTTTGATGCTTTACTTAACTGGACAATCATCATGTGTCTTCTCCTTGACATGCCACCTTGTGATTGATTCTCTCTCTTTTGTTACTTTGTGCGTTTTTTTCTTGTATACTATATTAAGCTACTTGTTAATTGGGGTTAATCTATATTAAGCTACTTGCATATGCTTTACTTAACTAGAAATAATTTGTTATGTTATTTATAACATGTCATCATTTGCTGTCAATAAAAAAATAGAGCTTTCAGATGCATGTGATGTCACTTTAGACAATGTACTATAACGGTTCATCTTTCGTCTCTTTCACAGTAGACAGAAACATCACACCTATGAAATGGTATATATTTGTAATTTTGTTTCAACAAATTTCATATGCGACCAATTAAATGACAAATGATTTTACATCCCATTTCACATGGGTCGTTAGTAATAAGTTATTTCTCCAAGATTGATACTTCAATCATGCAAATTTGAAAATGGTGTGTGGTTTTTGTTTGTGTGTTAATTGTTATTCTAAGTCATCATAAGTCTTTGAAATAATATATAATATATATTTCTTTTAAATAATATATGAGCTAGAAAATATATAATTTTATAATGCCTTGGAGATAGATATTTTTATCCCTCGATAATGGTTAAGAGTAGGTGAACTCATGCATTGATTGAGTTTGTTTATATGAATGACTCTGTCAGGTCTTTTGTGTGTCAAGTATTGTAATATTTCTTTAGTCCGTCTAAACACAATTGGATCTTGGAGTTTTTTCTCCCTTAATTATGATATATTTCTCTATGATCATAGATGTTGGACAAGATGACGCATTTTCCATGTGTAATTTCTTTAGCAATTTTCTTAAGTATTTAGACTGTTTGAGATACATGCCATTTACATCTATGTGAACCTCTATTCCTAAAAAAATAGAACAAGTCACCTAGATCTTTAATGAAAAGACAACATTGAGTTTTTTTATGAAGGCCTCAAGGAATTTTGTGTTGCTTCCTTGTGACTATGATATCATCAGCATATATGAGGAGGTAAGTAATATAATCATTACCTAAGAAGATGAACAAAGATGAATCACTTTTAGTGTTCTGAAAACCCCTACAAAGTAATGCATTATTGAGGGTATCGAACCATGCTCGTGGTGTGTGCTTCAGTCCATATTAATTTAGACATATTGCATATGTGGTTTTGATTGGTTGACTCAACAAATCCCTCTATTTGATGCTTGAATATTATTTCTTTGAGATAGCCATCTAGAAAAGCATTGTTGGTGTATAGTGATTTTATTTCTCAATTGAGATGTGTTGAGAAAATGATCCTAATGGTACTTGTTTTTACTATAGAACTAAATGTTTCTTCATAGTCTAGTCCAACTGTTTGTTGAAATCCTTTTACAACTAAATGTTCTTTCATTCTTTCTATGAAACCATTAGCTTTGTACTTGGTCTTGAATACCCATTTGGAATCAACTATGTTTTGTTGACATTAGTAGGGCACTAATGTCCAAGTTTGAATTTATTATGCATAACTTTTGCCATAGAGGTTTTATAAGAGATTCATTAGTAGTAACAGGTTCCAAGGTGTCTATGCAGATCTCACTTATCCCAATGTAAGATACCTTTAACTTGGGGTAGTTATTGGCCTTGCAACTCCAATGTCCAGTTTCTTGAAGATAGAAGGGGGTATGAGGTTGATAATTGCTCTAAGATCACACAATGCCCTTCCATACAAAAATTCTCCTATGTTACATGGTATGGTGAAACTTTCTAGGTTTTTCAACTTAGGTGGTAGCTTCCCTTGAAGAAATTGACTACATTATTGGATTAATGCTACACTAGCGAATTCTCCCACTTTTTTTTCTCTTTGTCAATATATCCTTCATGATTAGAATAATCTAGCATTTGTTGAATTGCTTCAATCAAAGGTATGTTGAAGTGAAGTTTCTTAAGAAGCTCCAATAACTTTCCATATTGTTGTCCCTCTTTGGGATTTCAGATCCTTTAGAGAAAAGGTGGTGGTCTCTCTTGCACAAACCAGGGTGTTATGTTGACTTCTAGTGTATAATTTGTCAATTCTACTATTACATATGTCGTGCCTAAAGTCACCAGAGTAGGCTGCTTATCTTGTAGTCATTTTTTACTTGTTTCAATCAAAAAGTTATTGTAGGTGTTACATGCTCTTCTCTTGATGCGTCAAAAGACTTTAGATCTTTCCTTGGTTGTTCGCTGTTTTGTTGGCTTGGTCCCTCATACTCTTTGCCACTTCTCAATGAAATGACTTTGCATGTTTCAATGCTCATAGCACCAGAAGTGGATTTTGGCGTTTTAGTGGAACTTGGGAGTGCTCTCACAGGTCTTGAACTAAGTGCAGAAGCAATTTGCCCAATTTGGCTTTCCAAGTTTTTTATGCTTACACCTTGAGCTTGACATTGATTCTTAATTTCTTATATAAAGGACTTCATAATATTCTTCAACTGGTTATTTTTTTGTGTAGCCACATCATGATCTTATGTAGAAATATCAAAGGAAATGTGTGGTGCTTGAGGCTTCAGTTGATTTTAGATGTTACTTTATGAGAAATATGGATTATTACACCATCCAGAATTGATTGTGTTGTTGTAGGGCTTGTTGTATTTATTTTTGCCCAAATATTTCACAGAAACAAGATTTGTTGAACATTCTTCAAATAAGTGAGTCCCCCACAATAAACACATGCAACAACATTGGCACCAATTACAACTTTGACTGACTTGGCAGCTGGCGCGTCAGAACTTATCATCATGTTCTTCATCAATTGGTATATTTGGGACACTTTAGTAGTTATGGTTGTGATCTCAATGACTTCATGAATACCAAATGGATTTTTTGGGACAAGTATAGTGGTTGCTTTAGTAACTAACCATTGATAGGTATTGACAATAATGCTCTCAATCAATTTATAACCTTCTTCAAAAGACTAAGATGACATTGCACCACGAGAAGATGCATCCAACATATTTCTTCATGATGGTACCCATCTATTGTGAAATATCTCCAGCTGAATACATATTGGAATCCCATGGTGTAGAAATTGCCTTAGCAATTCTTTGAATCTTTACCAAGCACCAAACAAAGATTCATCATCTCCTTGCCTAAATGAAATGATTTCATTTCTCATTTTTGCATTCTTGATAGGAGGAAAATACTAAGCTAAATTTTTTCAGCCAAGACATTCCATGTGACAATGGAATTAGGTTCCAAGGAATTGAGCCAACTTTTTGCTCCATCCCTTAGAGAGTATGAGACAACCTCAATTTAAAAGCGACATCTATAATTCCAAGGATTTTGAACTTACTAGCACCTTATGGAAATTTCCTCAAACGCAGATATGGATCTTCAGTAGTAGCTCCTAAGTATTGGTCAATAGTTTGTAGCATTTGAAACATCATAGGCTTAAACTCAAATTGTGCCATTATGATCTCTGGTTGTTTAATTTCTGTCTTCATGACATTAGGATTAAACACAACATAATCCCTTATGTTTTTTGGTCTATCATTGGCAATGCCAATAATTTCTATTTCTGCCACGACTCATTCTTGCTCTAGTTCTGGTTCTTCGAAGACTTCTTCAAGAGGATTTTCAAAGAGTTCTTCAAAAGCTTCAAACAAAAGAGTAGGGAGAGGGATTCCTGGTAAGTGAACTTAGTGTAAAACTTTGTGAATAGCCATGTGTAAAAAGGTAACAATGATAATTGGTTGTCACAAATCAAGGTGAGTAGCAATAGACAATAGTAAAGAAGTTAAATCAATAGTGAGATCTACGTTAAAAAATGATCCATTTAATGACTTTTATATCTTGTGTGTGTCTGATGAGATATGTTGTGATAGATAGGGCATAAAGTGGTTTAGTGGTGTATGTCTACAACATCAAAGCATTTGCATTATGTCAAGGGAACAACTTTTAAGGTCTCACAATAATATTAAAACATGTCTAGTTTAACTCCCGATTTTCCTTATGGTTGTAGTCCTTTATCTCTAAAGTGACTAATCTAGCGAATATGTCTATCCTACTATTTTTAACCATATTTATTTATGAGTTCCATTAGTTAATATATCTCTCAATCATCAACTAACTTTTACCTATTTCTAAGGTGATCAAGCAAATAAACAAATGTATAAAATTATTTTACATAATAACATGCATCACTTCAAATCACACCATTTAACACAAAATACTACTTTTCGTTAAACTTCACATTTCTCAACATAAAGAGGTTTAGCTGATGGTGAGCAAAAGAAATACAGCAACACAATTTTTTACAAGTAATATTTCTAAACACAAATGAAAAGGAAATGAAAACCTAAGTGTAACACCCTACTCCTTGAAACCTTTCAATCAAAAGGAGACAAGTTTTGTTATGCCTAGAAGCTCAATAATTCTTCAATGGAGTGAGGATGAAAGGAACTCTTAACTTCTGGTTCAAACTTATTCTTCTCCAATGAGATTTTTTATAAGTGACTTCTCGAGTATCCCAACTTCCGAACGTCCTTTTATTTCTTCCAAGTGGCCCCTTTATAATCCCCTAGCTTTTAGGGTTTCTCTTTAGCATTGGATCACGAACCTTGTTATTATACAATGTCTTGTCCCATATAAATCAACATATTCCTTCACATTATCCTCTTGTATTCATATCAGATAGTACACCTCAATGTGCAGGAGACAACATATCATATGGCATGTCTATTGCACAGACAAACAAGCAACATGCGAAATTCAGTGTCCAATAACTTTTACAGCTTTGTCTTGTAGTGTTTTATCTTATACATCCAGTTTTCTAGCCCCTTTGTGCTTCATTCTTCACAGTCGTTCCATGTTTGCCCTAATGCTGAAGACCTCCACTCACTACAACATCTTCTGGCTCTAAGGCCTGTTGGGGATTGGGGTTGAATTAAAGCAACATTTTTATCGTGCTAAAACTTATCATCAGAGCAGTCCTACACAAGTGACAAACACATGAAATTCACAAAAGAGAGCACCTAGTGTGCTATATGCTAATTGGACTAGAACAACAAAATATACTTGATTTAACCTAATAAATCTTGCTTAACCTTAATTAAACTCAAATAATAAGGGCTTGTATTTTTCAGAAATAATGAGTTATCAATGGCCATTCATCTCTTGGCATGTGGGCAGCCATTAGAGGTAGGACCATTAGCACACCTGCCACAAATGGACGGGAAATGCTCGTATATCCAATGTTGCACAAGAAGACAAAAAAATCAAAAAAATTCATAAATTAGAACAATTAATAAGACACAATATATTTTTATACTTAAAATAGACTCATATAACCGACAAGCTACTCCATCTCAAAGATAATCGCCTCTCCTAGTGCATAATATAGTACAATCAATACACCATATCCCATGCCCATTTGATATGGTTAAGATAAGTAAACCGAGACATGTACCTCACATCGATATATACATGAGACTTATCCGCTAAGATACTACATGCTACAAGATGTAACATGTATAACCTAGTGGCTTTCTTATACATAGACTTCTCCACCAATTGTGTATACCTCTCCTGAAGCCAAGATAGGTGAAAGTGAGCACCCTTGATAACCTTAAACTCATCTTTCACTTCCGCCTCAATAACCCTAAAGTCCTGTATGGCAGTAATACATGCAATCTCCTAGTTAATGAGAGGACCAATGAAGAAACTATCCTGCAGGGGGAGATGGAACAAGGGGTATACATCACCCAAATTAATCTCCATCTCTCCAAATGGAAGATGAAATGAAGATGTCTCCTTATGCTATCATTCAAAAAAGTTGACAATAGTGGAACGCCGAGCATGGTCAGCGAACAGTCCACCAATGAAAGGAGGTCGTAATCATCGACAATCTCTCTAGCCTCTAGAGGTATCTAGACATCTTAAATATTTTTCAGTTTTGCCACGTGGGTGAATGCCTTCAGACATCAAGTAAACAAAACATTAGTTATTCTCAATGTATCAATAATAAATAAAAACAAGTTTAAAATAACATATATTCCTCTCTCAGCGATAATCTCAATGCTATATGATCGACATATTCGGTGAGCACGATACGATAATTGGGACCTCTAAGAAAACCTCCATTAGCGTGTATAGACGACTCCATTTAAGTCGAAGCAGTCACCTCTGTATCAACCGGAGCACTCACCTCTGTATCAGTCGGAGCAGTTACCTTTGTATTAATCAGAGTAGTCACTTCCATTGAATTAGTCAGAGCCAGCGTCTCAGTATGATTCAACCACCTCTGTCACAGCCACCACCTTCCTGTCATCCTGACCCTCCACCTCTTGAGGCGTTGTCTCGAAATCGTCAACGATCGTATCATCTGGCTCATCAATAAGATCTCTGGTACATCAATCAGCTCTACCTCATCTATGCTGGATAGTGCGGGATGCACGTGTCTGCTCAGCCAACCCCTCCTGTAAGAACCGATCAGGACTACTCTATCCACCAGATATGTGAATCATCGATGTTATCTACCCATGCATGAGAATTTTCTGCAGCTTCTCTCTCACCTATGTCAGTTTGTCTCGAAGCAATCGTGTCGTCTCTTCCTCTCGTCATCACTACAATTAAAAAAACAAAAGACAAAATAAACTACCAAACTATTTAAAAATCTAGAAATCAACACGACTTTCCCAGATTTTTGGAAAAATCCGGTTATCATCTCAACTTCTCCTTATTAATTTGTTTTGAAAAATTCGGTATGCTTGTATGCAGTTTTACCGAATTTTTCAAAATCACCGGTAAAAATGCATGTGGTTTAATCGAATTTTTAAAAATATCCGTTAAAAATGCATGAGAAATGAGTTTTTATCAGACATTTCAAAAATGTCAGTAGAAGTACATGTTTTATATGATAAATGCAGTCAAAAAATGTAAATTGCCGGTAAAAACAGAACTTGTGGCAAATCGCCCAACTTTTGAATTTTTTTTTAAATGTTAACAATATAAATATGAAATATTATTTCAATATCTAAAAGTAATACAGTAAAAACGCTATAAAGGGGTGTCAAGTTAAAGCAAGGGGTGACAGCACAAAATCTCGCAACGAAACCAAAAAATAGGGCCATGAAAGGCCGACAACAAACATTAAGGCCCGTTTACTTTTTATAAATATTTTTTATTTTCATTTTAAACAATAGTATTTCATTTTAATATGATGATAATTAATAATATAATGTGAGACTCTAGAAATGAACATTTGAGATGAAGAGAAGATGAAATGCTATTTAAGAATGGTGCATTTTTAAAAATATAAACTTTTTTTTGGTTATTTTTATTGTTTCCAAAAAAAATACATTATAAGTTGTTTACTCTAAAAAACGGTATAATGATGTTTGACCATTAAGTTGAAGTGAAAGTATTCATCTATCAACTGCTCCATCGTCAATTTTTGTTTGAATAAACTAATACAAAATAAGCTGATAGTTGAATCAATTGAAGTTATTAGAAATATTTTCATATCAATTGTATTATAATCAGGTTAACGTTTAAATCAACTTAAATCAGCTGATGCTGAAATGACTAACAACCGAATAAGTTGTGAATTGAAAGTTGAAACAACTGTCGGGTGGATATGACTAGTAAATATAAATAGACTTGAAGGATTGATGGTTCTTATTAGGGTCTTGGAAGTGTTTGATGAGTGCAAGAGATTACAATTAGAGCTGTCAAAAAATAGGCTCGGTTTATCGGGCCGGCCCATAAGCCCAACATTTTAGTCGGGTTGGGCCGCAAAATATTTTTAAAAAATACGACCCTGTCTTTTTTGGCCAGTCCACCGGGCCTATGTTTTTTATGGGTCGGGCCGGACCAATCAGGCTTCGGCTGACCCATTAAAAAAAATGGTAAATTTTGGGGAAAAAAATTGGGATAAGATATGATTTCATAAATGTGTCTTCAAGTGATAAAGAAAAGTTAAAGAGGATGAAGATATATTTTCAAGATGATGTGATCAAGGAAATGGTTGTGAGATTGAGAGAAAATTTGATACATATTGGCGATAATATTAAGTTACTTTGTACTTTTACATAGATGATTTAGTGGTATTCATAAACATCAATTATATACGTTTATGATGACTCTCTACCTATGTTGTGTTGCATTTTTCCATTACATCCTTTTTATAAAATTAAAACTATAATATTGAAATACGGGCCGGGCTGGCCCATCGGGTTGCAGGGCCTTTGAAAAATTAGCCGGGATCATTTTATGTGGCCCATTAAGCAATTGGGCCGGGTCGAGCCAACCCATTTAAACACATTGGTCCACCAGACCGAAGGGGGCTGGACTGGGCCGACCCATTTGACAGCTCTAATTAATTTTACCCAATAACATTATATGAGGTGTTATTTCATAAAAGAGAAAAAGATAAACTGACATCAAGGTTTGTTTAAAATGTAACCAAAAAAAAGTTGCATAATTAGGCACTTTTTTGAAATTAAGACACGAAGAACATTTTAGCCTGCACTATTATTCCCATAAAAATAGAATGATGAATCATGAAGGACGTGTTGATCAAAATGAAAGTTAATAACAGCGTACAAAATAATATTAGGTTGTAACTTGGTCTACAAGGTAGTTATGTACATTGTTGTTAGTCATGATCTTGTGTGATGTAATACTTGAGTGAGTGGGTCAAGGAAATTGTAAATATAATATGCGTACAAGTTTATAAATATTCTAATGTAAAGATTATTAAAACAAACACTGTTAATTAAGAGAAACATTATTCTTTGTGACACTTACACTGTATAAAGCTACACTTTTGAATTTTTTCTATTATGTATAATAATTATACATTTTATTTTTGTGACACAAACAATACAAAATCATATTGTATATTTTTTAGGTGTCAAAATTGCAACCCTCATTAATTAAATAAGTGTTTACATTTTTTTTTTAAAATTCTTTATTGTTTTCCTTAATTAAACAAGTGTTTACATTTTTTTTAAAATTCTTTATTGTTTTCCTTCGTTTTGCATGTAATGTTAAATAGTACTTCATCTTATTACACTATTACACTAAATGCTCTTTAGAGTAATTTATGAAGTTAAAAACACAGCCGGCCTAATCAATGCAGATGTACGTTATAATTTTAAAAATAGGCTCAAATTTTAAAAAATAAATATAATTATAATAATTAAAAAATATATATAAAATAAAATTATGTATTTATCAATAATATATTTAATTATAATTATTTTGAATTTTGATCTATCTCAATTTTTGTATGTATTGAGTTTTTATCATAAATTTTTATTATAATATTTTATTTATTTCGATTAATAATTATAAAAATAATTAGATTTTTCAAATTTGAGACCTACCAAAATTTATGGCCTGTGTTGTAGCACTTCCTCCTACGACCCTGCTCAAAAATAATAAACAAAATCATTTTTCTTAATGCAATCTCTTTATTAAAAAAAAATTTATTGTCACAAGTACAAGTTAGTTAATATATCATTTTATTAACTAAGAAGACAAAAATTAAACAAACAAATAATTAGTTAATTGATTACACGACCAGTGACTAAACATCAAATTTTGTACCACGATGATAGAAGAAATTCATACAAAATTAAAAAAAAAAAAAATTTCACAAAGTAAACATCGCATAAAAGTATTATTGATCATTATTGGAGTAAACTAAAGTGAAGAAAAATTTAAGTAACCAATTTTTTAAATAAAAAAACTTAAAAAAACCATGTTTTCACAATAATTACCAAAATATCTAGGTTTGACACACCCCTAAGGGTACGCGCCAAATCAATTGGCGCAAAGCAACAAAGTTTAGGTATAGTAGTCATTTCAAATGGCGCATGCACACAATGTAGCCATTCAAAATGCCGCATGCATGCTACCCCACATTAGGTATGTCATTTGAAATGGCGCCTATGCGGGGTTCCTATTTTTTTTCATTTATTTTAAGTAATAAATTGGGACCTGTATGGACTACCGGAACCAGATATTGCAACAACGATTGAAATAAATAAATCCCGAAATATTTTTTTATTAATTTGAACAACACGATACACCGACAACAACAGCAACTGATAAACCGAAAATAAAAAAAATTCTAGTGTCTTTCATCACCCAAACGCCCCTCCGTTCCGCATGCAGGTGCTCGTATAACATGTTGAGGACGTGTATTACGCCCCTTCCTCTTGGTGGTTCAGGTTGTGTCTGTGTAGACGGCCCTGACATTGGGTTGTCCCGCCTGTCGCTATAAAGGAATTCGTCACCATAATGTCCCGGAAACCGACTATTGTAAAGTCGGTTACCCAATCCCTCAAATGTGCTAAATTGTGGTGGGGGAGTAGGGTGAGGCACGGTTCCGGGCGGTAGCACTCTGCGGCACTTGAACTACTTTGATAGAAGCCAAATTGAGTGGATGGCGTTGCAAACCCAAAGGAGGTACGGTGGTGTGATGATTGTGATACTAAAGGGTCGCGGCGGTCATATTCATCAGTTGGACCCTCGTCGGGACTTAGTTGTAGTCTTGATGAACCAGCCTCGTTGTGTTGGCTGAATGACCTACGACTCTAGTGAGGTGGTTGACTATGAGTTTGGAAAAGCGGTTGGGGATGGGTATGGTAGGGGTTGTCATGATGGTATTGATGTTGATATGGTGGTTGGGACTGAGTTTGGAACGGGTTGAACGAGTTGAACTGATTGAATTGTTGTTGTGTTTGTTGTGTTTGTTGATGTTGTTGTTGTTATTGTGTGTATTGATGGTGTTGTTGTTCTTGCGGGATGATATAATTTTGCCGGCGGGGGTCTATAAGGTAGAACGGGTCAAGTAATGAAGTGCTAAGGAAAGGAGATAAGTTTCCTTCTAAGGAGGCATGTCAGAGAACTATAAAAAAATGGTACATGGCAAATAATTTTGATTTTGATGTACATCGCTCGAACCCAGAAAGATATATAATCATTTGTAAAAACCATGAGTGTGCATTCAGACTGTGTGCTTCGTATAGGAAGAGAAGTGATGCATGGGTCATTAGGGGTGTTCATGGTTTGGATTTTCTATTACCCAAACCATATCCACATAATAACCAATAATATGGATTGGATTTAAAAACCATTTTTTACAACTGGTTTAAACAAAACATAACTGGTTTAATAACCGGTTTTTACTTAACTAACCGGTTTCAGTGAAAGTAACACTTCAGTATTATACTTATCCTGATGAAAGTTTAATGGAAAATTAATTGAAAGTACTATACTTGTTCTGCTTCCAACTTGACGAAAAAAAATTTATTAACAAAAGTAATATGCACATTTGCTACAGCTTTTGAACAAAAATTAATTTTAATTTTAATTTTAAATTTTATAAAGAATTTAATTGATATACATTGATAGTATAAAGAATTTTTATACTGTCAATCAGTTATAACTATTGAAATTTTATATATGTTTGACTTTTTCTTTAATTACATTTAAAATGTATAATTGTTGAATTTTTATATATATTTGATTTTTTCTTTAATCACATCTAAAATATCTTCTATGAATGAATGTGATGCACCAATGATGTAAATTTTTTTACACTAACAGTGCATGTCAATTAATCTATTTTAAAATTAATTTTATTAGATTTTTTTTTCTTTGATAAGATTTTTATTAGAATTTATTATGAAGTAACTAGAATTATTTTAAATTAATTTAAATATTTATTGTTTAAAAATTAAACATAGTAAAATTACATATTTTTTAACAATTATGTTTTTAAAACAAATTTTATGAGAAATTATTTAAATATTTATCATTTAAAAATTATAATAAATAAATGAAAATACTTCAAATTTGTTTTATATAAACAAAACTGAAATGAATTTTTCAGTTAAAATATATATTTTTTTTAAAAAGATTCTTTTATTTAACAAAATTTGTTACTCGTTAAACAATATATATACTACAAACAGATCATAAATCAATTATTAAGGCAATTGTTGCATCCACCAAAATTCAATTTTGAAGAGTTTATTTCATAATGCTGCACACATGTTTAATGGTACCATATCGTTTACACGTTGTATTTTAAAAGCAATTTAAATTTAAAAGTATATTATAAATGCAATTTACTTTGATGGTGTGCCACTAAAATGAAATGAGTCAGCTAAAAATTTGGATACGGTTGTTTAGTATTTCAACCGGTTATAAAACCAAACTGATTTCTGAAAAATAAATGGATGCAATCATAACTGGTTATTACATATTCCAGTTTTTTTAATATGGTTTGAATAGGGTTATGGATCGGTTTCTTCTAACTGGATAATTTGTGCAGCCCTATGGGTCATATGGTCCATTTCACAACAACACACATGTGTCAACTCCAATACGTCCCAAGATCATACGAAGCTTAGTTATGATCTTATCTGTCAAGAGATCTTGCCTCTTATCAACTATGACCCGTCTTTGAAGGTGAATACCATTATCTCGCATTGTTGCACCCCAAAATTTGCCCGATCAAATCTATGCCCGCTAATCCAGCAAGGTTCAAAATTAAGAGTCATGGGGTCTGACATTTCTATTGTCAAACCCGCTCTCTTATAAATCAGGTTGAGTTAAAGCAATGGCGTGATTAACAGGTATTTTAGACCCAAGACATTAGGCCCATTTATCCCGTTCTAAAGGTTCTATCATTTTATTTTATTAAATCTATAATCAGATTATTAATGGTTCAGCTTATTGTGGAATTATTAATTAATTTAGTTATTATTTAACTGAGGGGATTAGGTTGGATTATTAATATAATTGTGTAAATATCATTATCATAGAACTGTTAATAATAAGAGTATTTGGTTTAAATATATAATTATAGGCTTGATTTTACTTGGGTTATTATTGCACATTAGGTGTAAATCAGAATTTTGGTCTCTTAAAACAAGTAATTAAAAGAGGCCCATGACACCAAGAGAGGCCTTTAAGCCCACCATGATATTTTATCATTATTATTTTATATATTTATTTGATTTTTCTTAATCATTTAAATGTTGAATAAAATGCATAAAATATTAAATGATTGGATTAAATCTCAAAGAGCAGATTTTGGGGAAGGCAAGAAGAAATCGTGTGGCATGATTCTATGGTGACTGAAGACCAAATTGGAAGTTTTCTATACTCCTTCAAAAGAACCAAATCTTTGATTCATAAAATTAAATCTCAAGATTCTGACCTACTTGATCCCAATATATAATCATAACATATCCGGGGCGCAGGAGGATGGTTTTTTTGGCCGCCAAAGGACTGGGCTCAGAACTGGAAAAATCGTGAGCTTCTTGGCCATGGCAGAAAAGGTTTGAAGCAAATTTGAGTCATTCGACACATCCAGATCAAACCTTCGATCCTCCCTGAAGCGTTTTGGATTACCACAAGTCATAAGCATCTCCAAAATCACACCGTTATTGGTCACGGTTTGCATAAACCCTCTCCGTTCCGATTCTCACGATGCACGTTCGATGAATTGATTTTAATCTTATATTCGTGTTTAGACTGAGGTTTATGAGCTTTCTGGAGATTTAATTTGGTTTTGGTGTTTGTTTGCAAGAATCACCATAGTTAGGGTTTCGGTTACACAAATTGGGGCCTGTAGATTACAGGAAGAATTGGAGGAAGGTGATAGGATCATCGCGGTCGGAACATAATTTTCAAGCAAACTATGGAATTATTGGGGATTTATCATGTATGTTTCGTGAGTTTGAGCATTGCAGGTCTGTTGCAACGGGTAAGAACCGTAGCCATAGGTGTCTGCTATTTCCAAAAAAAAAAAAGAAGAGGAAGACGACGCTGTAGGCGCGCTTCCGTTT
The DNA here is from genome assembly GCF_029867415.1 of Vicia villosa. Taxonomy (NCBI): domain Eukaryota; kingdom Viridiplantae; phylum Streptophyta; class Magnoliopsida; order Fabales; family Fabaceae; genus Vicia; species Vicia villosa. The sequence continues at coordinate 58,729,636 of NC_081180.1, forward strand.
TGAAAAATAATATTGTTATGTTTTGTATATATTAGCTTCGTTTCAGTATGTAAACAGCGGGTGGATATAGAGCAGTTGGCGTGGCACGCTATTGTTAATCCAAAAGACCTGGGTTCGATCCCCAGGTCATGCGTTAGTTGGTATTTTTTCTTTTCTCCTATTTCACTTATTTTTTCAAGGATCCGGTGCTGCACTCCTCACGAAGGTACAATACACCCTCCATCTGAAGCCATTAGATCTGTTTCTACGCCGATCCAATGCACACGGAACCGAAGGATCACCATGGATTTTTGCAGGGTTGCCACACTGGATGATAGCCAGGTTTTTTATATATATTTATTTGTTGTATTAATTAAATATTTAGATTACTTAATAGGTATTCATATTTAATTTAATTAATGTATAAAATTAGGATTAAGATAATTAAATTAGGATTAGGGGTAATGATCAGGGTTTAGGATTATTTAGGATTTTCTCGATTATGTCGATTATTCGACTTAATTGATCTAATCAGTTTTAATTAATTTAAATAGTTAAAAATCACAAAAACCCTAGAAAGGTTTATTCGTCCATTAAGGTTTGCCCAATCCCATTTGGCAAAGAACATTAACCTTCGATTAATTCTCTCCTCGAACCGACTAAATCTATTAGTCGCATTAGACGAGAGATAAAACAATAAATCATTAACCCTTAATTAATTCTCTCCTCGGCCCGACTAAAGCTATTAGTCGCATTAGACGAGAGATAAAAATACATAAAAATTAAAATACATTTAATTTGCTGCCCGCGACGATCAATCCATCGATCTGAGTAACCAGCAATGCCCATTAATCCGTTAGCTATACTGACTAAATCTATTGGTCATCGCATCTAACGGTGCCATATCAAATCAGGGTTGTACGCCCAAACACTTAAAACACATCAAACCACAAACCACAGATTTTCATCGGTTCAATACTGCGAAACTACAAAGGTAATTCAAAATACCTTTTCAAAACTGCGAAACGGTAATTCAAAATACCGTCAACACATTCATATCAAATTCTAAGGCGTACAACTCTGTGCCCGAACTACGTTGACTCTGATTCTCCCTAAGGAGATACGTAGGCACTTGGATAACCAAGGCGAGTCCCCCTCCCTAAAATCTCAATTTTTCCCCTATTCAATTCCTTAGCTATTAACCTTAACTTTTAGCCATAAAGCTTGACCCTTAGATTCAAAGCCAATAGGAAAGGGTTGAGGGTGCCTAACACCTTCCCTCGACCTGATTATAATAACTTACCCCGAATCTCTAAACTGCGTAGGGTTTCCTATTCGCCCTTCAGAATAGGTGGCGACTCTAAGTCTTAATTTTTAGGGCAGGTTGCTACAGCTGGCGACTCTGCTGGGGACAAATCATCAATGGTGAATTATTATGCTCCTAAGGCTTGGCAGGGTTTAGGTTTTTGGTAAACTTTTCTAGGTTTTTGGCGAACTTTTTTTGGGTTTGGCAAATTTGCCAAAATTAGGGTTTGGTTTAGGGTTATGTTTTTTTTTTAAAATAAATATTTAGTTTCTGTTTATTTATTTATTTAATTTTTATTATTTGCCTAAATGTAAATTGCTTATGTTAATATATTTGCATTAAATGTTTAAATGTATATTAATATATTTGCACTGCTGGGATTATAAAATTGTGTTAAACCTAAGCGTGGGAATTATAATAATGACCAGAGGGGAATTACATCGCCTACGAGTCTTATTATAATTCCACTCAGAGTGGGTTGAATATCCGGAAAGGTCTGATACGAGGCTTGACCTTGTTGAGGGCTGGACTTGGTATTTGGCTGATCTCTCTGGGAATCTACCCCTAAAACTCGAACCTCATGGATAAATGAGTTGTTCTAAAATCCAATGAGACAAAAAGTCTCGGCGGCTACGAACGATCCCATGAGACCTTCTAGAACATACCAATGGGAAGGGTAGGCATCCTAAGCCGTCATGTCGAACCTATGAACCTAGGGCTTATGTGCTTACGTGCTTATTATATATGTGCAATTTATATACTGCGATTGCCTTACATTTTAATTTTTGCAGGTAGTCCTACGCGTTCCCTGGCCTGCAGGGACCCTATTTCCAAAACCATGTCCTTCCCACGAAGGACACCTCCATTTACACATGTTGATTGGCTTCACGATGGCCATGCGACTTAGTGACTGTCTCGAACGGTCACCCCGTGCTTATATCTACGCACTCCCTAGCCTATAGGGACCTTCCTTATATAGCCGTGTATTCTTACAACTACGTGTCCTTCCCACGAAGGACATCTACGTTTACGCACTTCAATTGGCCTCTCGATGGCCATGCGATCTAGTGACTGTCTTGAACGGTCACTTCGTGCCTACATCTACGAGTTCCCTAGCCTGTAGGGATTATATTTCTAAAAAACGAATCCTTCATACGAAGGACATCTTTGTTAGCATACGTCAATTGGCCTCTCGATGGCCATGCGATTCAGTGACTGTCTTGAACGGTCACCTCGTGCCTACATCTATGCATTCCCTAGCCTATAGGGATTCTAACTCCAAAAACATGTCCTTCCCACAAAGGACATCTTCGTTAGCATACGTTGATTGGCCTCTCGATGGCCATGCGACTTAGTGACTGTCTCGAACGGTCACCCCGTGCTTACTCCTACGTGCTCCCTAGCCTATAGGGATATTCTTTTACATCCATGTGTTTTTACAACGACGCGTCCTTCCCCGAAGGACAACTTCATCAGCATGCGTTCGATTGGCCTCTCGATGGCTATGAGATCTAGTGACTGTCCTGAACGATCACTCCATGTTTGTTTTCGCGCACCCTCTAACTGGTAGGGTTTGGATTCCCATCTATATGCCTTTCATCCCTAGCCTGTAAGGATTTCACTTCATCCAATATCGTCCTTATATAGGTTGTGTTCCACATAGAGAACCTTCCCACTAAGGACAACTTCATTGGTACACGTTGATTGGCCTCTCGATGGCCATGAGACTTGGTGATTGTCTTGAACAGTCACCAGCCGCTACCTTCTACATACTCCCTAATCTAAGGGATTTCCATTGGCGTGTCATAACATCTATCTTGCAAAGATTCCACTAGGGTCTAATGTCGCCTCTAAGGCTACCCCTAGGATTATACGTCACACGTCTGCATTGCATACAAGTAGTTATAACACAAGGAGTCTTTCGCATACGCATACATTTGCATTTTCATGCATTCATACATTTACATTCTCATCTTCGCCCGCATCCACCCGTTCCGTGCTAGCCGATTTCCCGAGACTCACAAAATCCAAAGGATCATAGACTATGGAGAAAGGAGGATCAATTATTGGGAGTGAGCCTAGTCCTACAAAGGAAAGAGAGGATGCCTTTCACCGTGCCAGCCACGTGCCCATGCCTTTGCATAACAGGATTGTAAATCCAATGAAGGTTGTCATCGAGCAAGGATTAGTTCAACAAAGAAGTTCCCTCATAGATACACTCAAGATGTATCTAGTCATAAAGGGGTTCATCTTAGAACATATCAAACTTACAAGGATGCTCTACGATAACCTGAAGGCAAGGATTAGTCCAACTGGGGCAAAATCCTGAACAAAGATGCATAAATACGATGGAGAAATGCGACGTGTGTTAACTCCACGCCAATGGGCAAAAGGGTCATAGGCGTTCTCTCTATCAATCTACAAACTTTGAAGGTTGCAATGGTGTGATACTATCCTTAGGGAAAGCAAAAGAGGTTCAGTCAAAGGAAACTCATGAAGTTCCGATACAACGAAAACCCACCGCTAACAATTTATTCTCGACAGGTTTGACGTGCCCAAGGAAAATTCGAGGTTGCCCTCACTTCTACAAGTCTAAAGAACTAAGGAGTGAAACAAGGTAAGTGGATCTACAAAGGAGATTATCCCTAGGATCAATAGGTGTTTACCATGCTCACAATTTCAACCCTTACGACTGCTAAGTGTTACTCAGGATAGAAGTTGTACCTTCGGATTTAGCAATTCTAATGGGACGACCATGCAGGTTTTGGAATCAATTCATTCGCTTCATTCGCTCACCACTATGACTTTCCACTCGCACGCTTCTATTTTCAATTTCAAATCTAAGAGTATTAACAAACTTGAGGGAGAATGACGAATACAAATAACTAAGTCCAGCTAGACGTATCCTTTCAAGGTAAGACCGAACCGAGGATGTACAGGCATTGTTTCAATTCCCAAACAGTGGAGAAATAAGGATGTTAATCCCTCGTTACCCCCTCGAGTCAGGAGTTGGAGCTTGTTTCTAATTTTCAGATAAACCTTGATTTTAACCAGGGGCAGGGTAGATTTCAATTAATTCAATGGTGTATTTTGGTTGTAAAGAGAATCAATCAATGAAGCAAAGGTTCAAGCGCAAGGATCCAGCAAAGCAAAGGTTCAAGCATATCTTCTTCCTCGCATTCATCCAAGATTGAGGAAGCAATGGAGATAACATTCACAACAATCTTCTTCCTCAATACATCATTCAAGATCGAGGAAGTATCAAAGGTGAAGCTTACAAATCAAAGTCAACATGGCAGTCACAACATTCGATATCCAAGGATCAACCTCAAAAGGAGTATTCAAAAGAAAAAGGAGAAAAACGCCCGCTAAGTCAAAAAAAAATTACAAAAGAAAACAAAAATGACTTAGGCATCCCGATGGATCAAACTCAAAGGAGTTGGTTCATGCAAAATTAAGGGATAAAAACAAAACAAAGGCGAAATACAAAGGATAATCTTGTGACTGCTAAATCATCAATGCTTGGGTCTCTACAACATTTTTCATAGATGCTTGGATCTCTACTAAGGCTTTTACTCAGCATCAAAACTGAAACGATTCTCTTGCAAACAAAGCGCAATCATTGGATTAGGCGAATTCTTAGGATTTGGAGAACATCAAGGAGAAAGGGGTGGGTTAAATAAATTTTAAGCCTTATATCCATTGTTTCTTAAAACCGTGAACCAGGCCAAGTTACAACATTCAAAAGTCCTAATTGAGGCAAGGTTAACTACGAAAGCATATCAAGCAGGATTTGTTATACTGACTCCTAAAGTTTTTTAAAACTATTTCTAACCACTACGCTTCTTCAAGCATTCATCCCGTCCTAATTCATAACGGACTTCGATTTCAAAACTTGCATACACATTGCATTGGAGTTACTTCTCAAATGGTACAACATCATCTGCGAGTATACACTTAGCATCGAGGAGACCTCGAAATTGGTTTAATCAAAGGCGATCTTTCTAATAAAGACTCTGGAGTGGGGGGAATCACATCTAGGGGGTTCCCCTTAACAGGGGCAAAAACTCAAGGATCACCGGGGCATGCAATCAAACATCCTATTTACTAGGGACATTCTTCCTAAGGTTCAATAGACCTGGGGGCACATCTTGAAGCAATAACAAGCAGGGGCATGTCAAACATGGGAAGAATTCAAATTCAAAAGGATAGCACACTAAGGATAGCCCTCCATATCCTGGAGATCAAGGGCATAACCTTCAATATAAACGTCAAAGCATATGACAAGGTTATTTCCCGGGGCACTTCCTTCATAGCTTGGAGATCATAAGCACCTTTTTCCACTGAACATTGGGGCATGGGATATCAAATCCATAAGGTGTGGAGAACCGCAAAGGTTAAAGGTGTGGAGAACCACAAAGGTTAAAGGCGTGGAGAACCTCGAAAAGGTTAAAGGTGCGAATTGCAAAAGGTGAAAGACATGGAGAACCTCAAAAGGTTAAAGGCGTGGAGTAATTCAAGAGCCAAACCGGGGAAAGGCGCACATCAAAAGGAAAAGGCGCTCTCGCACTTTACAACATCGAACAAATCTTTCTCCTAACTACGATCTTCAAAATAAAAAAACAGGGATTGGGAAGTCGCGCTAGCATCACACCCCACCTTATCAAACAAACCTACAACTCCAGCAAGCTATACACGCTTTGGTTGTCAACAACCTATCATTGGAGCATCATGAAAATATACATAAGTCATGCATTACATACATTGGTTGATGCATTACACCATACCTTTTCAGGTAGTCTTCTTTAGGACAAATCCTACGACCCTTTCCAGGAACCTTTTCAGGTAATATTTTTAAGACAAATCTTACGATCCCTTCTAAGAACCTATTTAGGTAGGCTTTTTTAAGACATTCTTTTTCTAAGAACCTTTCTAGGTAGTCTTCTCTAAGACAATCATCGCTATTTCCAAGAGCCTTTTTAGGTAGTCTTCTTCAAGACAAATTGTCATCCTTTTCAGGAACTTCTTCAGGTGGTCTTCTTTAAGACATTCTTTTTCTCAGAACCTCTTTAGGTAGTCTTTTAAGACATCTTTCAACTTTTTCAAGTAGTCTTCTCTAAGACGATCACCATCATTTCCAAGAACCTTTTTAGGTAGTCTTCTTCAAGACATTCTTTTTCAAAGAACCTTTTTAGGTAGTCTTCTTCAAGACATTCTTTTTCTAAAAACCTTTCTAGATAGTCTTTTCTAAGACGAGTATCGTCCTTTCTAAGAACCTTTCTAGGTAATCCTTTTTAAGGCATCTGTCAGTCTCTTCAGGTAGTCTTCTCCAAGACAAATCGCACGATCCTTTATAGGAATCTTTCTCAGGTGGTCTTTTAAGACATCCCGCAGCCTTTCCAGGTAGTTTTATAGAAGACATTACTTCGTTCCACTCAACATGCACATGATACATACACATGGTGCATACACATTCGCAAAACAAATTTCTACGCAGGTGAAACTTGTTCGAACAAGGATAAACGATTCTATTGGTGCAGGTGAGTTTGCTATAAACATAGCAAATTATCCTAAATGGTGCAGGCGAGTTTGCTATAAGCATAGCAAATTATCCTAAATGGTGCAGGTGAGTTTGCTATAAACATAGCAAATTATCCTAAATGGTGCAGGCGAGTTTGCTATAAGCATAGCAAATTATCATAAATGGTGCAGGTGAGTTTGCTATAAACATAGCAAATTATCCTAAATGGTGCAGGTGAGTTTGCTATAAACATAGCAAATTATCCTAAATGGTGCAGGTGAGTTTGCTATAAGCATAGCAAATTATCCTAAATGGTGCAGGTGAGGTTGCTATAAGCATAGCAAATTATCCTAAATGGTGCAGGGATTTATTTTCCCATACCAGGATTTTCTACACGGAGTTATCAATACATTTCAACCACATAGTGGAGCCTTTCCAGGCAGTCTTCTTTAAGACGTATCCCATCCTTTCTAGGAGCTTTTCCAGGCAAACAGGGTGTTACAAAGAAATTTTACAACAAGATTTTCCAAGGTTTCTTTAATTGAGTTTATCACGTGAGTCCCTCGGCAGTGATATTCTCCAAAACATCATCAATACAAACAAGGTTTTATTTTTCTTTTCCAAACTTACTAACATACTTCAACTAACATCACTAACAATCATCCATCATTCAACTAACATACCTCATTCATACATAGTGCATATACATACATCACTCTCATTTATTTTGAGAAGCTCACTGCATCATACATTACATGCATCATCACTTTGCATAAAATCAAGATTGCCTTTTTTAGGCTATGCTACAATCAAAGCACCTGGTTCCTCCCGAAAGGCGTTTGCTTCACACTCTGAAAAATGGTATTTACCTTGGGTGGCATCTTTAAGCCCATCTCCCACGGAACATTTTCCGACAAATGCAAATTTTAGGGCACTTCAGTGTTCAATCATCTTCTACCTTTAAATCATGATAGGCAGACGTGCCTATCTGACTCTTCAGGTTTAAGAAGATTAAACAGGGGCAGCTGTTGCACCCCAAAATTTGCCCGATCAAATCTACGCCCGCTAATCCAGCAAGGTTCAAAATTAAGAGTCATGGGGTCTGACATTTCTATTGTCAAACCCGCTCTCTTATAAATCAAGTTGAGTTAAAGCAATGACGTGATTAACAGGTATTTTAGACCCAAGACATTAGGCCCATTTATCCCGTTCTAAAGGTTCTATCATTTTATTTTATTAAATCTATAATCAGATTATTAATGGTTCAGCTTATTGTGGAATTATTAATTAATTTGGTTATTATTTAACTGAGGGGATTAGGTTGGATTATTAATATAATTGTGTAAATATCATTATCATAGAACTGTTAATAATAAGAGTATTTGGTTTAAATATATAATTATAGGCTTGATTTTACTTGGGTTATTATTGCACATTAGGTGTAAATCAGAATTTTGGTCTCTTAAAACAAGTAATTAAAAGAGGCCCATGACACCAAGAGAGGCCTTTAAGCCCACCATGATATTTTATCATTATTATTTTATATATTTATTTGATTTTTCTTAATCATTTAAATGTTGAATAAAATGCATAAAATATTAAATGATTGGATTAAATCTCAAAGAGCAGATTTTGGGGAAGGCAAGAAGAAACCGTGTGGCATGATTCTATGGTGACTGAAGACCAAATTGGAAGTTTTCTATACTCCTTCAAAAGAACCAAATCTTTGATTCATAAAATTAAATCTCAAGATTCTGACCTACTTGATCCCAATATATAATCATAACATATCCGGGGCGCAGGAGGATGGTTTTTTTGGCCGCCAAAGGACTGGGCTCAGAACTGGAAAAATCGTGAGCTTCTTGGCCATGGCAGAAAAGGTTTGAAGCAAATTTGAGTCATTCGACACATCCAGATCAAACCTTCGATCCTCCCTGAAGCGTTTTGGATTACCACAAGTCATAAGCATCTCCAAAATCACACCGTTATTGGTCACGGTTTGCATAAACCCTCTCCGTTCCGATTCTCACGATGCACGTTCGATGAATTGATTTTAATCTTATATTCGTGTTTAGACTGAGGTTTATGAGCTTTCCGGAGATTTAATTTGGTTTTGGTGTTTGTTTGCAAGAATCACCATAGTTAGGGTTTCGGTTACACAAATTAGGGCCTGTAGATTACAGGAAGAATTGGAGGAAGGTGATAGGGTCATCGCGGTCGGAACAGAATTTTCAAGCAAACTATGGAATTATTGGGGATTTATCATGTATGTTTCGTGAGTTTGAGCATTGCAGGTCTGTTGCAACGGGTAAGAACCGTAGCCATAGGTGTCTGCTATTTCCAGAAAGAAAAAAAAAGAGGAAGACGACGCTGTAGGCGCGCTTCCGTTTTGAAAAATAATATTGTTATGTTTTGTATATAGTAGCTTCGTTTCAGTATGTAAACAGCGGGTGGATATAGAGCTGTTGGCGTGGCACGCTATTGTTAATCCAAAACACCTGGGTTCGATCCCCAGGTCATGCGTTAGTTGGTATTTTTTCTTTTCTCCTATTTCACTTATTTTTTCAAGGATCCGGTGCTGCACTCCTCACGAAGGTACAATACACCCTCCATCTGAAGCCATTAGATCTGTTTCTACGCCGATCCAATGCACACGGAACCGAAGGATCACCATGGATTTTTGCAGGGTTGCCACACTGGATGATAGCCAGGTTTTTTATATATATTTATTTGTTGTATTAATTAAATATTTAGATTACTTAATAGGTATTCATATTTAATTTAATTAATGTATAAAATTAGGATTAAGATAATTAAATTAGGATTAGGGGTAATGATCAGGGTTTAGGATTATTTAGGATTTTCTCGATTATGTCGATTATTCGACTTAATTGATCTAATCAGTTTTAATTAATTTAAATAGTTAAAAATCACAAAAACCCTAGAAAGGTTTATTCGTCCATTAAGGTTTGCCCAATCCCATTTGGCAAAGAACATTAACCTTCGATTAATTCTCTCCTCGACCCGACTAAATCTATTAGTCGCATTAGACGAGAGATAAAACAATAAATCATTAACCCTTAATTAATTCTCTCCTCGGCCCGACTAAAGCTATTAGTCGCATTAGACGAGAGATAAAAATACATAAAAATTAAAATACATTTAATTTGCTGCCCGCGACGATCAATCCATCGATCTGAGTAACCAGCAATGCCCATTAATTCGTTAGCTATACTGACTAAATCTATTGGTCATCGCATCTAACGGTGCCATATCAAATCAGGGTTGTACGCCCAAACACTTAAAACACATCAAACCACAAACCACAAATTTTCATCTGTTCAATACTGCGAAACTACAAAGGTAATTCAAAATACCTTTTCAAAACTGCGAAACGGTAATTCAAAATACCGTCAACACATTCATATCAAATTCTAAGGCGTACAACTATGTGCCCGAACTACGTTGACTCTGATTCTCCCTAAGGAGATACGTAGGCACTTGGATAACCAAGGCGAGTCCCCCTCCCTAAAATCTCAATTTTTCCCCTATTCAATTCCTTAGCTATTAACCTTAACTTTTAGCCATAAAGCTTGACCCTTAGATTCAAAGCCAATAGGAAAGGGTTGAGGGTGCCTAACACCTTCCCTCGACCTGATTATAATAACTTACCCCGAATCTCTAAACTGCGTAGGGTTTCCTATTCGCCCTTCAGAATAGGTGGCGACTCTAAGTCTTAATTTTTAGGGCAGGTTGCTACAGCTGGCGACTCTGCTGGGGACAAATCATCAATGGTGAATTATTATGCTCCTAAGGCTTGGCAGGGTTTAGGTTTTTGGTAAACTTTTCTAGGTTTTTGGCGAACTTTTTTTGGGTTTGGCAAATTTGCCAAAATTAGGGTTTGGTTTAGGGTTATGTTTTTTTTTAAAATAAATATTTAGTTTCTGTTTATTTATTTATTTAATTTTTATTATTTGCCTAAATGTAAATTGCTTATGTTAATATATTTGCATTAAATGTTTAAATGTATATTAATATATTTGCACTGCTGGGATTATAAAATTGTGTTAAACCTAAGCGTGGGAATTATAATAATGACCAGAGGGGAATTACATCGCCTACGAGTCTTATTATAATTCCACTCAGAGTGGGTTGAATATCCGGAAAGGTCTGATACGAGGCTTGACCTTGTTGAGGGCTGGACTTGGTATTTGGCTGATCTCTCTGGGAACCTACCCCTAAAACTCGAACCTCATGGATAAATGAGTTGTTCTAAAATCCAATGAGACAAAAAGTCTCGGCGGCTACGAACGATCCCATGAGACCTTCTAGAACATACCAATGGGAAGGGTAGGCATCCTAAGCCTTCATGTCGAACCTATGAACCTAGGGCTTATGTGCTTACGTGCTTATTATATATGTGCAATTTATATACTGCGATTGCCTTACATTTTAATTTTTGCAGGTAGTCCTACGCGTTCCCTGGCCTGCAGGGACCCTATTTCCAAAACCATGTCCTTCCCACGAAGGACACCTCCATTTACACATGTTGATTGGCTTCACGATGGCCATGCGACTTAGTGACTGTCTCGAACGGTCACCCCGTGCTTATATCTACGCACTCCCTAGCCTATAGGGACCTTCCTTATATAGCCGTGTATTCTTACAACTACGTGTCCTTCCCACGAAGGACATCTACGTTTACGCACTTCAATTGGCCTCTCGATGGCCATGCGATCTAGTGACTGTCTTGAACGGTCACTTCGTGCCTACATCTACGAGTTCCCTAGCCTGTAGGGATTATATTTCTAAAAAACGAATCCTTCATACGAAGGACATCTTTGTTAGCATACGTCAATTGGCCTCTCGATGGCCATGCGATTCAGTGACTGTCTTGAACGGTCACCTCGTGCCTACATCTATGCATTCCCTAGCCTATAGGGATTCTAACTCCAAAAACATGTCCTTCCCACAAAGGACATCTTCGTTAGCATACGTTGATTGGCCTCTCGATGGCCATGCGACTTAGTGACTGTCTCGAACGGTCACCCCGTGCTTACTCCTACGTGCTCCCTAGCCTATAGGGATATTCTTTTACATCCATGTGTTTTTACAACGACGCGTCCTTCCCCGAAGGACAACTTCATCAGCATGCGTTCGATTGGCCTCTCGATGGCTATGAGATCTAGTGACTGTCCTGAACGATCACTCCATGTTTGTTTTCGCGCACCCTCTAACTGGTAGGGTTTGGATTCCCATCTATATGCCTTTCATCCCTAGCCTGTAAGGATTTCACTTCATCCAATATCGTCCTTATATAGGTTGTGTTCCACATAGAGAACCTTCCCACTAAGGACAACTTCATTGGTACACGTTGATTGGCCTCTCGATGGCCATGAGACTTGGTGATTGTCTTGAACAGTCACCAGCCGCTACCTTCTACATACTCCCTAATCTAAGGGATTTCCATTGGCGTGTCATAACATCTATCTTGCAAAGATTCCACTAGGGTCTAATGTCGCCTCTAAGGCTACCCCTAGGATTATACGTCACACGTCTGCATTGCATACAAGTAGTTATAACACAAGGAGTCTTTCGCATACGCATACATTTGCATTTTCATGCATTCATACATTTACATTCTCATCTTCGCCCGCATCCACCCGTTCCGTGCTAGCCGATTTCCCGAGACTCACAAAATCCAAAGGATCATAGACTATGGAGAAAGGAGGATCAATTATTGGGAGTGAGCCTAGTCCTACAAAGGAAAGAGAGGATGCCTTTCACCGTGCCAGCCACGTGCCCATGCCTTTGCATAACAGGATTGTAAATCCAATGAAGGTTGTCATCGAGCAAGGATTAGTTCAACAAAGAAGTTCCCTCATAGATACACTCAAGATGTATCTAGTCATAAAGGGGTTCATCTTAGAACATATCAAACTTACAAGGATGCTCTACGATAACCTGAAGGCAAGGATTAGTCCAACTGGGGCAAAATCCTGAACAAAGATGCATAAATACGATGGAGAAATGCGACGTGTGTTAACTCCACGCCAATGGGCAAAAGGGTCATAGGCGTTCTCTCTATCAATCTACAAACTTTGAAGGTTGCAATGGTGTGATACTATCCTTAGGGAAAGCAAAAGAGGTTCAGTCAAAGGAAACTCATGAAGTTCCGATACAACGAAAACCCACCGCTAACAATTTATTCTCGACAGGTTTGACGTGCCCAAGGAAAATTCGAGGTTGCCCTCACTTCTACAAGTCTAAAGAACTAAGGAGTGAAACAAGGTAAGTGGATCTACAAAGGAGATTATCCCTAGGATCAATAGGTGTTTACCATGCTCACAATTTCAACCCTTACGACTGCTAAGTGTTACTCAGGATAGAAGTTGTACCTTCGGATTTAGCAATTCTAATGGGACGACCATGCAGGTTTTGGAATCAATTCATTCGCTTCATTCGCTCACCACTATGACTTTCCACTCGCACGCTTCTATTTTCAATTTCAAATCTAAGAGTATTAACAAACTTGAGGGAGAATGACGAATACAAATAACTAAGTCCAGCTAGACGTATCCTTTCAAGGTAAGACCGAACCGAGGATGTACAGGCATTGTTTCAATTCCCAAACAGTGGAGAAATAAGGATGTTAATCCCTCGTTACCCCCTCGAGTCAGGAGTTGGAGCTTGTTTCTAATTTTCAGATAAACCTTGATTTTAACCAGGGGCAGGGTAGATTTCAATTAATTCAATGGTGTATTTTGGTTGTAAAGAGAATCAATCAATGAAGCAAAGGTTCAAGCGCAAGGATCCAGCAAAGTAAAGGTTCAAGCATATCTTCTTCCTCGCATTCATCCAAGATTGAGGAAGCAATGGAGATAACATTCACAATAATCTTCTTCCTCAATACATCATTCAAGATCGAGGAAGTATCAAAGGTGAAGCTTACAAATCAAAGTCAACATGGCAGTCACAACATTCGATATCCAAGGATCAACCTCAAAAGGAGTATTCAAAAGAAAAAGGAGAAAAACGCCCGCTAAGTCAAAAAAAAATTACAAAAGAAAACAAAAATGACTTAGGCATCCCGATGGATCAAACTCAAAGGAGTTGGTTCATGCAAAATTAAGGGATAAAAACAAAACAAAGGCGAAATACAAAGGATAATCTTGTGACTGCTAAATCATCAATGCTTGGGTCTCTACAACATTTTTCATAGATGCTTGGATCTCTACTAAGGCTTTTACTCAGCATCAAAACTGAAACGATTCTCTTGCAAACAAAGCGCAATCATTGGATTAGGCGAATTCTTAGGATTTGGAGAACATCAAGGAGAAAGGGGTGGGTTAAATAAATTTTAAGCCTTATATCCATTGTTTCTTAAAACCGTGAACCAGGCCAAGTTACAACATTCAAAAGTCCTAATTGAGGCAAGGTTAACTACGAAAGCATATCAAGCAGGATTTGTTATACTGACTCCTAAAGTTTTTTAAAACTATTTCTAACCACTACGCTTCTTCAAGCATTCATCCCGTCCTAATTCATAACGGACTTCGATTTCAAAACTTGCATACACATTGCATTGAAGTTACTTCTCAAATGGTACAACATCATCTGCGAGTATACACTTAGCATCGAGGAGACCTCGAAATTGGTTTAATCAAAGGCGATCTTTCTAATAAAGACTCTGGAGTGGGGGGAATCACATCTAGGGGGTTCCCCTTAACAGGGGAAAAAACTCAAGGATCACCGGGGCATGCAATCAAACATCCTATTTACTAGGGACATTCTTCCTAAGGTTCAATAGACCTGGGGGCACATCTTGAAGCAATAACAAGCAGGGGCATGTCAAACATGGGAAGAATTCAAATTCAAAAGGATAGCACACTAAGGATAGCCCTCCATATCCTGGAGATCAAGGGCATAACCTTCAATATAAACGTCAAAGCATATGACAAGGTTATTTCCCGGGGCACTTCCTTCATAGCTTGGAGATCATAAGCACCTTTTTCCACTGAACATTGGGGCATGGGATATCAAATCCATAAGGTGTGGAGAACCGCAAAGGTTAAAGGCGTGGAGAACCTCGAAAAGGTTAAAGGTGCGAATTGCAAAAGGTGAAAGACATGGAGAACCTCAAAAGGTTAAAGGCGTGGAGTAATTCAAGAGCCAAACCGGGGAAAGGCGCACATCAAAAGGAAAAGGCGCTCTCGCACTTTACAACATCGAACAAATCTTTCTCCTAACTACGATCTTCAAAATAAAAAAACAGGGATTGGGAAGTCGCGCTAGCATCACACCCCACCTTATCAAACAAACCTACAACTCCAGCAAGCTATACACGCTTTGGTTGTCAACAACCTATCATTGGAGCATCATGAAAATATACATAAGTCATGCATTACATACATTGGTTGATGCATTACACCATACCTTTTCAGGTAGTCTTCTTTAGGACAAATCCTACGACCCTTTCCAGGAACCTTTTCAGGTAATATTTTTAAGACAAATCTTACGATCCCTTCTAAGAACCTATTTAGGTAGGCTTTTTTAAGACATTCTTTTTCTAAGAACCTTTCTAGGTAGTCTTCTCTAAGACAATCATCGCTATTTCCAAGAGCCTTTTTAGGTAGTCTTCTTCAAGACAAATTGTCATCCTTTTCAGGAACTTCTTCAGGTGGTCTTCTTTAAGACATTCTTTTTCTCAGAACCTCTTTAGGTAGTCTTTTAAGACATCTTTCAACTTTTTCAAGTAGTCTTCTCTAAGACGATCACCATCATTTCCAAGAACCTTTTTAGGTAGTCTTCTTCAAGACATTCTTTTTCAAAGAACCTTTTTAGGTAGTCTTCTTCAAGACATTCTTTTTCTAAAAACCTTTCTAGATAGTCTTTTCTAAGACGAGTATCGTCCTTTCTAAGAACCTTTCTAGGTAATCCTTTTTAAGGCATCTGTCAGTCTCTTCAGGTAGTCTTCTCCAAGACAAATCGCACGATCCTTTATAGGAATCTTTCTCAGGTGGTCTTTTAAGACATCCCGCAGCCTTTCCAGGTAGTTTTATAGAAGACATTACTTCGTTCCACTCAACATGCACATGATACATACACATGGTGCATACACATTCGCAAAACAAATTTCTACGCAGGTGAAACTTGTTCGAACAAGGATAAACGATTCTATTGGTGCAGGTGAGTTTGCTATAAACATAGCAAATTATCCTAAATGGTGCAGGCGAGTTTGCTATAAGCATAGCAAATTATCCTAAATGGTGCAGGTGAGTTTGCTATAAACATAGCAAATTATCCTAAATGGTGCAGGCGAGTTTGCTATAAGCATAGCAAATTATCATAAATGGTGCAGGTGAGTTTGCTATAAACATAGCAAATTATCCTAAATGGTGCAGGTGAGTTTGCTATAAACATAGCAAATTATCCTAAATGGTGCAGGTGAGTTTGCTATAAGCATAGCAAATTATCCTAAATGGTGCAGGTGAGGTTGCTATAAGCATAGCAAATTATCCTAAATGGTGCAGGGATTTATTTTCCCATACCAGGATTTTCTACACGGAGTTATCAATACATTTCAACCACATAGTGGAGCCTTTCCAGGCAGTCTTCTTTAAGACGTATCCCATCCTTTCTAGGAGCTTTTCCAGGCAAACAGGGTGTTACAAAGAAATTTTACAACAAGATTTTCCAAGGTTTCTTTAATTGAGTTTATCACGTGAGTCCCTCGGCAGTGATATTCTCCAAAACATCATCAATACAAACAAGGTTTTATTTTTCTTTTCCAAACTTACTAACATACTTCAACTAACATCACTAACAATCATCCATCATTCAACTAACATACCTCATTCATACATAGTGCATATACATACATCACTCTCATTTATTTTGAGAAGCTCACTGCATCATACATTACATGCATCATCACTTTGCATAAAATCAAGATTGCCTTTTTTAGGCTATGCTACAATCAAAGCACCTGGTTCCTCCCGAAAGGCGTTTGCTTCACACTCTGAAAAATGGTATTTACCTTGGGTGGCATCTTTAAGCCCATCTCCCACGGAACATTTTCCGACAAATGCAAATTTTAGGGCACTTCAGTGTTCAATCATCTTCTACCTTTAAATCATGATAGGCAGACGTGCCTATCTGACTCTTCAGGTTTAAGAAGATTAAACAGGGGCAGCTGTTGCACCCCAAAATTTGCCCGATCAAATCTACGCCCGCTAATCCAGCAAGGTTCAAAATTAAGAGTCATGGGGTCTGACATTTCTATTGTCAAACCCGCTCTCTTATAAATCAAGTTGAGTTAAAGCAATGACGTGATTAACAGGTATTTTAGACCCAAGACATTAGGCCCATTTATCCCGTTCTAAAGGTTCTATCATTTTATTTTATTAAATCTATAATCAGATTATTAATGGTTCAGCTTATTGTGGAATTATTAATTAATTTGGTTATTATTTAACTGAGGGGATTAGGTTGGATTATTAATATAATTGTGTAAATATCATTATCATAGAACTGTTAATAATAAGAGTATTTGGTTTAAATATATAATTATAGGCTTGATTTTACTTGGGTTATTATTGCACATTAGGTGTAAATCAGAATTTTGGTCTCTTAAAACAAGTAATTAAAAGAGGCCCATGACACCAAGAGAGGCCTTTAAGCCCACCATGATATTTTATCATTATTATTTTATATATTTATTTGATTTTTCTTAATCATTTAAATGTTGAATAAAATGCATAAAATATTAAATGATTGGATTAAATCTCAAAGAGCAGATTTTGGGGAAGGCAAGAAGAAACCGTGTGGCATGATTCTATGGTGACTGAAGACCAAATTGGAAGTTTTCTATACTCCTTCAAAAGAACCAAATCTTTGATTCATAAAATTAAATCTCAAGATTCTGACCTACTTGATCCCAATATATAATCATAACATATCCGGGGCGCAGGAGGATGGTTTTTTTGGCCGCCAAAGGACTGGGCTCAGAACTGGAAAAATCGTGAGCTTCTTGGCCATGGCAGAAAAGGTTTGAAGCAAATTTGAGTCATTCGACACATCCAGATCAAACCTTCGATCCTCCCTGAAGCGTTTTGGATTACCACAAGTCATAAGCATCTCCAAAATCACACCGTTATTGGTCACGGTTTGCATAAACCCTCTCCGTTCCGATTCTCACGATGCACGTTCGATGAATTGATTTTAATCTTATATTCGTGTTTAGACTGAGGTTTATGAGCTTTCCGGAGATTTAATTTAGTTTTGGTGTTTGTTTGCAAGAATCACCATAGTTAGGGTTTCGGTTACACAAATTAGGGCCTGTAGATTACAGGAAGAATTGGAGGAAGGTGATAGGGTCATCGCGGTCGGAACAGAATTTTCAAGCAAACTATGGAATTATTGGGGATTTATCATGTATGTTTCGTGAGTTTGAGCATTGCAGGTCTGTTGCAACGGGTAAGAACCGTAGCCATAGGTGTCTGCTATTTCCAGAAAGAAAAAAAAAGAGGAAGACGACGCTGTAGGCGCGCTTCCGTTTTGAAAAATAATATTGTTATGTTTTGTATATAGTAGCTTCGTTTCAGTATGTAAACAGCGGGTGGATATAGAGCTGTTGGCGTGGCACGCTATTGTTAATCCAAAACACCTGGGTTCGATCCCCAGGTCATGCGTTAGTTGGTATTTTTTCTTTTCTCCTATTTCACTTATTTTTTCAAGGATCCGGTGCTGCACTCCTCACGAAGGTACAATACACCCTCCATCTGAAGCCATTAGATCTGTTTCTACGCCGATCCAATGCACACGGAACCGAAGGATCACCATGGATTTTTGCAGGGTTGCCACACTGGATGATAGCCAGGTTTTTTATATATATTTATTTGTTGTATTAATTAAATATTTAGATTACTTAATAGGTATTCATATTTAATTTAATTAATGTATAAAATTAGGATTAAGATAATTAAATTAGGATTAGGGGTAATGATCAGGGTTTAGGATTATTTAGGATTTTCTCGATTATGTCGATTATTCGACTTAATTGATCTAATTAGTTTTAATTAATTTAAATAGTTAAAAATCACAAAAACCCTAGAAAGGTTTATTCGTCCATTAAGGTTTGCCCAATCCCATTTGGCAAAGAACATTAACCTTCGATTAATTCTCTCCTCGACCCGACTAAATCTATTAGTCGCATTAGACGAGAGATAAAACAATAAATCATTAACCCTTAATTAATTCTCTCCTCGGCCCGACTAAAGCTATTAGTCGCATTAGACGAGAGATAAAAATACATAAAAATTAAAATACATTTAATTTGCTGCCCGCGACGATCAATCCATCGATCTGAGTAACCAGCAATGCCCATTAATCCGTTAGCTATACTGACTAAATCTATTGGTCATCGCATCTAACGGTGCCATATCAAATCAGGGTTGTACGCCCAAACACTTAAAACACATCAAACCACAAACCACAAATTTTCATCTGTTCAATACTGCGAAACTACAAAGGTAATTCAAAATACCTTTTCAAAACTGCGAAACGGTAATTCAAAATACCGTCAACACATTCATATCAAATTCTAAGGCGTACAACTATGTGCCCGAACTACGTTGACTCTGATTCTCCCTAAGGAGATACGTAGGCACTTGGATAACCAAGGCGAGTCCCCCTCCCTAAAATCTCAATTTTTCCCCTATTCAATTCCTTAGCTATTAACCTTAACTTTTAGCCATAAAGCTTGACCCTTAGATTCAAAGCCAATAGGAAAGGGTTGAGGGTGCCTAACACCTTCCCTCGACCTGATTATAATAACTTACCCCGAATCTCTAAACTGCGTAGGGTTTCCTTTTCGCCCTTCAGAATAGGTGGCGACTCTAAGTCTTAATTTTTAGGGCAGGTTGCTACACGCATATCGTTACAGCCTACAACTATACTCCATCATACATAAAGGCTTGGATAGCGAAAACAAAGGCGATTGAAATTGTGTACGACAATTGGGAGGAGTCATACAAAACTCTTCCATTTTACCTAACTGCGCTTCAAATGAATGCCCCCGACACCGTCGCTATTCTAGAGACGCTGCCAGCGCATGCTCCGGATGGAACCCGTGTCCAAGGAAATGGTATATTTCACCGTCTTTTCTAGGCTTTCCAACCTTGCATACGAGGGTTTGCATATTGTAAACCGATAATGCAAATCGATGGAACTTGGTTATATGGTAAATACAAAGGAACCATGTTGATGGCAACAACAACATATTTCCAATAGCGTTCGCAATAGTGGAAGGTGAAAGTGTCGTGGGTTGGAGTTTCTTTTTAAGGAATCTCCAAGAACACATTGCTCCTCAACCCGATCTTTGTTTAATATCTGATAGGCATGCTTCCATTGAAAGTGCTTGCAATAATCCACCGAACGAATGGCAACACCCACCATCAACACATGTCTATTGTATTCGCCATATTGCCCAGAATTTCATACGGGAGATCAAGGATAGGCACCTCCGGAAAACAATGGTCAATGCGGGATATGCATTAACTCAGCCTACATTCCAACATTATCAGAGTGAAATTGTTTTGTCAAATCCGGACGCGGGAAGTTGGATTGATAACCTTTCTAGAGAGAAATGGACCAGGGCTTATGACAACGACGTGCAATGGGGCCACATGACAACAAATCTAGTAGAATCCATGAACGGTGTTTTTAAGGGCATCTGAAACCTTCCGATCACTGCACTGGTGGAGGCAACCTACTTTAGGATGGCTTCGCTATTCTCAACAAGAGGTCAAAGGTGGAGTGCTGTTAGAGAATCAGGTCAACTGTTCTGCGAGAGTTGCATGAAATTTATGAAAGAACAATCTGCCAAGGTCAACATTCATCATGTAACTGCTTTCAATTGATTCAATCGCACCTTTAATGTTCGAGAAACAATTGACCACAATGAAGGATTGCCGAGACAACAATATTAGGTTCTACTAGATGATCATTGGTGCGACTGTGGTAAGTTTTAAGCATTTTGTATGCCTTGCTCGCATGTCATAGCAGCATGTGCATATGTGCACCGAGATGCATTGTCATTACTTTCTCCAATTTACAAGGCTGAGACATTGCTCCAAGTATACAGTGTGGCATTTCCAGTGGCGGCAAAGGAGGATTACTAAACTGAGTATGATGAGGAGGTAGTATGGCATATTGACACGATGCGACAAAATAAAAAGGGTCGCCCCAATAGTACTCGCATTCGAACCGAGATGGACGTCCATGACAAAATGGAAAGAAAATGCAGTATTTGTCGTCAAATAGGGCACAATAAAAAGAAATATCCTAGCCGTGGAAAAACCTCATCACCTGTTTAATCAGCTTTGTAACATTTTTTTACGAGAATGTATCAACTTCGTGTATCGACTATGTAATATATTTTTTATCAATGAACTCTACTTTATTAATCGGCAGAATCGACTACACAAAAACATTAATAACGGTAAATAACAATTTTACGAAATTGGCGTATCGGACATTTTTGCGAACATCAAAGACCAGAATCGAAAAATTGGCGCTAAATGGTACAAAATGGGGTATTTTAAAAAAAATATATAACCCAAACACATAGGAGCCATTTCAAATGGCGCCTACGTGTCTCACCCATAAAATATGCGCCAAATCATTTGGCTAACCCTAATGGCCACAATGTTTGCGCCAAATGAAATGATTATGTCACAATACATGCGCCAATTGGTTTGGCGCATACCCTTAGGGGGTCTGTCAAACCTATACATTTTGGTAATTTTTTTGAAAATATGGTTTCTTAAGATTTTTTTTTTAAAGTTGGTTATTTAAAAATTTTTTCAACTAAAGTAGTATAAGTACTTTTAGATTATTAGTTCTTCGCCATGTAATTAATTTTGTGGCTTGTATTAGGGTCGGCTTTGTTCAAATTCTTTGAAAATCGAATTATACATCAAGCTTCACAAGTGCTCCAGTAGAAGATTAAGAAAGCTCACCTCAACACACACAACATGTGGTTCGATTTTCACAATTTACAAACTCAAGCTTGACAAACACGTTTGCACCGAAGCTATAATTAAAACTTCAAAAAAAATAACTTTCTCATGTGAAATCAACACGTATAATGTGTGATTCTATCTCATAAACTTCACAAAGTGATGGTAAACTTTCACATTTCTCTTATGTTTAAAAGTGACAATCATAGATTAGCTAATATTGTATTTGAAGATTATGAGTCCTAGATTGTTCATGACCAATCACTGTTCACTTGGTTTTTATCAACAATTTCTAAGGTCGTGTTAGCTCATTTTCTATCATGCAAACATGCATTTAAAGTGTGAGATGAGGTGCACAAACACTTTCACTCACAAATGAAAGCTCGAGTTATCAAATAAGTCAGAATTGAAGATTAGTAAGAAAGGTAACCGATCAATCTCTGAGTATATCCTTTGAATTCGAGCTATAACTAATATTTGTTAGCTGTTGGCGATCCAATATTTGACAGGGACCAAATAGATGCAATCCTTCAATGTCTTCATGAATAATACAATCCTTTCACTATGATCTATGCCAAGGTTGAACCAACCGATATATACGATGTTGAAGCATTTTTATATGTTCAAGAAGTACAATTGGGCAAGTTTCGCCAATAATTTTTTACCTGAAGTGCAACTTCTAATGTTTCTCAATTACTGTAACAAACCATTTTTCTTGAAGAAATAGATATGTACTAGATTCCTATCAAATTTTGTATCGTATAGATGCTTTAAATAGTCAACTTTGCAATAAGTATGGTCACTTAAGACACGCTTGGATCAACCTGATAAAATAGAAAATAGATGCTTTATTTGCCTTCAACTTTTTGTAAAGTTGTGATAAGAGTCAATTCAATGCCAATATCAAAGAAAACTAATCTGATTATGGTGGAGAACTCATGCTTTTCACCAAGTATCTTAATGAACTTGACATTATGCATAGGCTAACTTGCCCTCACATTTTTTTATCAAAATCGAACAGTAGTAAGAAAGCACATACAAATAGTGGAGATGAGCCTCACCTTGCTTACGCATGCATTGTTACTAATCAAATTCAAGGATCATAGCTTCACAACAAATGTGTACTTGACTAATAGACTTCATACAACAGCTTTGCAAGAATTCACTTCACATTTCTTACCTTTCACAACAAGCTACATGATTATAAGTCACTTAAGATATTTAGTTGTGATTGCTTTCCATTACTAAGGCCTTACAATCAACACAAACTAGAGTTTAGAAGCTTAAAATGCGTATTTTTTGGAGTATCATCAACACATAAACAAAAACAACAAGTAGGCCTTATCCCACTAAGTAGGGTGGGCTACATGGATCAACTTTTTACATAATGTTCTATCAAGGACCATGCTTCTATCCAAATCATTTATCTGGATATCTTTCTTAATAACTTCTAGGTCTTCCTCTTCCTCTAATTTTTTGTCTTCTTTCCATCTGGTCTACCCTCCTTAATATATAATCTATCGGTCTTCTTTTTACATAAAAAATCACCTTAGTTTATTTTCCAACATCTTTTCCACTATAGGCGCTACCCCAACACTCTCCAATATTCTCATTTCTAATTTTATCCTGTCGAGTCTTATCATACATCCACCGCAACGTCCTCATCTCTGCGACACTTACTTTATTCTCGTGTCGATTCTTTACCTCCCAAAATTTTATCCTATATAAAATTATAGGCCTTACTGTAGTACGATAGAACTTTCCCTTGAACTTGAGTGGTACCTTTGTATCACATGAAACATATGCCGTTCTTATCCATTTCAACCTCCCATCTTGTTGCGAAAAGTAGTAAACACTAATGAGGAGGCAAAACTTGATGAAAGATTTAAATTCAATGCCAAGAACAAAGTATAAAACAAGGAAAGAATAAAGAACATGGAAGAAGAAGAACACAAGAATTGGTTATAACTGATATTCTTTTACTTTCTCTTAGAAAACAAGATTACAAGTTTACAAGAATAACAAATAACCTCTCTCACCGTAAATTAGGATTTGATGTGTGCAATGATGAGATACTAGTATGTTATTTATAATAAAACCTAACATACTAACTAATGGGCTTTTTCCACAAGGCCCATTACACAAGCTAACTTAATAAATTAGGGTTTAAACACTAAAACCTAATTTAACATGCTAACAACCCTAGCATCTTTGACACCAGCATGTGAACAACCTTCGACTTCATGCTTAATCCTGTCGAACCAGGAAGCTACCCTTCAACCATACTAAAGTTCAATCCAATATCTCACAAATCTCCACCTTGGATCTAACTCTACAACATCAAGGGAACAAACTAGCTTTCTTCATGCAGCTTTATCAACTGCATACAGTGGAAAAACTTGCAACTCGACAATGACTTGGTGATCATATCAGTAGCATTGTGATCTGTCAAAACCTTCAGCACTTGGACTTCTCCATGCTCGATTACTCCTCTGACAAAATGCAACCTCACATCGATGTGCTTAGTTGGCTCATGATAAGCTGAATTCTTTGATAGGTGTATTGCACTTTGACTATCATATTTAACACTGATACCTTCACCCTGAAGTTTCAGCTCCTTAGCAAAACCTTCAAGCCACAATGCTTCTTTCACAACTTCAGTTAGGGAAATATACTTCGCTTCAGTGGTTGATAGAGCAACAACCTTCTGAAGTGTTGCTTTCCAACTAATTGTTGTGCCACACATAGTGAAAACATATTTAGAAATAGATTTTTCAGAATCCATACAACCTGCATAATCAAAGTCGACATATCCTTCGATTACTGCTTTAATATCTTCACCCAAGGATCCACCATAAATTACGACCCTGTTTAGAGACCCATTTATGTACCTTAAGATCCACTTCAATGCTTGCCAGTGAGCCTTTCCAGGATTCGCCATGTACCTGCTTACAAGACTTACTGCATATGTTATGTCGGGTCTAGTACAGACCATAACATACATCAAACAACCAACTATATTAGCATATGGAATGCTATTCATATAGGCTCTTTCGACATCAGTACTGGGACACTGATCAATACTCAGCTTGAATTGAGGGTTCGTCGGAGTCACAACTGGCTTCGAATTCGACATACCAAACTTTTTGAGAATCTTTCGTAGATATGCCTCTTGAGATAAGCATAACTTCGGCTTTTTTCTATTTCTTCGAATGTTAATTCCAAGAATCTTGGAAGCAGCTCCCAGATCCTTCATATCGAACTCCTTATTGAGTTCAGCCTTCACCCTCATTACATCTTCGACATTGTTGCTTGCTATGAGAATATCATCCACATAAAGTAATAAAATAACAAATGAATTATCAAGTCAAAATCAGAAGTAAACACAGTGGTCGAACTGACTTCTAATGAAACTTATGCGTGCCATGAACTTCTCGAATCTCTTATTCCACTGTCGAGGAGATTGTTTCAGCCCATATAAAGACCTATTTAGCTTGCACACATAATCTTCCTTCCCCTTTTCGACATACCCTTCAGGTTGCCTCATCAGGATCGTTTCATCTAGATAACCATACAAGAACGCAGTTTTCACATCCATCTGTTCCAGTTCAAGGTCGAACAGTGCCACCATGGCAAGCAACATTCAAATGGACCTATGCTCCACAACAGGAGAAAACACATCATTGAAGTCGACACCTTCTTTCTGAGTGAAACCCCTTGCGACCAACCTTCCCTTGTATCTTTTCGACGTCACTCCTTCAATTCCTTCCTTAACTTTGAAAATCCATTTACAGTTGACTAACCTTGCCCCAACAGGTTTCTTGATTAGTTCCCAAGTGTGATTATCATGAAGAGATTTCATCTCATCATTCATGGCCTTTAGCCATTCAGTCTTATTTCGACTCCTCATAACTTCCTTATAGTCTCTAGGTTCTTCGTCTAGAACATCACTTGCAGAGACTAAGGCGTAAGCTATAAGATCTGCATACCCAAGTCTCTGAGGTGGCTTGATGACTCTTCTCGACCTATCTCTCGATAATAGGTAGTCATTGACAGTTTCCTCAAATTCCTCAGCATCTTCTGCTTCTTCTTTGACTTCATCTGGAATATGCAATTTAGCATCAACTTGCTCCACCTCAACAGGTATCTCTACTTGTTCCAGCTCTTATGCACTTCGATCATCATCATCATCTGTTTTCTTGAAAGCTATCTCAGCTTCATTGAAAACTACATCTTGACTGGTGATACACCTCCTGTGACCTGGCTCTAGCCACCATAGCCTATAAGCTTTGACTCCTTCAGGATATCCCATGAACATGCATTTCAGAGCTCTAGGTTCGACCTTGTCTTGCCTAATATGAGCATAGGCTACACAGCCAAATACTCTCAGTTTGTCGAGATCTCGTGGATGTCCCGACCAAACTTTTTCAGGTGTCTTCATATCTAACATTGTCGAAGGTCATCTATTTATCAGATATGTTGCTGTCGAAACAGCCTCAGCCCAAAACACCTTCTTTAATCCAGCACTAGTCAACATGCATCTAACTCTCTCCAAAATAGTTTGATTAAACCTTTCAGCCAAACCATTTTGCTGTGGAGTACCTGTAGAAGTTCTGTGCCTTGCAATACCAGAGGCAGCACAAAAACTGTCGAACGCGTCATTGCAAAATTCAAGGCCATTATCGATTCTCAACCTCTTGACCTTCCTGCCAGTCTGATTTTCGACCAGAGTCTTCCAACTTTTAAAATTATCAAAAGTTTCATCCTAAAACAAGTCCTCGAACAAGTCTTTGTTTGGAGTCATATGCCAAGTGCAACCTGAATCCATAATCCACTCTCTTCTCGGGTCACTGCTTGAAACCACAAGAACATCAGATGATTCGAAGTCATCTTGAACAATGGCTGCATTGCCATTATCCTTAACTCCATGATCTTTTAAGCGTTAAGGGCACACCTTTCTTGTGTGACCCTCCTTCTTACAATGTGTTAGGAGTAAATTAATGGTAAATTTATGCGTTAATAGAAGTGATTTAGTCTCCAAACCAATGAAAAATGTGATGAATCCATAGGTTTTTATGAAGAATTGAACTGAACAAATTTAGTTCGTGCGTAAAGCAAATCGAATCACTTGTGGGTGTTATTGTTGCAGGTTTAGAGCTGAATTGAAGCTTGAGAAGAACATGAGGAGGAAAGAGAGCTGGAAGTCTCAAAGGCAGAAGAAAAGGATGGAAATTGCAAAGAGCGCGCCGCGAGAGTCCTAGAGCGCGCCGCGGAAACATCTCTGTTTTGAAGCGCGCCGCGCCAGCCCGTTGCCGCGCCGCGGCCTCGGCGTTAAAAGCCCAAAAATTCTGTTTAAAAGCCCTAGCTTCCAAGAGAGAAGGGGTTAGAGAACTTTGTGAAGAGCGAAATTAGGAGAGCATTCTGAGATTGCAGCCAAGAATAACAATTGAAGGCCAATTCTTTACCAATCGAAGACATTCCATTGATGAAGATGAATCCTTCTATTAATTCTTGTGTGTTCTTCATGTCTATGGAGAGCTAAATCCCTCTTGTTGAGTCTAAGGTAGTAGTTAACCTATGATTATACATTACCATTGATTAATTCCTGTGAACAATTATTTGAATTCATTATCAATAAGAAACCTTGTTTTTATTCTTAAATTATCGTTGAATCTTTGATCGAAAGAAAGGATTTAACTTTTGCCCTAGGTTACTATATTGATTCAATTGCAATTTGCATAGATGGAATTGTAATTGGGTTTTCATAATTATCGTGCTTAATTACTACTATCGTTATTGACATTTGGAGAGATCGAATCTCATACCGGTAAAAGTTATCTAATTTGATTTGCAGACATGGAATCTTATTTGAGGATAAGTGAAGATAATGATTCAAAGGATTGTTCTATTGGGAATTAATTGATAATTGTATAGGATTAGGTTGATGAACCCTAAAGGCTCAACATCTTTCTTTATTTGTTAACACAAAGTCCTTTACTTACTTTTATGTTATTATTTGCTTTTGATATTATTAGAAGTATAAAACAAACCAAACCAAATTTCCTAACTCAAAATAAACAACTATAGAACGGCAGTGATATTAACCAATCCCTGTGGATACGATATATTACAGAAAATATTTACCCACAAATACTTTCAACAAATTGGCGCCGTTGCCGGGGATTGGTGTCAATATTGCACGCATTGCAATAGTTCTTATTTTGAGTTTTAATTTTTATTTTCTCGATTTGGTTGTTTCACGTGTTTGTTAGTTTGTGCAGAAATTCGTGTATGCGCAGCAAAGTTCCCAGTGACCAACTTCTTTTTGATCCCGAGATCGAAAGGACCGCTAGGAGGCTAAAGAGCAAAGCACGAAGAAGAGCAAACATAGCAAGAACAAGAGACAACGCAACCGCGACATCGTCACAACAACTTGAAACTATTGACGAGTCGCAAGAAGGATTCTTCTTTCACGAACTATTCACGGAGGAAGAACCGGAAGTTATTATACAACCTACTGTTGGCAACATGGCAGCTAATGGTCCATGTGCTAATAGTCCAAGACTCAATCCTCAGTTCGCTAGAACTGCCGCCAACGGGCGATCGACAGAACTGAAGACCGGTATCATACAATTGATTTGTGCAAGTCCTTTCGCCGGATTGGACCATGAAGACCCGTACACGCATCTTACTCGATTCTATGAGTTAGCGGGTACTACGGGTGTCGCTCAAGCTGATGAGGAAGCATTATTTAAAAGGTTGTTCCCACATTCTTTGTTATCTAAGGCAAAAGATTGGTATCTGGATCAACCAGAAGCAATGATGACTAATTGGAACACATTGGAAGAAAAATTTCTAGAAAGGTTTTACTCTCAAAACCGATTCTTTGAAGCAAAAACAGCAATAGCAGTATTCTCTCAAGGTAGTAATGAATCTTTGAATGAAGCATGGGAAAGGTATAAAGCTATATTGAGAAAGTGCAAAGGACACGGTTTTTCAGACGTTGATCAAATCCATATGTTCCGTAACGGTCTCACAGCTACAAACAAGACACTTTTGGACGCCACAGCTGGTGGTTCTCTCATGTCCAAAACACCTGAAGAAGCTACTCAGATAATAGAGCGAATGGCTCTAAATGATCGTCAAGGCAATCATGATCGAACAGTAAGAGAGAAGAAACCCGGAATGTTAGAGTTGAACAACAGTGATGCTCTACTTGCTCAGAACAAATTGTTAACTTCACAAGTGGAACTTTTGACACAACAAATGTCTAAATTACCATAACAAATCAAGGAGCTGAACGGGGTATCTAATTCATATCAAGTTGCTAAGTGCGAATTGTGCAAGGGAGATCATCAAACAGGATTCTGCCCACCAGTGCAAGAAGAAGAAGTGAATTACATGAATAATAACCAAGGACAAAGGCCGAATCAATATCAAAATCAGCCATACCAACAAGGCTATCCGCCAAGATATAACAATCAAGGGTACCAACAAAGGCCACCGAATCAAGGGTATCAACAACAAGCCTTCCAACCGTACACTCAACCACCACCACAACAAGGAGGACAATCAAAGCTAGAATAAACTATGACACAATTTATGCAAATGTCCATGACAAATCAAAAGAATCAAGACGCAGCTATAAAGAGTTTGGAAACTCAAGTGGGCCAACTTGCTAAGCAGATTGCCACTAATCAATCAAATGCAACTTTCTCGGCCAACACTCAAGAAAACCCAAGGGAACATTGCAAAGCAGTGGTAACAAGGTCTGGACAAAAAGGTGGAAAGGATGAGACGGAAACTAATGAGGTCGAAGACGATAAAGAAAAGGAAGATGAAAAACATGATGGAGAAGATGAAGAATATGAAATTATTAACAAGGGGGCTGAAGAGGAAGATATGAGTAGAGAAGTCAAGAAGGAGAAATTAAAAAGAAGGAGTGCTAAAGATAAGATGGCGAACAACACGACTCCAAGTCAACATTTGCCATATCCTCATGCTCCTTCAAAGAAAGACAACGCTAGACAATATGCCAGGTTTATGGAAATTTTTAAGCAACTACAAATTAATATTCCATTCTCTGAAGCTATTGCCCAAATGCCAAAATATGCGAAATTTATGAAAGATATCTTGACAAAGAAGAAAAGACCGGAAGAAGAAGAGGTTGTTATACTTGATGCACAATGTAGTGCTATCATATCGCGCCTTCCTCAAAAGGCGAGAGATCCTGGAAGAGTCACTTTACCGGTCACAATAGGAAATCAAAATATTGGGAATGGATTAATTGATCTCGGATCAAGCATAAATTTAATTCCTTTATCAATAGTCAAGCGGTTGGGAAATATTGAGATGAAAGCAACAAGAATGACTTTGCAACTAGCAGACAAGTCTACCACTCTCCCATATGGAATTGCACAAGACATGTTAGTGAAAGTTGACAAATTTTTGTTCCCGGTAGATTTTGTGGTGATTGATATGGAAGAAGATAAAGATTCACCTATCATTCTTGGAAGACCATTCATGAAAACAGCCCGGATGATGATTGACATCGATGACGGTATAATGAAGCTAAGAGTCCAAGATGAAGAGGTATGTTTTAACCTCTTTGATGCCATGAAACAACCCAAAGACAAGAATGATTGCTTTCGCATGGATGTAACTGAAGCAAGTGCCGAAGAAGTAGCAAGCCAAATTCATCTTTCTAACCCCTTAGAGAGATCTCTTGTTGATTCATTTAATGTTCTCACTCAAGAAGAAGAAAAAGAAATTGAGTTGTTTCTAAAAGAATTAGAGAAAGGTGGCAACACATCTAACAAAGAAGACAAAGTGGAGGATTTGGAGCTGAAAAAAGAAGTGAAAGAGTCGAAGCTAGAACTAAAATCGCTCCCAACTCATTTGAAGTATGTATTTTTAGATGAAGAGGGAAGTAAACCGGTCGTTATTAGCTCAAAATTAAATGCTACAGAAGAGGCAAGACTCATACAAATCCTTCAAAAGAATAAAGCAGCAATCGGATGGGTATTGGCAGATTTGAAAGGTATCAGCCCCGCATATTGCATGCACAAGATTATGTTAGAAGAAGACTTCAAACCAGTGGCCCAACCACAAAGAAGACTGAATCCCACAATGAAAGAGGTAGTAAGGAAAGAGGTGATCAAACTCCTAGAAGCAGGAATGATTTACCCAATTTCTGACAGTGCATGGGTAAGTCCGGTGCAAGTTGTTCCAAAGAAGGGGGGCATGACGGTAATCCGTAATGACCAAAATGAACTCATACCTACTAGAACTGTGACCGGGTGGCGCATGTGCATAGATTACCGGAGACTCAACAAAGCAACAAGGAAAGACCACTTTCCATTACCATTCATGGATCAAATGCTTGAGAGATTATCGGGGCAGAATTACTATTGCTTTCTGGATGGGTATTCCGGATACAATCAAATCGTAGTCAACCCAGAGGATCATGAGAAGACAGCATTTACATGTCCATTTGGAATCTTCGCATATAGGAGGATGCCATTTGGACTATGCAATGCCCCAGCAACTTTTCAACGATGCATGCAAGCCATATTCTCTGACCTTATCGAAAAGAGTATTGAAGTATTCATGGATGACTTTTCAGTGTTCGGAAAGACGTTTGATATATGCTTGAACAATCTAGACGTGGCACTTGGAAGG
The DNA here is from genome assembly GCF_029867415.1 of Vicia villosa. Classification (NCBI taxonomy): domain Eukaryota; kingdom Viridiplantae; phylum Streptophyta; class Magnoliopsida; order Fabales; family Fabaceae; genus Vicia; species Vicia villosa. The sequence continues at coordinate 58,761,146 of NC_081180.1, forward strand.
TGTATTGAGACCAATTTGATACTTAATTGGGAGAAGTGCCATTTTATGGTAACAGAGGGCATTGTACTCGGACACAAAGTATCTTCAAGAGGACTTGAAGTAGACCAAGCCAAGGTGGAGGTAATTTCAAAACTCCCACCTCCAATAAATGTCAAAGGAGTACGAAGCTTTTTAGGTCATGCAGGATTCTACAGAAGGTTTGTTAAAGATTTTTCCAAGATCGCCAAGCCTTTGAGTAATTTACTCAACCAAGGTACGTGTTTTAATTTTGATGAATCTTGTGTTAAAGCCTTCAATGACCTGAAAGAACGGCTAGCTACCGCACCTGTTATAGTAGCACCAGATTGGAACAACCATTTTGAACTCATGTGTGATGCTAGCGACTATGCCATAGGTGCGGTGTTAGGCCAACGGAAAGGAAAAGTTTTTCATGTCATACACTATGCAAGCAAGGTGCTAAATGACGCTCAAGTCAATTATGCTACCACAGAAAAAGAATTTTTAGCTATAGTGTATGCTCTTGAAAAATTCAGATCCTATCTCATTGGGTCAAAAGTGGTGATTTATACTGACCATGCAGCCATAAAATATTTGCTCACCAAACCGGATTCGAAGCAAAGACTCATTCGTTGGGTCCTTCTCTTACAAGAATTTGACATAGAAATCCGGGATAAAAAAGGGTCAGAAAATGTGGTAGCAGATCATTTATCTCGGTTGGTCAATGTAAATGTCACCAACCAAGAAGCTGAAATAAATGAGACATTCCCGGATGAACAACTTTTTGAAATACAAACAAGACCTTGGTTCGCCGACTTGGCTAATCATAAAGCAACCGGTATGATACCGGAGGACTTTGACTGGAACAAAAAGAAAAAGTTGTTAGCCGATGCAAAGTACTATGTGTGGGACGACCCATACTTGTTCAAGATAGGTAAGGATGGAATTTTAAGAAGATGTGTGACTGAAGAAGAAGCCCAACAAATCTTGTGGCATTGTCATAATTCACCAAGTGGTGGTCATTTTAATGGATGGAGGACGGAAACAAAGGTCCTCCAATCCGGATTTTTCTGGCCAACAATTTTCAAAGACGCCCATCACCATGCAAAGAGTTGTGACAAATGCCAAAGAGTTGGTGGGATAAGTAAACGGGATGAGATGCCACTTCAAACCATCATTGAAGTAGAAGTTTTTGATTGTTGGGGCATCGATTTTATGGGGCCATTTCTTCCCTCTTTTACTAACGAATATATTTTAGTTGCAGTGGATTATGTTTCCAAGTGGGTTGAAGCCATCGCTACACCAAAGGCGGATGCCAAAACAGTGCTAAAATTTTTAAATCGTAACATATTCACACGTTTTGGCATGCCTAGAGTGATCATAAGCGATGGTGGATCTCATTTTGTTAATGAACAGGTGGCAAAAGTGCTGGACAAATATCATATCAACCACAAGATAGCTTCACCTTATCATCCCCAAACCAACGGGCAAGCAGAGATTTCCAATCGAGCAATCAAGAACATTCTCGAGAAGACAGTGTCCGAGTCCCGTAAAGACTGGTCGGTAAGGATAGATGATGCCTTGTGGGCATATAGGACAGCATACAAAGCACCAACTGGTGCATCACCTTTTCAAATGGTTTATGGTAAGGCATGTCATTTACCGGTGGAGGTGGAGCACAAAGCACTATGGGCCCTTCGTTTCTTCAATAGAGATGATAGTTTGGCATATAAGAAGAGGAAGAATCAACTCCATGAACTTGAGGAATTCAGGTACCTAGCATATGAGTCTAATAAAATGTATAAGGAAAATATGAAAAGGTACCATGATAAGAGACTCAAAAAGAAAGAGTTCAAGGTAGGCGACCTTGTATTACTATTCAACTCCAGGCTCAGGCTCTTCCCAGGCAAATTAAAGTCTAAGTGGTCAGGACCATTTATAATCAAGGAAGTTAAACCCTACGGGGCCATTACTATTGAAGATGGTAAGACCAAAGACAGTTGGACCGTTAATGGAGAACGGTTAAAAAGCTATCTTGGGGGAGAGTTTGATAGAGAAGTATGCACAATCTCCCTGTTGAACTCCTAGTCAAAGGAGTTCGACCGTCGAGCCATGCGACGTTAAACGAAACGCTTGTTGGGAGGCAACCCAACAGAGTAAGTTCCTTTAATTTTAAGTAAGTCCTTTTAATTTTTCTGTTAATTTCTATATGTTTATCATCAAATCAGTGCAATAGGCACAAGGAGGGTTATAACACATTGAAGTGGGGAAGCAAGCAGAAAAAGAAAAAAAAAATTTAATACTGCGCCGCGGACCTTTTGGGGGCGCCGCGACGCCAAACAGAGATAATTGCGCGCCGCGGGAGTGACCATGCGCGCCGCGGTAGGGTGAAAATAGAAAATAGACTTTAATTTGAAAACTGCTCACTTCCCCCTCATTCTGTGTTTTCAAACCTCCAACTCCTCAGAGCGAAATCTCGCAAATCTGCAGGACTGCCCACTAATCTTGTTAACTCTCACTCATCATTACTCAATCTAGAGCAAGGTATGTTCCTCATTCTCTACTCTTGTGTTCTAGCATGTGTGTTTCACTTGAAGGTAACCCTAAATCTTAGGTATTAGGAATTTAATGACATTTGTGTGAACCCTAGGGTAGAAGACATTGATTTTGTGTTCAATTGCTCTGTTATGGTCTGATTAAGGGTGTTAGGGCCTTCAAAGAAGGGTCAGTGCAGGGAAGGAAACCCTCAGTTGTGCCGCAGCCGCGCCGCGGGAAACCGCAGTCGCGCCGCGGCTGGAGAAATTTTTTAAAATTTTGTTACTTTGTGTTAACCCTATCTATGGTTTGTTATTTGTGGTGTTAATTACAGATGAACCCAGCCAAGAGAGTGCGCACAAAGTCCACAAGCTCTGGTCCTAGAGGATCCCGTGCTACTGCAAACCAAGCTGATAGATTTCTAGGTCGGGCCCAAGCAGACAGGTTCAAGAATCTGGGTTCCCGCACCATTTTAACTGAAAAAGTGGTTGTCCCCTTAGGACAAGGAGGGGGTCCTTTTGCTGCTATGTGGGATTTTCTTGAGAATAGGAACTGGCAACGTGTGTTCGAACCACACACCGTCATTGACTATGACATAGTAAAGGAATTCTATGCAAACGCTATCAAAACCACCGATGAATCAGTAGCCTACACATATCAATCCTATGTGAGAGGAAAAACTGTGGCATTTGATAGAGCTTCAATCAATGAATTTTTAGGGGAACCCCTCCTATTGACGGACAATGAGAGGTGTTTCTACAGACAAAATGTAACTAACTGCGTCAATCTTGTGGAGCTGATGTCTGAAACAATTTGTATTCCAGGGAGAGGACCAGAGCTTAGCCGGCAAGGAAATCCAACCCACTACAACAGGAAGGATCTGAGCATTCATGCAAGGGGCATTTTATCAGTGATCCTGTACAACATCAGGCCGAGGACACATGTTACCACGGTTCCGCTCGAATTGGCATTCCTGATAACCGCCATCATGACCGAGAACACTGTTGATGTTGCCTTCATTCTTTCGAATGAGCTGCGCCGAGCTGCATTGAGTGACACACAACATGGCATTAATGCCAAATGTGTGTTGCCACTACCTGGATTGATTATGGGGCTTTGTAAAGAGGCCGGAGTGGAAATTCCTGGACAGGGACATCACGTTATTAGCACTTTTATTGATGATGTTTATATTGACAGGTTCTGTGCAAAGCCATACTACAGGGATCAAGCAACCGATCCTCCTCCAGCTAGACCTTCTGTTTCTGCAGCACCCCCTCAGGGTAGTGCAGCCCCTTTTGACCCTCTGGTAGCCCATCATTATTATTCTGCTATGTTTGAAGCAAATCAGAGGTCCCAGATCTTTCTGCATGATGCTATGCAGCAACAATTCAGGAACCTGTCTGTAGCTCCTGAAGAGAGAACTTTCCCAACCAGGGAAAGCTACTTCACTTACTGTGGTTGGCCGGAGACCAACCCTTTTCCTGTTGGGGGGGATGCAGGTACTGGTACAAGTGCTGATGCAGGTGGTACTGTTGGGGCTGATAACCAAGGCCAGGAGAATGAGGAGGATATTGAGGCTGATATTGATGCCATGTTTGTTTGAGATTTGAGTGACAAAGTGTTTTGTGTTGGTAATTGAGTTGATGATAAGACTGTTTTTTTTTCTGTTTATCTGATCTAGACTCTAGTGAACCTCAGTGGTCACTATGACTTGTTTTAATTGAGTTAAGTTATGATAAGTATTGCAATTCGTTGTTTCTTTCAATTCTAGTTTTTTTTTAAGTATTGCAATTCGTTGTTTCTTTCAATTCTAGTTTTTTTTTTTTTTTGTACTCCCAGTTAGAGTAAGTAGTCCCATAACAAAGCGGGAATCTCAAGCGAAGTATCAACAAGGAAGCAATATGTATGAAAAGTGGTAGGAAGTGAATGTTCAAAAATTTTTCAGTTTCACTTTCTTTTTCAATAAGTAACAAAGCAGGTATGAATTTTTGAACTCAAACTCTTAATGTGTGCAATGAAACTTAAGGTGTTAGTAAATACTGTCAGAAGTTCTTTATGGTACATTGTTTGTTGGATCGGCTTAGCCTTAACCATTGTGAGGAAAGCTTTCCATTGTTTACTATATGCAGGAGACCATCAATTATTTTGACGTGTTTGTATCATGCTAAACCGTTTGTTGCATCGTCTGTGGAAATCTGTGAAAGTGATTTAGGCAATTGTTTGAATCTGAGAGTTCTTTTAGCCTATTCTAATGTACAACTTATTTGCTTCTGTGAGAGTGTGATCCGTTGCTAACCATTCTTTGAGCCTGAGGTCAAGATAAGTATCATAATATGCACCAAGGAAATAGCTGGTGAGTTTTGATCTCAATAAAAAGTTTTGTTCTGGACCATCAACCATAAAATTTGGTGATGTGTTTTCTCTTTGACCTTTTTAGAAAGTAGGGGAGCATTCATATAATCTGAATACAGGTTGATCTCCAAGTTGGGGAGAGTCACATTCAAAAGAAGAGTAAGTACTTATGGTAATTGGTGAAAGATTAAAGAAGTCGTAGCTTGAAAAAAAAAAGAAAATTGATGGAAAAAGAACAACGTTTGAATATAACGGTTGTTGAAAAAAAAAGTGAAAAAGAAAAACCAAGCTACGAATGGAAAAAGATGAACGGGTAAGAGAATTAAAGTTATAGAGAAGAAGGAAGGAGTTATGATTTGGATGCTACCCTAGATTAGGAACAACCCTTGAATATCTTCTTTTCTTTGAATCTTAAACCACATTACAACCCGAGAAAGACCTTATGATTCTCAGATTCCACAAGACTTGATGCTCACAATTTGGTGAACGTATGATATGGATCTTTGTTGATTTAATTGTTTGGATGAGTGTTTAACCCCTCTTTTATTCATCATACTTGTTGATGAGAGTGATTAGTGCTGATTCAATTACAATTGTGTAGTGTTTTGAACTTCTGGAGGTAATTTGCTTTCAAAGTTTGTTTCATGTGGATGTTCTGAGTTTGCAGGTAGAAGAAGAGTATTTGACTTGGTTACTGGATTGAACCACTTGAGAAAAACTTTTTGAAAAACGTGTTGCTTGATTGTCGGTAAACTTTGCTGGAGGTAAGTAATTTTGTTTAGGGACAAACAAAACTCTAAGTTGGGGAGAGTTTGTTAGGAGTAAATTAATGGTAAATTTATGTGTTAATAGAAGTGATTTAGTCTCCAAACCAATGAAAAATGTGATGAATCCATAGGTTTTTATGAAGAATTGAACTGAACAAATTTAGTTCGTGCGTAAAGCAAATCGAATCACTTGTGGGTGTTATTGTTGCAGGTTTAGAGCTGAATTGAAGCTTGAGAAGAACATGAGGAGGAAAGAGAGCTGGAAGTCTCAAAGGCAGAAGAAAAGGATGGAAATTGCAAAGAGCGCGCCGCGAGAGTCCTAGAGCGCGCCGCGGAAACATCTCTGTTTTGAAGCGCGCCGCGCCAGCCCGTTGCCGCGCCGCGGCCTCGGCGTTAAAAGCCCAAAAATTCTGTTTAAAAGCCCTAGCTTCCAAGAGAGAAGGGGTTAGAGAACTTTGTGAAGAGCGAAATTAGGAGAGCATTCTGAGATTGCAGCCAAGAATAACAATTGAAGGCCAATTCTTTACCAATCGAAGACATTCCATTGATGAAGATGAATCCTTCTATTAATTCTTGTGTGTTCTTCATGTCTATGGAGAGCTAAATCCCTCTTGTTGAGTCTAAGGTAGTAGTTAACCTATGATTATACATTACCATTGATTAATTCCTGTGAACAATTATTTGAATTCATTATCAATAAGAAACCTTGTTTTTATTCTTAAATTATCGTTGAATCTTTGATCGAAAGAAAGGATTTAACTTTTGCCCTAGGTTACTATATTGATTCAATTGCAATTTGCAGAGATGGAATTGTAATTGGGTTTTCATAATTATCGTGCTTAATTACTATTATCGTTATTGACATTTGGAGAGATCGAATCTCATACCGGTAAAAGTTATCTAATTTGATTTGCAGACATGGAATCTTATTTGAGGATAAGTGAAGATAATGATTCAAAGGATTGTTCTATTGGGAATTAATTGATAATTGTATAGGATTAGGTTGATGAACCCTAAAGGCTCAACATCTTTCTTTATTTGTTAACACAAAGTCCTTTACTTACTTTTATGTTATTATTTGCTTTTGATATTATTAGAAGTATAAAACAAACCAAACCAAATTTCCTAACTCAAAATAAACAACTATAGAACGGCAGTGATATTAACCAATCCCTGTGGATACGATATATTACAGAAAATATTTACCCACAAATACTTTCAACACAATGATAGCATTGAATGCCAGATGCTTCGCCACTGTAAGACTTCGACTGACTTTTTCCCTTCTTCTTGTCGAATTTACCATCCTTTCGCAAGAATTTTCCCTTAACGGCCAAACCTTCATCCACAATCGAAGGTTTATGCTTCTTTCGTCCAAGTCCTTAGAATACAGGGCTGATTGAACTTCTTCAAAGGTCAGGGACTCCCTTCCATACAAGAGAGTTTCTTTGAAGTGAGCATGTGATCGAGGCAAAGCGCACAATAGTAACAGCGCTTGATCTTCATCATCGATCTTCACATCAATATTTTCAAGATCAAGAATCAGCTTGTTAAACATATCCAACTGCACAGCCAACACTTTATCTTCAATCATCTTGAATGAATACAAAGCTTGCTTCAGGTAGAGTCGATTTACCACCGATTTGGTCATATACAAATTTTCAAGTTTCACCCATAACCCTGATGTCATCGTCTCCTTTGATACCTGCCGGAGAACCTTATCACCAAGGCTCAACAGAATTGTGTTGTGTGCTTTCTCGATCATAGTCGTCTTCTCCGCTGCCGTTAATTCTGCATTCATGGTTGTATCCCCCTTCAATGCTTCCAAGCAACCCTGACGAACCAGTAGGGCTTTCATCTTCAAGCGCCACAGACCAAAATCGTTCACTCCGGTGAATTTTTCAATCTCATACTTTATTGAAGGCATCTTCTCCACGCTCACCGCACCAATTTGTTGTGACTTCAATGCCAAGAACAAAGTATAAAACAAGAAAAAAAAATAAAGAACAGGGAAGAAGAAGAACACAAGAATTAGTTATAACTTCTATTCTTTTACTTTCTCTTAGAAAACTAGATTACAAGTTTACAAGAATAACGAATAACCTCTCTCACCCTAAATTAGGATTTGTTGTGTGCAATGATGAGAGACTAGTATGCTATTTATAATAAAACCTAACATACTAACTAATGGGTTTTTTCACAAGGCCCATTATACAAGCTAACTTAATAAACAAGCTAACTTAATAAATTAGGGTTTAAACACTAAAACTTAATTTAACATGCTAACAACCCTCATCTTTAACACCAGCATGTGAACAACCTTCAACTTCATGCTTAATCTTGTCGAACCAAAAAACTACCATTTGACCATACTAAAGTTCGATCCAATATCTCACAACAACCTTTTAAATAATCACGAGAGTAAAGTTACATTCATAATCATGAGAGTAATCTTTTAAAATAATCTTAAGATTTATCTTATAGGATACAATCATATTTTACTAAATTATGTTAATCTAGTATGCAGTTTCAATCACATTCCAAGTTTGGATATTGAAGTTAAAATAAAATAATGAATATTTTGTTTACTAATGGATTCTTGAATGAAAATTGTTTGGAATGATATTTATTTAACAGTTCCGCTCATTTTTAAATGATTGTGTGTCATGCTGGAGGATTTATAAATGTGATCACATTATTATAAACTCTTTTCTTGTTTCTTTGGTACTTTGGTTGAATTGATTTACAATTTTACCTTAATATATCTTGTTTCCTCATTGTCTTGTCTGGTAACAAATTTGTTAATGCTCATGCTTATAAATACATATATAGATTAACATAAGCCTGTAAATATATACAAATGTGTGATAGATTAACATAAGTCTGTAAATTTTTGTCTTACCTATGATATTTTAGACATATATGCAATAAAAAAATTATAACACTTGTTTTAGTGTACTCGGACTTTGGTCGAGTACTCACTTAACAAAGGGTGATAGACAAATGTGAAAAATATGATGAAATCTATATCCTTGACATTCCAGGTGGATCTGCTGCATTTGAAATTTGTGCCTAATTCTGTTATGGTATGACAGCCAGACTCTTAAGTCTTTATCTTATCATTCACTCAAATTTAAGGTAATTCCATGTATTTAAAGTTATTGTTTCTGCTATGGAAATATAGACATCTTGCCAAGATACACTAAGTTGATGGTCAAATGAAAGGTTCCATGTCAAAGATTTACCTAAGATTGAGTTAAAAAATGTACTAATATTTAACAAATAGTTGTATAGCTAAGTAGAGATTAGTTTCACTTCATTATTTCATTGAAAGATAAATATCAATCTTAACAAGGACCAACAACTTAACAAAATTCACAAGTGTATTTTTAGATGAGATAAAAACTGTATATTTTTTTCTTGAGAGTTCGCATCCAAAGGGTATAAAAATTGTACATGTACATTTGAAGTGATTAGGGTGGGGGTGGACATTTTTGCTAGGGTTCCTATAACCTATTGGACATGCTTTAACTAACCAAAAAATAATAATTCAACATGGCACCCCTCAAATTAAACATGACACTCCGACACCATGGATAAAATGATCAAAACAAACTCTTAACTAAAAAAAGTGAAATTGTAAAAGTAAAGTTAAATAGTTTGAATTTTTTTAATTTTTTTTTTAATATTACGAATTTTGTGGAATTGTCTGGATATTCATAAATAAGTTTTTTTTTTTTTTGCATTTTATAAGTGCCATCAAATTTTCTTCAAAATCATAAAACATTCGGTATATATGCATTAAATGTATGCATTTTACATGATTTTTAAAATATCCTGTGCTAATTTTTTATATATATCGTATTTTTCGAAAAAAACCAATATAAATACACAGGGATATACTATTTTTTTTTAATATATTTGGTATAAAGAGGAATAGATGGTAGTATCATATTTAGATTGAACGACAAATATGTTAAGGATGTTGTAGAGAGCCATAACGGAGATAACAGAGATGATGTTTATGGTCATTTGAACACTAGGGCGGGTAGAGTAACTTCTATCGGTTCTCACTACAGGAGGATCGAAGAGACGCGTGGACCATGTATTTTCCTTTATAGATGAGGTATAGATGGACGCTCTAGATATGACAATGAGGAGGCACATGTTGTTGTTCCCCGATCATGTTGAGCCATAGGCGTATGCGGAGGTGCCTGATCAGGATGATATAGGCAGTGATCATGATGGTCCCAAAAATGAGGGGTTCCTCTGATGCCCCTCTAACCTTACATTGCTCACAGGGTATGTTGATCATGTTGTCTTCCAATTATGGCGGTAGAGGTATAAATATTCTAATTCAAGTTGATTGATTTTATGTTTAAGTGGTTAATTGAAATGTTACATGATCACATCCCATTGAAATTTCCTAATCATGGTCTAAAGCTGAGGAAATTCTCAATAGTGCAAATGCTGGAGGAGGTTAGGACACTAGTAGATGTGTTGGTCTGCTAGCACTGGTAGATTATTCACTCACAATGTTTGACAATCCACTGTTATCTGCTTTTGTTGAGTGATGACATAAGGAGACATATACATTTCATCTTTCAATTGGTGAGATAACAATTATCATGGATGATGTCTCTAGCCTATTCAATCTCTCACCTGCATGTAACTTTTTCACCCCTCCGTTGATGAGCGTCAAACTCACAACTTTGAGTGCAAAGACATACTTTGTGGTTGCACGAGGGATGATTTTGAAGAAGTTTAGGTTTGATAAGGGCTCTCATTTTCTTCTCTCTTAGTTATAGGAGAAGTATGCGCAATTGGTGAAGCATTCTATATACCGGGAAGGCACTAGAGTATACATGTTGCATATTGTGAGATGCATTGTTTTGGAAGATAATCCCATGTCTACATTGATGTGTGGTGCATATCTCTGTTTATTTATCTTGAATTTCATATTTGGGTATGGGTTTTTGTTGTTGTGATGTTACTCTATCACGCCATTAGAAAGGAGACTACATTTGAGATGAGTAAGTTTGGTGGTTATATTTCAAGTTCACATGCACAAGGTAACCAATGTGTCATCCTAATGAAACACCCAAATGCAGAATTGTTAACATCAACTCTTTTCACACATTTAAACTTTTCACAATGCGATATGTTTACATTGTATTGAGACGAAGCCATGCAATCTTAAATAAAAGTGAGTAATATGTCGGTGTTGAATGTTCACAACACTCTTTTGAAATGATACTCTAAATGCACCGAGTTCTGACTTCAACATGGTGTTTATTGCATCTCAGCTTTTGCACAAATCTCCTCTATAAGTACTTAACATATTTTTTATGCTATAATGATCAAACTCAACCCTATAAAATAATATTAGATTTGTGTAAAAAAAATTATTAATATTTGCATAATAATATTAAACTCATGTAAAAAAATATACATATTTGTTGTCATGTTCTCTAAGTGAGTAACTTGGTTAGTCCATGCAACCAAAAAATTTCTCTTTATAGGGAAACAACCATGTGTGGTTAACATAATCAACAAAAGAAGGGATATCATCATATACTAGTTCAAAGTGTTGCAAGTGTTGCTCATACTAAAACAATCCATTTGAATATATGATCTTATTTCATAGTTCTATCAAATGCCCTTGTCTACTAACCTTGAAAAACTTCTTGCACTTTACACCAACTTTTTCCGCAACATGGAAAACACATAAAAGGTGTATTGAGGATGGGATAACAGTTTCAATGACATTCATCAAGGAAAGTTCCTAATCAGTCACCATTACCATGGGAAAAAACTTCTCAGATGTGAACAACTCATCCAGCTTCTCTAGTTCTTGTGTGAAATTTGTCTCTCTTTCATGTACCAACTAAGAAAACCCAACAGAGAATGTCAACTCGGTGACATAACACCAACAATCTCAAGTAGTGTGTGCGTGTGTGTGGCCTAGTGGTGAAAGCTTGAGTTTTGAGGGTGTGCTCCATTCAAGGTCTCAGGTTCAAATCCGTCTAGGCATAAATTGCCTATTAAAAAAAACAATCTCAAGTAGTGGTAGCATTACATATTGGTTTTATACGTGTGATCAAAGATTAAAACCGGATGAAACACATTAAAAAACTTCACTGAATCAAGATGTGACTAGAATATTTCTCATTATGAATTAAGTTCAATAAGTGTTGCATTTTCAAGAATAAACCTCTAATATTAGACCAATATGTTTGTCTTTCTCTATACAATTGCTCGACACTTGTCATATTCTTAACATTCCTATATTTCAATGAATCCATTATGTACTTCGGCACCATGTTGTACTTTGTTACGCCATTCACAAATTGTCTTTCTTTAGGTCTAGATGACCTAGTATGTCATGAGCATCTAAATCCTATACTTGACGGTGGTTGTGAATACCACATCTAACCTTTATGTTTCAATCACAATCACTTGGCACAGATCTCGACCAAAAGGGACACGAGGACACGAAACCTTCTGCTTCAAGTAAATTTTCCAGCTTTGCTTTACTCTTGCAAGCTCCTCCACCCTCACAACCAATAATTAGTTATGTTAACTACAATAATATCATGTTGTCTCCCAATATATTGTGTCCGTGATAAAACTTATGTCCGAGAGGAAAATATCTACCAATTATAATATAAAATAAATTACTCATATATTCCTTATTCGATTAAAAATTTTAAAAGTTCGGATAAAACATGTAAGAAAAACATATCAAATTAATGGTTAAGAATTTGGAAAATTTTCTGGAACTTCTTCCATCTCAGATTCATTCAAATAAAATACTTTAACACAAGATTTCAGTCCACCAAATTTATGGAGAAGGACAAAATATATGGTACATAGGATTTATGGAAATATTAAGTATAAATGCATTAACGAATTTATATCCCAATAAAAATGTGGTACAAAACGAAACTTCTTCTTTTTCAATTTTATGTGTTTCTACCGGATAGTTACTTTTAAGTACCATATATTTGGTTTTTAGTTGACTTTTTAGAGTAATTTGTTGTAAAAAGCTGTAAAATTTTCTAATATGTATAGAGGTGTCATGATTAATTTGGAGGGTGCATGTTGAATTCTGGAACAAGAAACCAGGCAAGGCAAAAAGAACGAACTAACATGTGAAGATTTATACTTAGCACCCCCTCTATTATAACTAGCACCCCCTAATTTTTATTATTAGCCAAAATACCCCTCTTATTATTTATCTCTCTCATATCTACATTTGGATAAACAAAAATTCACTCTCAAAGTTGTAGTATGAACCAAAAAATCTAGTGATTTGTTTAAAAAATCTGATATCATTTTTTACCGAGAAATACAAAAACTTTACGTTTTTATCGGATTTTTAAAAAATGAATATAAGGTTTTACCGGTTTTTTAAAATTCTTGTTTGAATTTTTATCAATGTTGTTGAAAAATTCGATAAAGCGTAAATTACCCGAATATTTTGTAAAATATCAGTAAGCTATCGAATATTAAGAAAATTTGGTATACATACGTTTAGGCCCCCTCAAGAAATTCGATAGTTTAAAGTTAAAATGCTGTCCTTATGCGCATCTGAGGTGGTTGGATCTTTTACAGATTTTTTCCAATTCTTCATCATTGATGTTGTATGTCATACTTGTATGTTTTTTTGTTGTTATATATAACACAATTCAATCATTTGTTTTTTCATCCATTCATTTGTTTTCGGTAAATTCTCATGCTTTTCTCAAATATTCAAGAAAAACTACCCAAAAAAGTTGAATTTTATCAAAATTTTCTTAATATTCTGGTAAAATTGCATGATTTCAAAAAAAAAATCTGGTATAAAATTAATGCAAATTTCCAATTTGAAATTTTCATTAAATTATAAAATTGGGAGGGTGCTATGAATAAATCTCTAAGACGTGCCTGCATAGCCCAACAAGGTTGAGCCCTTTCTGTAGACCATATCGCCCCTAGTATTAGAGGGCTTGGGCAACACTCACAAGTTAGTACTTTATAATCCTTTTTATAATATTACATTCCTCTCTAAAATATTAAACTTTGTTTGCTAAACTATAAAATATTGACAGTGCTATTAAATTAATATACAGTAAATATTTTTTTAAATTATATTTTAGAGGATCGAATTAGTTTATCTTAACAACCTAGTAGTATCATTATTAATTACAAAAAAATCTATAAAATAATTAAATACATATATTAGAAAATAATTAATTAACAAAATTAAAAATTTAAAGAGATCCTATAAAAGTACAAAAAAATCTATAAAATAATTAAATACATATATATTAGAAAATAATCAATTAACAAAATTAAAAGTTTAAAGAGATCCTATAAAAGTACCCAAAAAAATCTACAAAAAATTTTCAAAAATTAATTAAATAAAAATGAAACAACTTTGATGTCCTGAAAGTTCAAGCTTTTTCATCCATAACTAAAAATTTCAGATTTTGTAGTATTAAATAATTTTTTTAAAGAGTTCAAGCATTTCATTCCCACTATTCAACTTTGTCATTATGCTTGAAAGTCTATTGACCCTGACCTGTCACAGTAACTGCATACTGAAGACAAACAATTTACTATTCTTGTAGCTTTTTTCCTCTTACCTTTCCCTTTTATTCATCTAACAACAATTTGGATTTAACCTCTTAAGGATAATATTAATTAGAACATAGTTGCCCCCATTAACACCCGACAAGCATGGTCACATGACCCTAATCCCACCTTAATATACAACAAGCTAGGAAAGAGATCTTCGTCCTCCATAACTGTACTTGCTATTTTTTAACTCTAAAGCTGAAAACAAATCTAAATAAAAATAACATTTTTTTCTACCCAAATTTGACTTTAACTAGCACTTGTCGTGGTACTTATAATTAAAACAAGTGGAACTTTACTTTCATCAAGAAAAAAACAACTTATAGTAGAGCAAGCAAGCACTCCACAACAGAATTAACCTTCATTTCATTGCAATAATATTTTAACACTATTCAAACTTTTTTGTCTCCTTTATTTTGATGGTAATTAATTAATTAAATTGGATGTCACTTTCTTCTTCATGGCTTTCTTTTTGTTTCTTGTCTCTAAGCTATATGTGGCCTAAAATATTTCCAAATTTAATCAATGTTTATTTGAATTTCACTATGCTAGATTGCACGTGCGTGTGAGCCTTGCCTAACACACTTACACGTATATTCTCCTTAATCCTAATTATATGATTATTACTTTAATAATTGATGATAAAGAAATTTAATAATAATTATGGAACTTTTGTTTATCGTATCTGCCAAATGAGAATACAGCAGTGCAAATGCAAAGATAAGCTGGCCAATCCATTACTCTTCACTTTAATTAATCACTTTTTTTTGGTGATTTTTAGCGAGACGTGGAAAAACATTAATCACTTTTTCTTGTGGATTTTGTTTAAGATTACTATATATGTAGCGACTAGTTACATGTCCAGTGGGATTGAAAGCTGCGGAATTTGAAGAGATAACCTTTGCAGTTTGAACCCAATTAACGATGGAACATTTTATATTTTTATTTGTAAGGTTTTAGTGGAATGGTTTGGAAAGCGGTTGGATGATTCTCATATAAGGAGTATTATAAGTAGTACATACATCTCTCTCACGACTCAAATTACTAATTCCATGTAGGGATCCAAAGCAGACCTACATCCGTGGGGTCCACCCGCACCCGAGTCAACGGGTAAAAACTTGAATTGATTGGGTTTGAGTTCGAGTTTGAATGTCACCCGATATTTCGGATGCGGGTTTGGATAGTGTGAAACCCGCACTCAAAACCCGAAATCACACCCGCTTATATATATATTAGAACAAGATTGAAAATCTATGTTCAGAATCTGGTTTTGATGATAACGAACATATATTTTGTGAATAACAATTTTATTACTAATGGTTTCATTAAGTGTGCAGGCATTATGCTATAAGCCTTATACAGGATTCACCATAAGAAGATTACAACGACTACATCAGAAAGTACGTCAGAAGCTTCAAAGGAAATGAACAAAAATCAGGAACAAGAAGCCTTGCAAATCAGAAGATCACACATATATATATTATCAGAAGTTCTGAAGTTACAAATGTCACAACGCAGTGACTTACAAAAGATAAACAGCAACAGAGCCACATGTGAATCAGAAGATAACCTTCAGCTCAGCTAGCAAAATCAAATAAAACACAAAGGGTCAGAAATAAGAAGAAATCTGTTACAAACATCATCATTATCTAAACAACTACAGTGATTTAAAAGGACCAACTCCCAAGGCCAAAAGAAGAAGCAAGCCAAATGCAGCGCATTGGAAAGACAAGTTTAACCAAAGAAGCACGCCATCAACATGCTGAAAATAAGGTTCTGCCAAGAACGACACTTGTCACAAAAGGCTCAATCTAGACGAAGCTTTCAAAGCAACATCCGAACAAACCTCAACGGCAAGATTCCAACGGTAACACACCAAGCTATATATATATATATATATATATATATATATATATATATATATATATATATATATATATATATATATATATATCAAACTTCAAACTTGAATGTGTGCCCATTCGTACACCCAAAATGCATTAAGTGAGTATTCAAAATGTGTATCCATGGTGCTACCACAGAGTGCAAAAAAGGAGAAACCCTGAGAGAAAATCTGTAGAGAGAAGCTAAGCATGAATAGCAGAAAAAGAAACTACATGAAACCATGCTACAGAAGCTACACAAGAGGCGACACATAGTTAGTATGTTATGAATTAATCTATGGTGTTGCTATACACTAATCATATGCCTATATGAAGAATTCTAGAGGATGAAAAAGAAGAAAACCTGCTGTTAAGCAGTATCCTCAAATGGAGTTAGAAGATATCCAAGAATATTTGATCATGTGGATTAATGATCATATTGAAAGACTTAGGAAACTGAAGACACTGAGTTATTGCTCGTAAGAAGTGTTTTAGGTTTACTTATGTTGATCAATGTGCCATCAAGCTATAACAAGCTTTATGATCAGAATTGAAGAAGGAGGAGCTGAAGACCAACATGAAGAAGCACACAAAACAGAACTGCTGTTCTGAATCTGCTTAAGGAAATATAAGCTCAAGAAGCAATCTAAATAAGAGTTGTTGCTCTTTATCTGCTTACAGAAAAAGAAGATGATCATTCTGAAGAAGCATTCTCAACAAGGGTTGTGTCCCTTAATCAGCTTTCGGGAGATACAAGAGACCAAGCAAGAAGCATCCAATATAAGAGCCGAGTCTCTTAATCTGCTTATGAGAAGAATGAGAATATCTCAATCAGAAGATAAAAGAAGAAGACTACAATTTCTGTCATAACTTGTAATACATTGTAAAACACATAGAGTTGTTGCTCGTAATGTGTAAAATCTTAGAAACTTTTGATAGATTGTTTAGGCTCCAGAAGTGACTTTTAGTCAGTGAGTCGTAAACATGTGTGCTTAAGATAGGAGAGAATCAGCTTGAAAAAGAAGCAATCTTGTAATCTCTAAGTAGACTGCTGGGATCCCTGAACGGTTCATCATCTAGGGTTAGTCACAGTAGGTTGATGTGTGGGGTTAGTCACAACAAGATGGTTGTGCGGGAAGTCAAGGGATTTTATATCTCGTGGAGATCACTGAACAATCCTTTGCATTCAGTCACGAGCAGTTGGCTTGTGCATGGTTCCTGAGTCAATGAACGTTATATCTCGCGGAGATCACTGAACGGGTCATTGTCCAGATGGTTAGTCACATCAGTTGGTTGTGTAGGTTGTGAGTCACGACGGAGGATCGTGCGGATGTAATTATGATTTGGTTATAGTGGATTAAGACCTCTGTTGAGAGGCAAATCACCTGAAGAAGGAGAACTGGAGGTAGCCTTAGTTAGAAGGTGAACCAGGATAAAAATGAATGTGTCTTTTACTTTCTACACGTATCATTTTAACATAGAACTTCCAAGCCTTAACCTGCAGAACTATACTGATCAAGTCAGAAGTTCTGATATCCCTTAGAAGTTAAAATGAACTCTTATTGGTTATGTATTCATCATGCTTGCGCAACATCAAAGCATAATCCAATAAATGAGTAAACAAAAGAAAGAAAAGACGTTAATGAAAAGAAAGGGATTTTAAATTGATAAAGAACACAATTCAATCCCCCACTTTCTTGTGTTTTTCTCCACCTTCAATTGGTATCAGAGCATGGCTCTATATTGATATCAAGATCAAACACTTAACAGCGTAGAGAAATCCAGAAGGAGAAAAACAATACTGAGTTGAAATCAAAGTCAAATTCAAAACACTCAGTATGATCAGAAGATGTCAAGGCCAAGATCTCAAGACTCTGCGCACATCATCAACATACCATAAGAAGTTTTGAGAATCAACAAAAGAATATTCTACAATAAGCTCAAGACATCAGAATGAAGAATATGCACTCAATGGAAATATTCAAAGATAAATAAGTGTAGTTGACTCAAGCCAAATTGATCAAGCCCACTCAGTAAAAGGATCAGAAGAAGAAAAAGACGGAACCTCTTCCGCAGAAGATGCTCAAACTCAAACAAAATCAAGAAGGAAGGTTTATTACTAAATACGGTCAGATCCTTTTAAAATTCTCTCTCTTATATTTTTACTGAATAAGTTTATTTCGTGTGTATATCTACTTTAATTACCGAGTGTGTGTTGAAAATTGTTTGTAATAGAAAGTGGCATGCTTTATAAAAAGTGTTTGCAATAGAAAGTGGCGTGCTTTCTAAGTATTGTAAACAAAAAGTAGTGTACTTTTTTGTTTATGTGAGAATCATCATAGTGTTTGATGATTTTTGAAAAGATCCTTTGATTCATGGAGATTCAAATTCTACTATAGGTTTGGTGTTTATGTTAGAAGATTGTAAGAGAGATCTTGGTGTGAAGCTTGTACATAGATCTAACATAGTGGAAAACCTATAAAGGCATGAAGTGACTAGATGTACCCTTGGTTGGTAAGAGGAACTAGGATAACTCCTTATGTTCATTTATTTTCCAACACTTTAATTTTTTGCACTTTATATTGCTAAGAATATATCTTTTTTATATCCGAAGAAATTTAAGAGCATAGCGCAAAAACAAAAAAATCAGACAACCTTTATTCACCCCCTTCTTAGGTTACATCTTAAACTTATAGAAAAAGGTAATTTTACTAGTGGATAACTTATAGTTTCCTTTAAATGGCGGTCATAAAACCTCTAAGAAGGTCATTGACTTTTTGTTCGGAAGGAGAGTCCTTCCTTTAGGTTTGTCGGGAATCCATTGATAAATGAAGTAATTAGAAACAATGAGGATGTTTCAAATACACGATGCAAAATGATATGGATAGACCTATATATTCAAGTGATTAGGATGATGATGATTGTGATAATGAAACCCTCATTGACGAATGCCCCCATGTTGTTAAATCAGTTAGTGGAGTGTTTTTCGATTAACACTATAAGGATCAAGTCAATATAGATCGTGAGTGCAAGGTTTAGGGTTTATAATTTTGTGTACCTTATTTCCAACCATCTGCTTAAGGGTGTGCAAAATATCCGGTTTTAATGTCCAAATCCATAACCAAACCTAAACCACTTTTAAATATCCGAATATAATTGAATGGTTATTAACCGGTTTAGTTATTAATGGTTTGGTTATCCATTCATATAATCCGGATATAATTAAATGGTTATTAACCGGTTAAATTATTTTGGATTCGGTTATAATCCGGTTATTATCCAAATCCAAATATTTTAATTCTCAAAATATTAATTTTTTGTTTGAAAAAAAATATTTTCGGAAAAAATAATTTTTAAAACTGGATTTTTTTTTAAAAAATCGGTTATATAATCATAACCAAATTTATAACCAGTTTTGATTAAAATGTGGTTATGGTTATAAATTCAAACCATTTAAATGGTTTTAAAATGGTTATGGTTTGGTTTTTGAAAATAACCAACCATGCACACCCCTACATCTGCTAACCTATATAATTAGGGTTTAGAAATTTTAGGTCCTAGAATCGTCTTTGAAATAATTGTCTCGTTGCACATCTATTAAAAGATTTAGTGAGATGTACCCATCCAATAGGTCATGATGAGTCTTTCAGCTTAGATTCATGCCTCTTGGACAAGTCCTTCTCTAGTCTGCCTTTTCTTTTGAGTTTAGAGTTGCTATCTTACTGATGGTTTGAATATGAGCCCAATCCATAACAAGATCATTAAGATCATATGAAGATCAATGTGACATGTTAATATAAGTGAATGGTGAGATATGTTGTGGCGCTTATGTGATTTGAATAAGATTTATGATGCTTGGAATGGTAGAAGCATTTTAGGGCCTCCCAAACTTATATTTATTGACATAATTATATCTTGAAATGACTCAAAATCTATTATCCACTTTATGACACAAATCATATTTAAATTAGGTCTCATATATAGTATATCACAACAACCACAATCTCCGAGTCTTAAGGTCTATCCTTATTTTTGTGGACCTTCAAGATTCAATTCTTTAAATTTTCCGTTCTTAAAAAAATCTTTAATTTATTAATTACTTCTACTTGTTATACATTTAAGAATTGCTTTTTTTTAATCTAGTCTTATTGTTTGCTTAAAATTTAGTTTTCAGACAATGTTTATCTATGATATTACCTTTAATATTTGATTAGGTTTTAAAAATAATCAATAAAAAGTTTTCCTAAAATTACAAAAAGGGATGAACAATCATCCATATGATAACAATGAAAAAGAAAGGTGAGGCCACCTAGGTTTAAATTTATTTTGGATAAAAAATTAAAGCTTTACAATTATTTGTTGCTTTACAAACCTAGCCCATCCACCTATCTTTCTCACAATTCATGTGAGTTGATAATGATTAATAAAATTAAAGTAAAACAAAACATTCTTATATAAGGTAGTAAAGAGTAAAAGTTCTATTAAGTGATGACTATGGCTTCTCAACCCTCTTATGACAAGGTAAGGTCAATACCAAAAACAGTTTGGGAGTTTGAAATGAAAGGAAAGGAATAGGAGAAATTTAAACAGTTTGGGAGTTTGAAATGAAAGGAAAGGAATAGGAGAAATTTAGAAAATATAAAGGATCGGGAGAAAAGAATAGAAAGATTTTAGTTTGAAGGATTTGATTTTCTTCATAACACCAAAGACCTTTTAATTTGGGGGAATTCAAAATCTGTATTAAAAGAAGGTTTTGGAGCGTTTTGAAGGGCTTAGACAAAATGTTCAAATATAATTTTTTGTTGTTATAGTATTTCAAAAAATAAATATACATTAATGATAAATATTATTTTATCATTCTAAACAAAAAAAAAATTTAAAAAAATATTAAAATTTTCTCTATATATTTTTTAAAAAACTCAATTTTCGAAGTCCTCCCTTCCCCTCCCCTCCAAACTCTCAAATATAGTCTTAGGCTTTGTTTGTGACTTTAGAGGGGAGGGGATGGGAAGACTTCCGAAAACGAAAATTTAGAAAAATATTTGACTTTTTTGAAAAAATGATTTTGTTTAAAATAATAAAAGAGTTATTATGATTACTAAATTTTTAATTTTCAGCATACTATAACAACCTAAAAGATATTTAGAAAATTTATGTAAGTCCTCCAAAACCCTTCAAAACTCTCATTCAATGTAATTTTTGAATTCCCCCATTTTATAAGATTTTTACTGTTATAAATAAAATCAAACTCTCCTGCTCAAAATATTTTTATTCTTTTCATTCAATCCTTTCTATTTCACAAAGTCCCCTCCGAACATTCAAATAAAGCCTTAAGGTTCTATTAGGATTTGGGTTTTGGCTTACTTATGTCAATGCTATATATAATGTTGGAATGGGTTAATGAAATTTTCGTTATAGTGTGGAAAAAATAAAGAGAAGAATGTATGAGTATGTTACAGTATGTTGTTAAAGAAAAAATGATGGTGATAAAAAAAAGAAGAAAATAATGAAAACGCAGCTTTCATTGTATATTTTATCCTTAGATTGTTTTCTTTATGTCACTATCCTAAAACGTGCGTTTGCTAAAGTCTCAAATTTACAATCGCAAAAGGAGCCGGAATCAAATTGAGAGGGAGAGCTCATATAAAGGTCAACTTAAAGAAATCATAGATTATCTTACTTGTACTATTTTTTTAAAATAATATACATGTATTTAATGTATTATGGTACTATTATTTATTATAATATAGCTGTATTTAAACTTCAAATTACATTAGAACCAAAAAATAGAATAATGAGCCTAAAACGAAAAGGAATAGGAGTACTTAAAATTGATGATGAAAAAATTGATTACAATGAATATGGAATATATTTGTAAAGTGAATCTAACTAGTAATTCTAACAAGTATAACTTTGATGAACAATTTCCAACTAGTTTTGTGTTAGAAATTACATTGGGTTTAGCAAAATCACATTGGTAATGTAGTTTTATGGAAACTTTAAAATATATCTCTTACAAATATATATGATACCACCATAATAATATCAAATTTAGAGGTTCACTTTAATTATAAATCATCATCAACTTATAAATTAAGAAACATTTTTTAAAAATAAGTTAAAGAATTTGATGTTAAAATTAAAAAACATAAAATATTTTAAATTTATTTATAAAAAATATTTTTTAATTATATTAAATAATTAATGTATTTGAAAAATATATAAATTAAATTTGTTGATTATTCAATAAAAAAATAATTGTTTTTATAAATCAAATTAGTGAGAGTAATATACAAGTCTCTATCATACTATATATGTTATTGTGCTATAAATGTTAAAAATAATTATTAAAATTAAAATATAGATGGATGATACTAGAAGTATTCGCGACGGGGCTTTAATCGATTTTGAGAAAAAGATTTATATAATCTAAAGATAAATTTACTCGATATTTAATTTTATTGTTGAGGGTTAATTTAAAAATTTTGATTCAATTTTATATAGTTTGATTTACATTTTTTTATTATTTAAATTATATTTTTTTTATTAATATCAATATTGATTTTATAAAAAATATTATTTGATAATAAATTTTAAATGATATATAATATATTAAAAACAAAATTATTAAATAAAACGGACAATTATGTTAAAAATAAATTAAATCCGGTGTGATTTGGGTTCAATTCAATAGAACAATTTAATGTAAAGACAAAATCAGAGTTGATTTCACTAAAATATTTATATGTGAGTTGGTTTCATTAGAATATTAATATTACTTTTTGAATTATAATTAATTAATTAATTTTTTAATCATTGGTCTAAACAACTTAAGCTGGTACAAATCATATACATCCACCATTAAAACTAGTTATCTTAAAATTTCAATGGTTAACTGTAAAAACCAATTACTAAATCAAAATTATATATAAATTATTAAACTAGTTATACTAAATTAAATTATGCATAAAATAATACTAAATTAAATTGATGAAAAAAAAAACCCAAAATTTAGAAAGAAAGTTATATTTAGAAAAACTTTTGACGAGTCTATTTCACCGAAAGAATGAGTATCATAAAATATAAATATAATGCTACCAAATTTATTTTTTTCTCAAATTTCTTTTAAAACATATAAATGAGTATTATAAGTTATAATCCTCACAGAAAAATTGGTAAAATTAAATATAGGATATACTCCTGGTATTTATAAAGGAATCCCACAGATTGATTTTGTGTTGTAGGTTTGAAATTACATTGGGTCTAGCAAATTCATATTGGTACTGTAATTTTATGGTAACTTTAAAATATACTAATTTTTATAAAAATACATAAACACCATAATGTAATTATCATCAAATTCAGACAAGCAAATTAACTATAAATCAAAACAAAATTAATATCCCATAATTAAACCACAGGGATGTCACAGTCCAACCAATTCCTTCGTTTTCACTGATTATAAAAAAAAAAACAATCACTCAGAAAGAAGCACCTGGAAAGTCCACAAACAATCATATACTCAAGACATTGTGACTTATGATGAATCTATAAGTCCAAAAATGTCCTCCTTCTACTAATGTAAAATTAGGACAGCGTCGTTATAATTGCCCATATTAGAAAACTTTCACTCACACACTAATGGCCACCATTTGATTCCCACTACCTTCAATAAGTAAGATACTAGGAACCCAACAAAAACAAACAAATGAAATACAAAAGTTGTGGCCCTATATCTTATAGACCCCACCCAAATCAAACAAAAAATTCACTCCCCTAACAAATCCAAACGGATATTCTGATTCACCCATAACTCACACAACCAACATATATATCCCATTCTCAATATTCAGATTTTCCAGAATATATCTCAAACAATAACATTTTTGAAAAACAATAATCATAAAAATATTAGCCAGTGAATTAAAAAAAAAAAAGAGGGATATTCTATTCTTGTTCTTTACAATCAAAATTCACATCTCATTACCGATATGACATGACATGACATAAAAACATATGTCCCTCCCTACTTCTAGGTAAAAGAAAAGCTAAATATTTTTGTTCTAATAACAAAAACATAGTACTTGTTACATCTAATTTCTAGTTGAGTTAGAACTACTAACAAAACCTAAAACTCTCTAGGATCAACAAAAATGGAAAATCCAGGTGGAGATTTAGTCCAATCACCAACAGCACCATCACTATAATCCTCCCCAAGTCTCTTAATACACCACAAATCCTCTTCACAAGACAAAGCCTTCCAATGAGGAATAGCAAACCTTAACGGTTCGCAGCTAGAAACCTCAGTAGCAACCGCACTACAACCATTTTCCATAGCAAGATTATGAGCAACACCACATAAAGATTTCACCATTTTCAATGCTTCAGGTCCTTCCCCACCAATTCCATACATCAAATGAAACCCAAACGGTTCAAAAAAATTCGGAATCGAAGGTAAACGTAACCACGGAAAAGCCTTGTCTATCACGCGAGTTGTTTTAGCCAATACGCGTCTCACGCGCGACGCGCCTTTCACTTCGAGGGTAAACAAGTCTTTACAATTCCAAACACTAACCAAAGCCCAAGAACTCGGTGGATCCATTAAAAAAGCCTCCGGCCCAGCCCAATTATCAGGCCCAGTCCCATATTTTCCGTTACTCGGAACAGCGAGAAAAGTTCCGAGAGTGAGTTTGTTTTTCAAAACAGAATCAATGTCACGAGGAAAAAACTCGGTGGTGGAGAATTTGTTACGGTAAATCGATTCGGCGTCGTTTGGTGTAAGCTTAATGATGCTTACCTTCGACGACGACGTTTTCATTCGATGAGCGAAAACCGGGTTCACGAGAATCGACGGTGTACGAAACTTTGAGTAACCGCATTTATCGGTAAAAAGCTTAACTGATGCAACGTTGTCGTTTTCCGTTGCCATGTATGAATACTCAGCCCCATTCTCTCTGAACCATTCCTCCATTTTCTGTACCAGTTTTAACCCTATCCCCATTCTTCTGTGATTCGGCGAAACTCGAAGGCCTAACACGTAAGCGAGTTTCGTAAACACTGGAACAGGGACATGATCGGAATTTGACTCGCCGGTTTTCATGTTCTTGGTGATCATTTTCGTTGATCTTATCATCTTTTTCCCGCATGTAACTGTTTTGATGCAACCTCGAATCATTCCGACTGTCTCATTGTCTATTTCAGCTACCTGAAAAATATAGTAAGATATTTAATATGATTTGATTATCTAATTTTAATATGGATCAAAATAATGTAAAGAAAGATATATATACAATATAGTTGAATAATATTGCATACCAGCATAAGGAAAGTTGGTGAGTTGCGGACCCTGCAAATAGGGTCACCGTGCAAGTCGGTGAAGAGGGAAAGTTTTCCACTGGGACCAACTTCACATATTTTTTCAACGGCTTCCACACTTTCTCTATCTTTATTTGGATCAAACTCTCTCACACTAACAACCACCGCACTACTCAAATTTTCTTCACCCATTTCTAATTAGAACTGAATAAGACTGGTGAATAAGACTGGTGAAGAGAAATGAAGGAAGGGTTTGGGTTTATATAGAGGGGAGTGTGATGATGAATGAAGAATATCAAAGTAAGGAAAAGAAATCGCAGCTTTTCCGAGGCTTGGCAAAGTAACCTAGAAAGAGGCTTGTACTAAAAAGGAGAGTTTGTTTTGAATGTGATCACTGTCTCAAGCGATTTATAGGGAAAAAATAAAAAAACTAGAAAACAAAAAACACATAAACTAGTAAAAAAAAAAAAATTTATTTATATATAGGCTATGAGTTGAGTGAGATGATCAATCTGATAGTAATAGGTAGTGTGAGGTATACATCAAAATCCTCTTGAGAGAAGCTTTAAATACTACCTGATCTTTTCAGCTTTTTGTTTGGCGTTATTTTAGTATAAAAAATCTGTTTTTTTCTCTCACTGTGCAGAATCCATAGCACTTCCAGAATTAAATAAATTAAAAATCTTTTATAGAATATGTGTCTTTATCTGTTCTCCTTTCCTTTATTTGGTTCACTTTTTTGCTTTCTCTCACTACCGATTCTAAAGTATTTCCTCTAATAATAATAATGATGATGAATGAAATTAAATAAAAGCAATAATTATAGGAAAAAACATAAAGTAAAGGAAAGAGGAAATGGCGGCTCTATGGCTGCGCGGTTGTGTGGAGATGTTAAATTGAATTAAATTATAATGATTACTGGTAAAGGCCTGCCATCTTCCCTAAGTTTATAATCATTACCTCTTTACTCTCTCTTTATGGTCACTACTACTAGTACTAGTACATCCACTATATTAATTCATGTGGGATGGTGTATGCACACACATATTTCATGTGGGAATGGGATGAATAATCACATTCACATGAATACATCAAAGTAACTCCTCGTTTTCCATTTTATGCAGTAGTTATCTTTATTCAATTTGGAAACTCGTTTGTTTGGTGTTTTATGGAAATGAGTTGTCTATCTACTTGCTTTTGATTTTTTAAATATAAAATAATTTTGAAAAAATTATGAAAATTGAAAAGTTTAATTATAATATTGAATTTATTGGTTATTGATAGATTAAATGTAATGAAATAAATGTGTATGTAAAAACTTTACATATATGATTAAAAAATTAAAGTGGATATGCATTAACGTTCAAATTTTATTTTTATTTTATTTTTTCATTCTAAAAACTACTACTTTTTTTAAGTATATGCTATGTGCCTTCTTTAGAATATGGATTAAACAATTTAACGTAAAATATTCATCTTAAAAATTGTGTATTCAACTTTTAAAAAGTTAAAATACTATTTTTGAATTTTATTTATTTTTAATCTTTTTTCATTTGTGCTTTTTTGGCACAAATTAACCATAGTTTTGTTTTTAAAAATGTTTGTTGTTTAAAAATAAATTAATTGATAACTTTTTAATCATTTAGTATTGATTGCTAAAAAAAGAATATTTATGGTATGTCAATAAAATATAATTAATTATTTTTAAATTCGATATTCCAAAATTAATGAGTGTTGAAAACCCGTCTTCATTCTGATTTTTAGGAGAATGGGTCTTAGTAATTAGTTCGTGTCGAAAGGTCATATGGATGTTCATGGATACGGGCCAACTCGCATACCCATTCACCCAACCAACCCACATTTTTATCCAACTCAATCATGTACGGTCCAATCCGAACAAACTCATTCAAACCCAATAATATTTAATTCGGGTAAACGGATTTTAAGTTATAAATCCACGAACCCGCGAACCCAACCTAACAACATGTCACTCTATTTTTGTTTTATTCTATTTATAAATTATCTAGCATAAATCTTACCATGCATATATTTTTTAAAATATAATTATAGTTTTTATTAATTGTAAAAATTTGAGTCTAAATCTTGAGAGATCAAATTTATTTATTCTAAAAGAGATATATCTAATCTTTTAAATTATACTTAACACTACTTGTATATTTTTTACTTGATCTGAATGGTAAAAGAATTTTTAACTATTAAATGATAATTTTTTTCAAATTAAATACAAAATTTTATAATTTTTTTAATGTTTTTATTTAATAAATGTGTTACTTAAATAGATATTTTATTTAAAATTTAAAAATTAAGTGTATGACCCACGAACCCAATTCAATCTAACATATTAATAAGTAGGTTGGTTTGGTTCGAGTTTATTCTTAGAGGTACGGATTAAATACTCAATCCAAACCAAAAACTATTAATTAGATCAATTATTAGATTTAATCCAATTAGACCTCACTCAACATGCAAACATCTCTAGTCATAATATTAGTTAAATATTATTCCTATCAAAAATTAAATTTAGTATTTTTTGAAATCTTATATTTTTTGCAGGAGTTCGTTTGCAGGGACTCGACTAAATAATTGATTATAATCTCTTCAATTTTAAACATAATAAAATTAATTCAAAATATAATCCATCATAGATAATTTACATTTATAACCATGTTTAAATTTTTGAGTGATTAAATTTACAATTTAAAATATAATAATTTCTAATAATATATATTGATCCCAATTATTTTTACTTTGCATTTCATTAAAGTAGTATGTAGTATAAAATAATAATTTATATTTACAATTTTTGTGAAAATCTATTTACACACTCCATTGCTCCATTGTTGATGTGAGTGAAAGTAGATGATACAGGCAGAAGCTACACCGGCGTGATTATGACCATACCGTGCATGATTTTCGAGTGGATGAATAAAAGAGTAATAATTATAAAACTGTTAAATCAAACCGCAAAGGGTCGAGTTTTCTTATCTATTGAGACTGTGTTATTACATGTGCTCATGTGCTATTACAAATATGACAGTGTACGGTCTTGAAACCACCCATGTCTAATCACTTACTCAGCTTTTAAGTTTTCTACTTTTGCCACTTCTTAACTCTCACACTCAACTAATTACTGTGTAAAAGAGTAGTTGGAGAATCTTTTGCTTTTATTTATGATCTAAAAACTAACCATTTTTTTTTACTTTAACTATACTCCACCTACTGTTTACTGTTTATGAGCCTGATTTAAAAAATTATTATAAAATATTGATATTTATGTTTTTTTATACTTGTTATGTTTTTTTATACTTGTTATGTTTTTATGCAAATATTTATAATATTTTATGAAAAAATAATAATTAATATTTTCAAAATAAATTTTAAGAAAAACTTTACTCTTATGTCATTTTAAAGAATACAAATTCACGTTACATTTAAATTTTTTTATTTTATTGTTTTATTTCATAAATATCGAGCAATAGTTAATAATAAATATTTATAATAATAATTATGACAATTTTAATAAAAATTAAAATTTTGTAAAAATCATTAAAGTATAATTATATTTCAATTTGTATTTTTAGTAAATTGAAATTTAGTTAAAATTACTAACCTTCAACACTCAAAGTAATTAAAATTAATTTATATATACATTATTTGAACTCTTTTTTAATAGTCAGAATTTTTTATCTCACATATAACAATCTTAATAAACTTAGTAAAAAAAAAGAAGAGAGAATAACATCTTTAGAACTCTCAGTAACATTCAATTTTGTAGCATTGTTTGAACATTTAAACTATTAAAATAAGAATTCCATAAAATCTACAAATAGATAATTACATGCAATGTTTATAATACTCTAAATTAAAAAATAAGTGAATTATAAAATTGTAATAGAAAAAAATTTATAATTAATTTGAAAGTTCATAAATATTATAAACTAAATGATGAAATTTTATGATAAAAAATTTAAAATAATTGAATAAGTTTCATTTGTTTTAAATCTTATTATAACAAATGCATTAATTATCTACATGGCCAGACCATATATGAAACATTTATAAATTAAAAAAGAAAATATAGAGGTAAATTTTTTAATAGAAAAAAAGATAGAAATATAAAATATAGTATGTGAAAATATTAAAATGACAGTTAATAAAAAAAACAGTAATAAATATCACATAAATATGCATAGCATAATGTTTGGATATTTTTACACAAATTTTCTAAAATAATATCATGATAAACATTGAGATCTAGATTAATGGATATAAAATGAAGTGTATGATCATATAACTTTTAAATGCGTAATGTATGAATTAAATTGTATTAAAATTGTATTATGAATAATTCATAATTATTTTATGATAATAAAATAAAATTATTATAGAATTATATTTTTTACTTTTAATTAATTATGTAAGTTATATAATTATAAATGTTTTATTTGTTAAATTAATTACATAAATTTCAATAATAATAAAAACCAAAAGTAGTAGTAGTAATAATAATAATAATAATAATAATAATAATAATAATAATAATAATAATAATAATAATAATAATAATAATAATAATGAATACTCATTTTAGTCTCTCACAAAAATTAGACAGTCCATATTGATCCCTAAGAGAGAAAAAACTATATTTAATTCCTTGCAAAATTTAACCGAGACAAGTTAGTCCTTCTCTTAATATTTATCTCAAATTAGATAGAAAAAAATCAAAATTTTGAATTAAGAAAGTGTTGAACTAGAGTTCATATTGATCCCTAAGAAAAAAAAAGTTTATATTTAATTCCTTGCAAAATTTAACTGAGACAAGTTAGTCATTCTCTTAGTATTTATCTCAAATTAGATTAAAAAAATCAAAATTTCGAATTAAGTAAAAAATCAAAGAGATTAGGTTTCTAATAAAAATGGATCATTAGAGAGCTTTTGGGACCAAAACATGAAAATAGAAATTTGAAGAAAGAGCAAAGGTGTGAAGAACAAGTCTAGGACTTAAGGAGGGAAGAACCAAACTTGATTAGGGAGTTGGCTTGTTGGAAATCTAAGGTAAGGGGAGAATAATTTTAACAAAGGGTATATGCATGAAGGGTAGGTAGAGGAGTCCTTAACCTCCAATAGGACTTGTGATTATGACGAATTTTGAAATTCATTAATGTTGTATTGATTGCTGGTTATAATGATGATGATTTTCGTGTGAATACATGTGCCTAATTTTTCTATTTTGATATATTAGTATTTTTCACCATTGTTGAAAGTTGGGAGTTTTTGGGGTTATTATGATTCTGAGGAATTTGGGGATTTTATGTGTTGAATTGATGTTATAGTATGAGATTGATGAATATATGTTATACTTGGATTGTTTTGGGTCGATTTTGGGTTGTGGAAGTGAGAAAATCAAAGTTCAGATCTGAATTCCAAAGCTGAATTCCTATTAGGTCTGCCGTATCCACGCTCAGCGTATGTGCGCTCAACGCGGGAGTTGCAATTTTTTTTCTGTTGATGCTTCAAGTCGTGCTCAGCATAGAGTTTAAGAGGCCGAATTGGGTTCGAGTATAGCTTTTGTCATAACTTTTGATCTGTAAATCCAAACGAGACGTGGTTTGAAGCATTAGAAAGCTAACACGATTTACCATCAAGCGAAATTGGTTTGAAGGTCTGAATGTGTCATGATAACATGAATAATTGACGAGAATTGTTCGTATTTGTTGATGTTATATTGTGATGATGTCATGATGTTTGAGAATATTAATTATAATTGATTAACAATGTAAATGTTGAATATTGATGACGTTGTAAGTTGTAATAAGTACGCGTTGCTGTGTGAGCATGATAGTTGATGATATTGTTATGATATTGACGATGATTATGATGTTGTTGTGTATGATGTTGTTGATGATTATGATGTTGTTGTATATGATGTTGTTGTGTTATGGTGTTGAGAATAATATTAATGTTGTTTGTATGATTGGTGGATATTGGTTAGAGTAGGGAGGATTATTATTTTTTAGGTCAATGCATGTTTTGTTTATTGTCGGGAGGGGACTTTAAATATTGTGTTGTTGTTGCATTGACGTGTTTTAACATGCATTCATGATGTCGTTGTTGTTGATGAAATAGGAAAGTTGCAATCTAAGTAGGGTGGATTGATGACTTGTCCCGAGTCCGAGCAGGGTGGATTCTGGGTTCAAGTCGGGTGAACCAGTTTCCCTAAGGAACCTTTTGATGAGTTGGTACCACATGCATATGCATCAAGTTGCATAGTCGAGTTGCATTAAATAAATGAATTATATGCATAATGTTGATTTGTGTGTGATTGTTGAGATTTGGCGTGTGAATGTGTTTGTGAGATATTGTGATGCAATTCTTGTAAAATATATATACATGTTGATACTCTACCTTGCAGTATGTACCGCTTACTTTATTAATGTGATTTCTCAACCCCTTTATTGTTTTTGTTGTGGTATGTGCTCCTCTTCAGAGTACAGACAAGCAGGTAACTGAGTAGCTGCTTAGAGTGGAGGATTGCGTGAGATTGTTCTTCTTTTATTTTCGTTTTGCATCTTTAAATTACGTGTTGTGATACGTAATACTGGGTGGGGAAAATAATGTTTTTAATTTTGTTATGTTATTTATAGGGAGATAGATGTTATTCTCTCGTTGTGATGATAACTATGATGTTTTATGGAGATTCTTACTATGCTTTATTTGAGTCTAATAAAGTGAATTCATGAGACTTATATGATTTGGGAAGCATGTTTATCTTTGAAATTTTGGCACTTACAAAACAGATATCAAGACAAATGTCCTAATAACACACAATGTCAAGACATATGTGAAGGTGGAGAAAAACACAAGAAAGGGGGGGTTGAATTATGTTCTTTATCAGATTAAAACTCCCTTTATTTAAATTCTTTTCTTTCTCTTAGTATCTCATCTTCTGGATATGCTTTAATGTTGCGGAAGCATGCTTGGAATGGAGTTGCATAACCAATGAGATATTCATTTTAACTTTTTTTATATCATCAGAACTTCTTACTTGTCTCAGTACAGTTCTGGATACATTTTGCGTGAATGATCTGAGTTAAATGAATGGTATAGAAAGTAAAAGACACGTTCATTTTTATCCTGGTTCACCTTCTGAATAAGGCTACCTCCAGTCCACCTTTCTCAGGTGATTTGCCTCTCAACAGAGGTCTTAATCCACTATAACTAAACTTGATTACATCTGCACGATCATCCGTCGTGACTAACAACTTGCACAAGCTACCCGTGAGTGACTAACCCCTAGATGACTGAACCGTTCAGTGATCCCATCTGGATATAACGTTCATCAATCTAGTAACCTACACAAGCCAACTGCTCGTGACTAACTACAATGGACTGTTCAGTGATCTGATCCACATATATAACATCGATTGACTCCCGCACAGCCAACTGTTGTGACTAACAACATGCACAACCAACCTGTTGTGACTAACCCCGCATAAGCCAACTACTGACTACAGATGATGAACCATTCAGTGATCTCAGCGAGATATAACGTTCATCAATCTTCTGGAGATTATAAGAGTGCTTCTTAGATAACCAGATTTCTCCTATGCTTAAGTACATATGTTTACGACACAATGACTAGAAGTCACTTCTGGTGCCTAAACATCCTATCAGAAGTTTGCTAAGATATAACACATTATGAACAACAACTCTATGTGTTTTACATTTTATTACAAGAAGTAGAATATCATGCAGTCTTCTTTTCTTCAACTTTTGGATGAGATCTTTGCATGTCTGTTGATAAGCAGAATATGAGCATTAGCTTCGAGTGTTAAGTGCTTCTTCATGCTGATCTTCGTCTTCAAATCTTCTTAAGCTGATTTAGAGCAATAGCTCTATTGTTGGTTGCTTATGATTTTATCTTCATCTTCTCAAGAAGATTTAGAGCTACAACTCTGTTTTGAGTTGCTTCTTCAATTGATCTTCATCTTCTTCTGAAAGTAGATTAAGAGCAGCAACTCTTGTATTGATTGCTTCTTTCAGTTTGGTCTTTTCTTGTCCGAGTAAGGAGATTAGAGCTTCAGGTCATGAAATTAATTCCTTCTTGTAAGACCATCTTCTATTTATCTTCTTAAGCAGATATGGAGCACCAGCTCTTATGTTAATTGCTTATTGTGCAAGATCTTCATCTTCTTCTTGAATACTGATCATGAAGCTTGTTACAGCTGATAACACATTTAATGATCATAAGCAAACATGAAACACTCTCGAGCAACAACTCAGTGTATTCAGTCTCTCAAGTCATTCAATGTGAGCATTGTATAAACTGATCAAGTGTTAGTGAACTTCTAATGACTCCAATGGAGAATACTGCTTAACAACAGAAATTTCTTTATGTTTTCTTCACTTAGGCATCTGATGTATATTTCAACATAATTAATTCATCACACACTTTGTGTATGTTTCCTCTTGTGTAACTTCTGATGCATGGTTTCACATTTCTTCTTTTATACCTGCATGCTCAACTTCTCTCTCTACAGATTTTCTCTCAGGATTTCTCTTTTGCTGCACTCTGTAGTTGCACCATGGATACACACTCTGGATACACACTTAACGCACTTTGGGTGTACAATGTACACACACTCAAGTTTGAAGTTTTATATATATATATATATATATATATATATATATATATATATATATATATATATATATATATGAGAAATGCTAGCAACACTCTCTTTTGAACACTCTCTCAAACACTTCCTCTCTTATTGGTTGAAACATGTGTGAGTCCTACTACTTTATGTGGGACCTATTTTCAAAGTGAGGGGCCCACACATATATCAACCAATAAGAAAGTGAGTGCTTGAGAGAGTGTTCAAAAGAGTGTTGCTAGCACTCCTCATATACATATATATATATATATATATATATATATATATATATATATATATATATATATAGCTTGATGAGTTACCGTTGGAATCTAGCCGTTGAGATTTGTTTGAATATTGCTTTGAATGCTTCGTCTCGATTGAATCATGAATGACAAGTGTTGTTCTTGGCAGAATCTTATCCTTAGCGTGATGATGACAGTTGGTAGCGTGTTTCCTTGATTAAGCTTGTCTTTTTCAACGTGCTGCATGTGGGTTGCTTGCTTCAATCAACCTTGGGAGTTGTTCCTTTATCTTGTTGCAAACGTTTTACTAATGATGATGTTTGTAACGGATTTTCTTTTGATTCTGAACTTTTGTAGGCTGAAAATGTATTTTCTTTTGTTGTCCTTGTGTGCCTTTGTTGTTGTAGCTTTTGTATGTCACTGCGTTACTTTATCAGAACTTCTGATCTTTTGTTTATGTGGTCTTCTTGTAGTAACGAGACTTCATGTATCTTGATATTTCTTGTTTAATTCCTTGAAGCTTATCTTGTTGAATTATTTCTATTGTACATAACTTCTGATGTTGTGCTTGTCTGAGATTCTTTCTGATGCTGTCGTATAAGGATTATAGCATAATATCTGCACACTTAATGAAATCATTAGTAATAAAATTGTTACTCACAAAATATATGTTTGTTATCATCAAAACCAGATTCTGAACATAGTTTCTCAATCTTGTTCTAACAACATGTTATTAGATCTGCTGGGCTATGAAGCATTTATAACATAGTTTCAAAATTGAAAACAAAATGCAGAATGATAAATAACACAGTAAATTGTTAACCCATTTCAGTGCAACAAAACCTAATCTGGGGGTTATGAAGCCAGGAAGGAAACTCACTATTATTAGTACTTCAAGAGTGAGAACACACGTCAACCTCAATGTATCAGAAGATACATCAGTGACATAAAGAACAAAACACATGAAAATCTTAAAGGACTCCCAAAGTACCAACCTTTATTTTGTACACATGGTTTCTATTTTTGAATGCTTGCTAAACTAGGTTTACTAAGTCCTTATTTATAGACTCTTGCAGTATGGGCTTGGACTCTGAAATAAATCCAATATTTCTCCTTTTTGAAACAACGACAAGATCTTCACACAAAATAGGAACAAATCAAATCTTAATTTTCTAAAAGAAATCTCAATGATTTTTTTCTTAAAACCAAAACAAATTTGCATTTGTCCTATATAGTCCTTGATTACATTGCGCCTGTAATGAGTATCTGAATGTTCCAGATTCTCATATTTTTCAATCAAATCTTTCAAGGATAAAAACCAACCTGAACTGTCAGGATATTCTGGAGCAGGATGTCACAACATGTGGTAGAACATCTATCAAAACACATAACAGCTGAACCTGTTATGACAGTAGGACAAGATGTTTCAACATCTTGCTTAACATCAGTTAAGAACCATGCTTTAGAAAAATTATGAAAATCACAAAATCATAGAACTAATAATCTCCCTGATCAGTGCATTTTGATGCACAATATTCTATATTTGTACTTAGGCATTTCCATAATTTGTTTTGCTTATTTTTCACTTTTATTGTGTTTTCATATTCTAGTTTATTTTTTCCTTTATTTTATTTTTGTATTTTATTTTCAGCATTAACATCTTTCAATAAAAAAAATCATAACTTGAGCTACGGGAATCAGATCGATGCTTCCTAATATTCGTCGGACAGTTGAGAGAAAGAGCTTCAACTTTCATGTTGGAGTAAAAGGCTGATTCAGTGTGCATAATTCCCAACAATTCGTTGAAGTTTCTGATTTTAGAAATCTTTGGTTTTGGGTCGATCTTGGGCCTTTTTTTTATATATTTTGACCCAGTTGGGTTATGATCCGAATTCCTTTTTCAATTTTACCTAGTATCCGTGCTACTGTTCATGGTACGTTTTTTTTATAATATTCACGAATTGACTTGGAAAAAATTTGCTTTGTACGAATATTATAGAGAGCTAAACTTCTTCAAGGTTGATTTGTTGTATTGAGGTTCCGATACTTGAGGTTAATATAATTTTACGATTCAATTACTATTCATATCAATCCTATTTTATGCTATTCGTTTGCTTAATCCGAATTATCATAGAGTAGTTTTGTTGATTTAATTTCTTTATGTTCCCTAAATTCGACCGTGTATTATCGTTTGCTTAATTTGTTAATTCGCTTATTTCTTAACCGTTTGCTTAATTCAGTGAAAAGGAAACATAAGTCTTATAATTTCTTTCTCGCTTGTTGATTGATTTTGTGATCGAAGATGAATATAATTCGCTTCAGACAGTGAAATTATAGTGATCGATGATAGGTAGGAACCAAAACAGCATATTAACTTATTTTCATAATCACTTATTTTAATCATTTTTCCTTGTGTTTTAAATCAAAATCAAACCAAAACAAACTCCCCCTTAATCATTTCAGTTGGTTAATATAATCAAGAATCCTTGCGATACAACCCAAGCCATTGTCACTATTTACAGTTTAAAATCACTCGTTTTGATCCGTGTGCGACAGAGAATCAAATTGGCGCAATTGTCGGAGATTCTTGTTGATTTAGCCGATAGTATAATTTTAGGTATTGTTTGTTTTCTTTTTATGTTATTTTTCTATGATTTTGCCGTTTTCACGTCCGGACGCCCGACCGGGTCAGAAAACCCGATTTTCTGAAAGCTTATGTCCGATTGAATATCTATTTTGTTCCCAAATTCATCGTTTTTCTATTTGTTATGATTTTTTTTTCTATTTTAATAGTTTCAAAAAAATCCAAAAAAAAATTCAAAATTCTTATTTCATCTAATTAGATTAAATTTCGTGTGTTTAGATTTTTCTGAACTTATTTTAAATGTGATCCTTCATTCTATTTGTTTCTGACTGTTATAGGACATTGTTGGCATTTTCGCGTTTTTTGCTGCATTGCTTAATCGATTTTGATAACATGACTGCTCAAAGAACACTAAGGCAACTAGCTGTTCCTGATGTTAATTATAATGGTTTATGTATTGAATATGCTGATGTTGTTGTTCCTTTTGAATTGAAATCTTGTTTAATACACTTGTTGCCAAGGTTTAGTGGTCTAGCAGGTGAGGATCCACATAAGCATCTGAAGGAATTCAAGGATGTTTGTTCTACACCATTGAGACCTAAAGGAATAAGAGAAGATCATATCAAGCTGAGAGTGTTCCCGTTCTCAGTTCAAGGTGCTGCAAAAGATTGGTTATACTACCTTGAGCCGAATTTTGTTATAAGCTGGAATGATCTCAAAAAAGTGTTCTTAGAAAGATTCTTCCCTCCCCAAGTTACCACTTTTGTACCTTCCAGACCTTCACTAGAGGACCTTGTCAAGTAAATGGCTATGAATAATCTCCAATTTCAGCAACAAACAGATTATATTATTCAAAATTTGCAGACACAAGTTTGATAACTTGTAACTTTAATGAATGACATGCAAGCTTAAGGATCAAAACAACTACTTGCCTAAATAGTAGTGAATCCAAAAATTCTGAATATAAGTGTGATTTCCTTGAGTTTCATAAAGAGTGTTGAACCAACACCAAAAAAATAAATAAAGAGGTGGTTAAGTGCATTCCTAAACCTGATTCTGAAATTGTTGATAACACTTATTATGATTTGTTTGAAGCAGCTGATTTTCTATCATTTACTGACTTTGATGATACTTACTCTTGTGATTCATGTATCGATACTAACATTTTCTCTGTTTTTGTTAAGATTGAGGCTGACTTGCAGGGTGACATTTTTCCTACAGGTGAAGTTGTAGATGAAGTTGTTTATGCAGCTGAAACTCTTGACATCCCGGCTGCCCCAAACACCCTATCCATCGAACAACCACCATCCTTAGAGATGAAACCAATCCCTAAAAATCTAAAGTATGCTTATTTAGAGAGGAATGAAAAACTCTCAGTTATAATTTCTTCTAACCTTAATTTTGATTAAGAAAATAAGCTTATGGAGGTTTTAAAGAAGCATAAGAAGGCAATTTAGTGGACATTGGCTGATATTCCAGATATAAGCCCTTCCATGTGTATGTAGAGGATTTTATTTTCAGATAAAACAAAAGCAGTGAGGCAGCCCTTCAACCATTGATTCTTGATAATGTGAGAAATGACATCACTTTCACATGCACATTCGACACTTTTACTTTTCTGAGGTTATTCTTTGATCCTGGAATAAAAGGCAAAGGCAGTAAAACAAATTTCAAGGCTAATGAACATTATCCAAAGCTATTCCATGAGAGTCTTACTTTGGAAGGAGAGATTGTAAAAGATCCCTCACTAGAAAAGGATGTGTATGCAATCATCTATCCTCCTTGACTGCTCGGGTATGTGAAGCAACTAGAAAAACTCATCGAAAACAATGAAGTCGCCATCGATGGTTTATTTATCCCTTGAGAAGGGAAAGGTAAACATCGAGTGAAAACCTAAGAGAAAACAAACAAGGGTCTTACGACCAAAAGAAAGGGTAAGGGAGTCGGTTACGTAGGGGGAAGGGATTAGCACCCCTCACGTCCGTCGTACTCGACGGGATCCGCTCTCTTAGTTCTTAATCTATGGGTGTAAAAAGTATAAGTCTAAAGCTTAATGCTAAGGGAATGCAATGCATGCAAAATGTAGGGAAAATAAAGTTGTGCTCGCTCGGGCCCTACCCCAATGCCTACGTATCCTTTTTGAGGAATCAGAGTTACCGTAGTTCGGCTCAATATTTTCTGTTTGTTTGTGTTTTTTATTGAACAGTTACATTCGCACTCCGCTGCTCAACCTTTGGAGACTTAAGCTGGGGAATGGAGCGGAAATAACATGCTCTTACCTAACCAGGCAAAGCTAAAAAGCAAAAGAGATTTGGTTGGTGTTTTTTGATGTGGATAGAGGTAATCTAGAGCCCAATGCAAGGATGCCCACCTTTCCCCACTTTTTAGATTTTTTATATTTATTAGGTACATTAGGTGTTTTTAGTTGAATGTAGATAATGGTGAATTAAATCCCAATGTAAGGATACTCACCCTTCTCTACTTATTAATTTTTTAGTTGGTATATTTTAGGGGAAAATTATTTAAGTATGATTAAAGTGTTTTAAAGTTGAAAAGAAAAAAGATGTCCTAAACTAAAAGGGAGACTAAAGAGCCCTAAAAGTTATCATGCTTGGATAAGAGCCTAAGGTCTAGACGATTTACCTTGAACAAGGTAGAATCGTATCCTAAGGGAACATGGTAATCACAAGAAAGAAAGAAGTAAACACTTCACAAACAAGAGATAAACATCTCAAGCAACAAAAAGAAATAATTAATCAAGTAATGAAAACAAGAGAAAGAGGTGAAATATAATCAAATACAAGAATTAAAATACTAACTAATATTTTTTGAGTTTTTGAATAAGCAAAACAAATTAGAAATCAAAAGGAAATAAAATCCTATTCTAATATTTTTTTGTATTTTTAATAATATTTAGAAGACAAAGCAAATGTTAAAATTAAAAAATAGAAGCAATTGAAATAAAGATAAACAAAATGGGCTTAAATCAAGAAGTAAAATGGTGGTTCATATATTAAAAGAGACGCTGGGCCCAAATAATTCTCCCCAAGAGTGGGTAAACTCACAGGCAAAGGTACATAATAAGGAAAAACGAAATTGGGCTCTTGAATATTGGTTTGGCCCAGAATTAAAGTGACACTCAGGGGGTAAGTGCACTACACAATGGTGTGATTAGAAGCTATCCGATTGGGCCTTCTGTCCCTTAAGCCCAAATAAATTAAACAAAAAAACCCTAGAGCTTATGGATCCACTCCATCTCCTACTTCACTTTCTCAGAGTCAGAACTTATTACTTACAACTGTACACTTAACAAAACCATTAGGGTACAAAATTGTTCTCCATGACACTGTGTGTCTTTATCATGAAAACTAAAGACCAGATGCAGAACCAAATATTGTTCTTACAAATTTAACCCCCTTTCTTGTGTTTTTCTCACCTTCAGAAGTCACATTGTTAAAGTCCAAACTTGATAATATAACAAAGTCTGCACGTATGTTGAACAATGGTTCATATATGTTAGATGAAATCTTGGAAGTTGGAAAGATATCAGGGAATATGAAGGTTATATGGTTTGACTACAGTTCCATGAACAAAAATATCAAAATTTCCTCTAAGAAGGTTGTTCCTCCATAGAAAAAACTGAGATTTATGATGCTTAACTTGTGTGTTTTTTTTGAAGATTTACCCATGCACATCTTGTAAGTTTAGTAAGAGTTGTTCTTGGAAAAATTTGTCAAAGGGGGAGATTATTTTTCCTTTGGATTGGTTGAATTATGCAAAATTACATGGAGTGTACAAGATGTTTTAGTGAGGAAAGGACATATATGTGTGCAACATCTAGCCGTTGTCAGCAGACCAATGTTGTTGTTGTTCTGAGCGTAAATTTAGGATGTGTGCAATGATATTTGTTGCAATCTTTTATCAATGTATTATTTATATTTATTTGATAAGATTGAATGATATCAAATCAATTTAATTGGAAATTTTAATTTTAATTAAAACAAATCAAATCTTTTTGGAGGCTTTTGGAAAAACAAATCTAAACAAAATTCTCTACAAATTTAGACGTGATCAAATCTTATGCCCATTGGAGAAAATGCCAGATTGAATATCTATTTAAGGAGACTAAAACCTAATGTTTAAAGATTTTTCATTTATTAAAGAATTTTTGTGTTAGAGTTTCAATTTTGAGTCTTTTGTTTGTGTTACTATTTGTGCACCACTCTAGCGCTGCATTCATATCTAAAGGCGTAGAGTTTGGTTTGCCAGTTGAGTTGTAATTCAACATTCTTGATCATTAGGGGTCTCATTTATAGGGGGATTCCTAAATAGAAATATACGGGTAAAATTAAAAAGAGGGGCATTGAACAAGGGGCTTGTTCATCTAAGACACTTTGTACTAATTCTATTAAGAGTGGATTTCCTTTCTTGGGTTGAAAGCCTCCCAGACATAGGGGACGTTGCACCGAACTAGGTTAATATTCCTTTGTGTTCTTTATTACTTTATGTTTTAAATCATAGTTTATATCATATTTTGTCAATATGTTATCATCAAGCTATGCACAATTGTCCTAGGCATTGTGTCCAACATCTGCGCCCTTAAGAATAAATTTCAAGGCCTCATTACATAAATTTATGCCAATATTTATGGTCTTAGGCCTCTATAAATCCTTGTAATTTTGATTTTAGGACACCAAGCTTTACATAATTTTACATTTTCTTTGTTTTAGAATTTTTTTCTGCACTTTATTTTTAGCAAAGTTGAGTTCTTACTGGTGTTTTTAAAGACTCTACAGAGCAACTGTACTCGTTATTTCAATGCAATTTAGGTTATTTATTCGCTTATATATTTTGTTCAATATGCTTATGTTTTTGTTTAGAACCATGCATGTCTTTAGCATTGCCATGAGTAAGTAATCTCACTTAGGCTTAGGGTCACGAGGACCGTGTAAAAGACGGACCATATGAAGAATGAGAGCTTCCCAAAAATAATCTCTGTTTTAACAATCTTTAATCTTATTCAACCTATTTTTATGCACAAAATGAATACCTCTACAAAATTAGAGGTAGCTTCATACATCAACTAACTTACTGAAACGTGAAAGTTGATGTTCAAACCTAAAAATTAGACGAATAAGCCAACACTCGAAAGCAACTTATGCCTATTTGAGAAAAAGCCAAACTTAAAGGATCTTGTCGCCGAAGTAAGCCGTAAAAATAGGTGGATTCAAAGACTTAATGGTGCATAACACAATAATAATTCAGTTGCATTTAAATTCATTTTTGCAAGCTAATTATCTTTGTCTTAGAAAATAAGAATTGGACTAGGATAATGTTATAGGGCTTAAAAAGGAAATGATCAATAATAAAATAGCCAATGACCGAAGTGGGATGTGTATAGGAAGGTTGGGTGCCCGATATGGCCCAGGCACTCGTAAATGAGGCGGTTCTCCAAAATGTGTGGCGAGCAATCCGATATGGTTTGGATTCGAAGCCCATGAGCTTAATCACCTATCACACATGGTTAACATGGGGTTTGAGGAATAACAGTATAAGGAGGTCACTTATTGGGAGAAACCATTTTACCCATGATTTAAGGGAAAACCAATCTCCTCCCTTCCCATATTTTTTAAGGAAACTTGGGAATATGTCTCCTAGATAGACTCAAATTGTAACATCCCGATATTTTATACGCAATACATTTATCGTTTTACAATTTTTTTTGTAAATAATTTATTTCATGTGTATAGTTATATACAAAATTAATTATTATTATCAATCTATTTTAATTATTTGTTTCCATCTCCTAGTATAATTATTCTGATAACTTTGAAATATTAAAATTATTATTATTTATTTATTTATTTTTATATCTTCTTTATTTAGTTAATTTTATAAATATATTGATTATATTTAATAATTAATATTGTTATATTGTATTATTGTTATAGTTAAAGAATTTTAATATTAATATTTTGAATAAATAATATTTTACATAATAATAAGAGTGGTGAGGTGGAGTTAAAGAAAAAGAAAAATAAAAAAAAAAAGAAAAAAGAATGAGACGTGGGGTTTATAAAAGTGTAATTAGTTATTAATCTTTAATAATAATTAATAATAATAATAATAATAATAATAATAATAATAATAATAATAATAATAATAATAATAATATGAAATTTGACTAGGCCAAATTCTCTCTTTTCACTTTGGAGTTGAACAGTTCTTTCCAATGACTTAATACTCTCCTCTCCTAATTTTTAGTGTTACACGATCTTTCACTTCTTTTCAACTTCCATCTCAA
Source organism: Vicia villosa (assembly GCF_029867415.1). NCBI lineage: Eukaryota > Viridiplantae > Streptophyta > Magnoliopsida > Fabales > Fabaceae > Vicia > Vicia villosa. The sequence continues at coordinate 58,804,428 of NC_081180.1, forward strand.
AACCTCCATAGAGTCCACACACAAATCAACCTCCAGAAGGTCCACACACAAATCTTTTACCGAACAAAAAGGAAACATATATTTGACGATAAAATATTTTTACCCTCGTTCTTCATCAACAACATTCTACTTATCTCGTTCGTGTGATTGCTGTGAGAATATAAATCAAAGTGTTGTCAATGAAAGCATTAAGGTAAGGGCTTTTTCACATGTAATTCTAAACTAGACTTGATTTAGGAATTGATTGAATACTATATACATATTCTATTGTTCTAGGAATTTAAATACTTAAATATCAAAAATTAAAACTACCTATGACTTTACATTTTATTTCCGTTGATGTACGAGAATTAAACTGGTATGATAATTAGAGTATTATTAGAGATTAAGAATCTGGATTATACTTTGCAGTAGTAATTTTACTAGTATTAATTTGTTTGTATAAATTCCAAGATCTTAGTTATATAAAGGATGTATGATCGATAGTGGGAGATGTTGTCTTAAGTGGTGTATAGTAATTGTGTAGCTACATGATCGCACTGAATCACACTATGTTTCTAGCTCGAATATCACATGTTTTCCTTAGTTTTTATTATCATTTTCTTGTATTATGCTTCTATTTCCTTTGTTTTCAGGATTCTTGACCTTTCGGAGCCTTTAGTGAAGAAACGAGCCAAAACGCCAAGAAAATAGGGTTTTTCAAGAAGATTCACACTTGTGGCGTTCAGCACCGCGCCGACTATAAGGGACGCTATGACGTGGCTATAGGCTGCCGCGCCCGCGGCCTTCACAAAGCAGTTCCCGCTCAGAAGGAGTTAAGGGGCACTCCTGTCCTTACACGCCTCCAGAATCCTCTATATATAATTTTCGATTTTCATTTTCTAGTTTCATCCGAGCTTAGTACAATCTTAAGCCATATACTATTAGTTTATGTAAAGTAGTAATCTCTTCACATCGGGGAGTTATTACGGTGTAGATTGAGTTGTAATCGAGTCTTGGAGCACTCTGGTTGAAGTTCATCATACCAGCCTTCACTTTGTATCAGATTCAAATCTCTGATCGGAGTAAGGTTCTATTTATTTGCTTTATTTATCTTCCTGATCTTACCATAGTCTACATGTTTTATAGACTCTAAATGCTCTTACCATAGTCTACATGTTTTATAGACTCTAAATGCTCTTACCATAGTCTACACGATTTATAGACTCACACCCTTTTAATTACTCGCTCTTATCATAGTCTACATGTGTTATAGACTCGCACTTATTATGTCTGGCTAAATTATAAAGGTTTGAATGTATTGATTGTCATCATGATTGTGTTCCAATTATCATGCTAGTGAAAATACTCTGGGGATGTTTTGCTTTTAACTTAAGTCAATTTGTGTTTGAATGTTTATTGGGTAAGATCGAAAGCCGTCCATATTAATGATATGACTTGATTATTATTTAACCAAACAAAAGAAGCGAAAGCGATTTGGTTGGTTAAATAGAAATCATTGACTCTTTTTAGAAAACGATTTTGAAACTATTTTCGGACGCGTTTGTAGGTTTGAAATCTGACACTTAGCCAAAAGCAAAAAGTCTCTTTAAGTTAATCTTTCCAAGTCAAAATTACTTTTCTGTTAAGTCAAAACTATCAATTTCTTAAAAATAGGTTTACCTCTTTAACGCGGAAGGCACCCTTTATATGTGACAATAAAGGAAGTTAATTTAAAGAGTAAACTCGGTTCTTAGTAGCAAAAAATACAAGTTCCCGTTAAATTGATTCTTTGCTACTAATAGAAAATACTTCCCCATGAGTTGTTTCATTTATGCATGTCTGGATCATAGTCTGATTTCATGATTTACATTCCAACCTGTCGTTTAAACTGTTATTCACTTTGCTTACTTACCTTGTTGCACTGCACTCACAACAATATTCTTGTTCACCTTAGATAAGCATCTTAGAAATAGAGTTGATAGATTGACGATTGGTCTCTGTGGTTCGATAATCTTATATATTACTTCGATAGGCTATGCACTTGCAGTTCTATATTTAGAATATACGTAAACAACCCATCACTACAGTAGGTTACTATTATATATTTACTTGTTATGCATGATTGCCTATTGTGGTATGGAAATGGTCTACGTATCAGATGGAAAGAAAAATGTGTGGACCATTATATGACAAATTAACTCATGATACATAGACATTAGTAATGTGATATGCATAGATAATTAGTTCATATACAATGCATGTGAATTGTCGTGGCTAAAACATTTAGACCCAATTTCGAGTGAGTATATATAATAAGAGAAACACTATTCAATAAAATGCACACATATGTTCCTATCTCTCATAGTAAATGATTATTTTATTTGTTGGAAGGAGGAATTATATTTTTATTTTGCATCATGTTATGTATATCTTATGGTTGCCTTTGTGGCGGGTATAAATCTCTGAGTGGTTGCCTTGGTGGCAGGTGATTCTATTTAATTTTTCATCATGCATGTCATGGCATAAGCATTTTTGTGTGGTGCCTTAGTGGCGGGTTGATTTTTTCATTGATATGAGACGAATTATGTGTGGTGCCTTAGTGGCGGGCTGACTATATCCGAATCATATAGTTTAAGAGCATGCATATTTTGCATCTAATTCTTTGTGTTGTTGTTGTTGGTGCTGTTAATCTTGAGTTAATTACTTCGTATGCTTTCAGTTATGGTTATACTTCTATATTAATAACTTTGGTGAATTTTTCATTTATTTATTTCTCTTAGACATGAGATGTGTATCGGTATTTTTCTGATTTGTAACTCTTGTTTAGTTTATTTTTGACATGGGTAACTGACTCTTACAACAACATTTTAGGTACAAATGTGGAGTTCCAAAGTTATTGATGCTTGCTTGATGCGTGATTGCGGGGAAGGATGGGTTTTCAAAATAAAAATATTGTAGTATTTTATAGTTTGATCGTTTTATATTTCAAATTATTTATTTATTTACTTTCCTTTGAAAGAACTAGAAATGCAGTGATTTTTCCGCTTATGAATTTGGATGGTCATAAAGTTTGATTAATTTCATAACCTTTTATTTGATTTAAACAAGTATTTTAATCATTTCTAAGTCATATCTTGGATGAAAATCCGGGGCGTTACACAAATGATCTCTATAAAAGTCTTAACCTCTGAATCCAAAAAAAAAGGAGACAAGAATTCTAGGAAAAAATACAGAACTCTGATTATCATTAAGTGAGCATCATCTTTCTATGAACTATAGTACTTTTAGAGAGTAGAATTGATGCCCACCATAGGCCCCACCTATATTCACTTCAAAAACTATCTCTACTGTCACCCTTCAAATGGTGCAAACATAAGGCACCGCATCTGTCAGTAGCAATTTTGACAATGACCATTGGGGCATAGTAAAAATGCAAGTTTATATAGAAGAACCGCGCGACCACAATCAAGCTTTAGAAGATAACATCGTCTACTTTCAACATCGCTAATAAATTGTCGATATTTGAAACCCCCATCACTGACAAAGTTTGATGAAATGACAAACCCTTAAGAGCATGTCTCCTGCACCAACACACCCCAATTTCTATCATTAACGTCAGTAATTCCTTGATGTGAAAGCTACTCTCTAGATCTTTCAAGGACGCCCCATTGAGATGATACATAAATTACTACACTAATTGGTCACTAGTTACAAAGAGATGGTGAAGAAATTAATCCACCAAATCTATGCAAGCAAACCAAAGAGTATCAACCACGAGCCTCTTCAGAATTGTTGAGAGAGTATCTCGCCAATTTTAACAAAGCAACCATCAAAGTCAGACACCCAAACCAAGAAATGTTTATTGAGGCATTCCAAAATGGTTTAAGGGTCGAACACTTCAAAGAGTCCCTCACCCAGAGGTTGGTGGCTTCCATGGAAGAATTCAAGGCGCGAGCCAAATGCTATATCAAGGGAGATGATAGTAACACATTGAAAAAGGTGATGTATGCCAAGGAAAAACGATATAGAGTTTCTAATGCATAACAACAACAAGATAAGAGTCATTGCACCTCGTATGTATGAGATCGTGCGACCTTTAAATGATTATCTTTAAATACAATGGGAGGCCCACTAAAAACTCATCGGTAATATATATGGTGTGAAGTCTTGCATCCTCATGACATCCTGCCTCTGTCGGCCCCCAAGTCTGACACCATGGGGCATGATCCCAGCAAATGGTCCAAGTATCATAAAGTGAAGGGTCATCATACGGAGGTTGCTACTAGCTAAAGAAGGAAATCGAGTACCTCATTCAAGAGGGTCATATGAAGAAGTACATTCAAAGAGGTTCTCACCACTCAGGAGACAGATCCAAATCTTAAGGGATAGAGCCACCAGAGAGCCCCGAATCCAAAAAGGGAAAGAAGCAATAGGGGAGAGAGGAAGACCGACCAGTCCTCCGCACTCTTAATATCATAGTTGGAGGAGGGTTCACCAGAGATGGTGAATCCAGCTCCTTTAGAAGAAGATATACCCAATAAGTTATGATTGTAAAAGATTCTTCTACCAGTCCTAAATTGGGCCCAAAAAACGTTGTATAACACGATATCATCTTCTTCGATAAGGACGACACCGAGTTTCATTCCCACAACAATGATCCCATGGTCATAACTGTTAGATCCATGGTTTTATGGTTGATATAAATTTTTTTAAAACATGATTCTTAACTGATGTTGAGCAAGATGTTGTAACATCTTGACCAACTGTCATGACAGGTTTTGCTGTCATGTGTTTTGACAGATGCTCTGCCAAATGTTATGACATGTTATACCAGAACATATTAATAGTACTGCTGGTTTATTTCCTTGAAGATTTGATTAAAAAATATGAGATTTTGGACGACTCTAGTTCTCATACAGGCGCAGCCAATCAAGGATTTTTTTTAGGACAGTGTATATTTGATTTGGTTTCATAAAAAAATCTTGGGGACTTTTTAGGAAACCTAGATTTGATTTGTTCCTATTTTTGTGTAAAGATCTTGCAGTTGATTAAAAAGGAGAAGATTAGATTTATTTCAAGAGTCCAAGCTCATACTGCAAGAGTCTATAAATAAGGACTTGCTAAATCTAGAAGAGCAAACATTCACAACAACAAATAGCGGGTGCAAAATAAGGGTTTAGGGTTCTTGGAGTCTTATAAGGTTTTTGTGTTTTGTTTGTATGTCACTCATGTATCTTCTGATACTTTGAGGTAGACTAATTGTTCTCACTCTTCAAGCTTTTAAGCAAAGCAAAACAAAGTATTGTTTATTGGAAGTGTAATCTTCTATTTGGTTCTTTGGTTTGGTTACATATACTAGGATTGTGACTGTTTTATCACCGAGATGATTGGTTGTAGGAAGTAAAAGGGGGATCTCATATCTAGAGGGGTTTAGGTAAAAGTCGCATAAGGTAATGATTAGGCGAGAAGTTGTAAACTGTGACTGTTTAGGATTTGAACTAATATTATCATAGTGGATTTCCTTCCTGGCTTGGTAGCCCCTAAAGTAGGTGACGTTGCACCGAACTGGGTTAACAACTGATTGTGTTCTTTTACCTTGTGCTATTTAATTCGGCATAGTTTCTATTTTGGTAAAAGTGTTTTCTGTCAGCAGGTGATGTTATAACATCTGTCATGACATTGTATTTTGTGTTGAGACATAAGTTTAGACATCTGTATTACAAGTGCCAAAATTTCAATAACAGTACAACGTGAAGATTAGGAGATTAAAACAGTGTTGATTGATCATGGGAGTTTTAAATATATTCTCTATTGGTACATATTCCAAAGGATTGAGTTGAATAGGGACGATGTTCAAGCGTTCTAAGGTTCATTAGTCGACTTTTCTTTGGTGAGCAGGTACAAGTGAAGGGCTACATCAACCTCAAGACAATGTTTGGGCAGAATGAAAACGAGAAGATGATCAAAGTCAGGTGCCTTGTGATAAATGCCCCTTCCTCGTATAATATACTCATGGGTAGGCTTGCTTTCAATTTCTTGGGCGCTGCCCTATCGACATTGTATCTATGCATGAAGTATTAGCTACTAAACGGCTGCGTCGGGGTTACCATATTCAAGGAGGCAATTTTACAATGAACCTTCAATGAAGGATCTTGCTGCCTTATGAGGCAATTTATGATGGACCTTCGTTAGGATCCTTGTCGCTATAAGAGACAATTTACGCTGGACCTTCAATGAAGAATCTTTGTCGCCCTAAGAGGAATTTTTATACTAGACCTTCAATGAAGGATCTTTGTCGCACTAAGAGATAATTTTACGTTGGACCTTCAATGAAAGATCCTTGCCGCCCAAGAGACAATTTAAGCTGGATCTTCAATTAAAGGTCCTTTCCGTCTTAAGATGTATTGTACGAGTTAAACCCTCATTAAAAAAAAATGTAATTGTCAATTAGGGTGTTCAAAGTGCACAACATACAATTAACAAAAGAAAATGAAGAAACTTTATAAAGGGAGCAAAGAGAAATGCATTGATAATAAAGCCGTGAAAGACATGTTTAAAAAAAACCCTAAATGAAATTGATTACAAGAAAATTAGTGTGAGATGATTCTTCAAACAGTAGAACCAAAAGCTTGTTGTCTGTAATGCTACTCTGAATGTGACAATAGATATTACAAATGTCATTTTTGAGCTAAATTAAAAAATAATTGACAATATTTACAATGTAACTTCTAATAGATCATAATATGAATATAGTATTAGTGATTGAGAGCTATTTTAAAGAGAGACAGTCATTCAAAAGTTATTAATGAAAAAATAATAATTAATATTTTCAAAATAAATTTTAAGAAAAACTTTACTTTTATGTCATTTTAAAGAATACAAATTCACGTTACATTTAAATTTTTTTATTTTATTGTTTTATTTCATAAATATCGAGCAATAGTTAATAATAAATATTTATAAAATTAACTATGACAATTTGAATAAAAATTAAAATTTGGAAAAATCATTAAAGTATAATTATATTTCAATTTGTATTTTTAGTAAATTGAAATTTAGTTAAAATTACTAACCTTTGACACTCAAAGTAATTAAAATTATTTTATATATACATTATTTGAACTCTTTTTTAATAGTCAGAATTTTTGATCTCACATATAACAATCTTAATAAACTTAGTAGAAAAAAAAAAAGAGAGAATAGCATCTTAATAACCTGTGACATTCAATTTTGTAGCATTGTTTGAACATTTAAACTATTAAAATAAGAATTCCATAAAATCTACAAATAGATAATTACATGCAATGTTTGTAATACTCTAAATTAAAAAATAAGTGAATTATAAAATTGTAATAGAGAAAACTTTATAATTAAAATTTGAAAGTTCATAAATATTATAAACTAAATGATGAAATTTTATGATAAAATATTTAAAATAATTGAATAAGTTGCAGTTGTTTTAAATCTTATTATAACAAATGCATTAATTATCTACATGGCCAGACCATATATGAAACATTTATAAATTAAAAAAGAAAATATAGAGGTAAATTTTTTAATAGAAAAAAAGATAGAAATACAAAATATAGTATGTGAAAATCTTAAAATGACAGTTAATAAAGAAAAAAAGAGTAATAAATATCACATAAACATGCATATCATAATGTTTGGATATTTTTACACAAATTTTCTAAAATAATATCATGATAAACGTTGAGATCTAGATTAATGGATATAAAATGAAGTGTGTTATAAAACTAACTAAAACGATAGAGATCAAAGAGAGGTAGAGAAGAGAAAAGTAAGAGAGAAAGTGGTATTCTATTATCTTCTTCAAATTAGTTCCCTTTACATTGCAAAGTGGTCCTTATTTATAGGACATTAGGAAGGTGAAAAATCATAACTTTACTATACCACTTAATAGAGAATATGAAGATGAAAGATAAGAATATATATGGACATCCACAATATTTATTCATAACACTCCCCCTTGGATGTCCATTGAGGATATGCCTCGTTAAAACCTTACTAGAGAAAACCCAGTGGGAAAAATTCTAGTGAAGGAAAAAGAGTACAATATCCCTTGAATGTGAATTGCCTCGTTAAAAACCTTACCAGGAAAACCCAATGGGACAAAACCATGGTGAAGGAAAAAAGAGTGCAAAACATATGTATTTCTCCCCCTCACGCAGACATTTACATGTGAGATGATATTCTTTGTAGTCATTGCTTAAAATGTCTTCTTCGAAGTGACTTCATGTAGTGGTAATAGTTATGCAGGATTTTATGAAGTTGTTTCCATGATTTGTTTCATAGATCTCCATGAAATGGTTGTACCATCACATGTAAATAAATAACCTCTTTCTGATCTATTATTGTGAGAATCTGACAAGTAACCTGCATCTCTAAGATAACGAAGTATATGTTTGACCGCTTTCCAATTTCTTCGTATAGGTGAATAATTCTATCTTACTTATAGATTGACCGCAAATGATATATCATGATGTGTATATTTAGCAAGGTGCATTAGTACTCCAATTGCACTAAGATATGGTACTTCTGGACTAAGCAATTTTTATCCTTTTCTCGAGGCCTAAAAAGATCTTTCTCCACATCTAATGATCTAACAACCATATTGGAGTAGGAAACATGTGACATTTGTTCATATAGAATCATTTCAACACTTTTCTATATAGCCTTTTGATGTACAAATATTCTTTTGTCCACATGCTCAATTTAGAAACCTAGACATATTTTGTCTTTTCTAGGTCCTTCATCTCAAAATCTTTATTTAAACAATTTGTAGCTTTTGGAAGCTCTTCAGGAGTTTCAATAATACTAATGTCATCCACATAGACAACTATTATTGCAAATACTTTTCCACACCATTTTATGAAAATACAAGGACAAATTGAGTTATTAGTATATTCGTCATTTAGTAAATATTCACTGAGGCGATTATACCACATGCATCCAGATTCTTTCAGCCCATAGAGAGACTTGTTCAATTTTATGTAGTAGTTTTCTCGAGATCCACAACTACGTGCCTCTGGTATATTGAACCCTTCAGGGAGTTTCACATAAATGTCACTATTAAGTGAACCATATAAATAAGATGTCATTACATCCATCATGTTCAAATTAAGTCCTTCATGTGTTACAAGACTAATTAATCAAAAATTGATTGAATCCACTACAGGTGAATATGTTTTTATCAAAATCTATCTTAGGTCTTTGTGAAAATCATTGAGCAATAAATCAGACTTCATATCATTCTTATTTTTCTTTTTCACAAAAACTCATTTATATCCAATTAGTTTCACACCTTGAGGTGTTCAGACTACAGGTCCAAAAGTGAGTCACTTGTAAAGTGAGTTTAATTCTTCTTCAATTGAATATATTTATTTTGGCCAATTCTCACTTAGTCTACAATCTTTAATAGACTTTGACTCATGATCCTCGTTATCATTGATCACTTTTAGCGCTATATTGTATACAAAGACATTGTCAATATTGACTTTATTTGGTTATCTCAATTTCGGTTCCATTCCATTTCATCCATGACATAATTTATCGAGATCTCTTTATTTCATATTTCAAGTACTTGATTTGTTCTTCTAGAACTGAAAATTAAATTAGATCAAAGTGCTTTTAGCATTTTCATATCCTCACTTGGGTCATTTTTAGTTTCTTTTCTTAGTAGAGGACTTTTAACATTGGAACCGACTTTCATACCACGCTTCAGGCGCATCAACAACTCATTTGCAATATTATATTATCCAATAGGAGAATCAACTTTGAGTGGAGTATTATCAGCTGATAATTTATTTCATAAACTTTGCAAATGAATAATATTTTGAACTTTTGGTTCATATTGATTTGTACGAGGATCAAGATAACAATTTATTTTAAATTGTTCATTTGAACTTCTTGTTCATGATTTCAGCTGTTCATTCCCTCCCCCTAATATTGGGAAAATTAATTTATCAAGTGATAATCAGCCTACTGGGCTGCAATCAAGTATTTGATTATTTTCTCAAAATATATCCTCAAAATTGAGAGTCATATTAATTATATTTTTCCAATATTCTTTCGTGACTCATCTTAATGTATTATATTGGAGCAATTGGAAGATACACAACACATCCAAATATTCACTTAGATGAGAAATATTAGAATAAATTAGGAAGGACTAAGATATAGTATCTTGTTGGCTTGATGCGAATAAATATCTTAATATCATACTTTGGGTGTTTCAAATATATAATTTAGAATTGATGATCTCATAAGTATCAACCATATAATTAACTTTAGACGTCTAAAGAATGGATCTTCGGGTCCATTTTCTTTTTATGAACATATATTACATGATATTCAATATCAATTTTAATAATATATGTGATACTTATACAGGAATTTCTATAAAAAAAAAGTTCAGAAAACAAGATCTTAGTCTAATTAGGTGAGAAAATAATTTCACAAACTTCTGGTTGTGAATAGAGACATATGCATGATATTTTAGTCGATGCAACAGTTAATGTCATAAAAATGCAATTTCTCATATTTTTATTTTCTTTTAGAAACACACAAAAATTTAATGGATTGAAGAAACTTCTGGTTCTTCAATACAAATTATTCGCATCATATTATATCCGAGATGACCCAACCGATTTTACCAACGACGCATTTAAGCGTAATTTGTAAACTACTGGTTTACAATGACATGTGCTTAAAGTGTACTAATATAAGTGTAGTCCAAGCCCGAGGGAAAAGTCGGTAGCTTTTCTATAATACATTTTCTGTCCAAATTATGTTGTGTAATACAACGATATTTAATACCTCCAATATAATTCAAAATCAATATAATAGTATCTCATGATTAAACACTTTAATCATACATATGCATATGAACATATTATCATATAATTATCAAAAAATTATCCCTTATAAAATTAAACATATTTAGTCATATAAAATCATATTACTAAAATTATATCGTCATATAATTAATTTATTTTACTATCCTTCAGGGATGATTGACAAGTTCTTCAGGAACTGTATAAATAATTTGTTTTGCTATCCTTCAGGGATGCTTGATAAGTTCTTCAAGAACTATATTAATAATTTGTTTTGCTATCCTTCAAGGATGTTTGATAAGTTCTTCAGGAACTATATAAACAATTTGTTATAAACAATGATCTAAAAAATATAATCATTCTTCTGGGATACATTAAAATTATGTGTGTCATTCTTCCGGAATGACAATCTTTTAATGAGCATATTACAAGTTATAAAATTTTAGATCGATAAATCAAAAAATCTTTATGAAATCCTTTTGGGATATTTTAGTATTCTTCTTGCAATCCTTCTAGGATGTATGGAAATCACAATTGATATTATCCTAATCAAATAACATATAATAGCTTGAAACTAAATCAAACAAAAAAAACATACCTGGGAGCTTCGTGCTGATAACGTGTTATAAAACTAACTAAAACGATAGAGATCAAAGAGAGGTAGAGAAGAGAAAAGTAAGAGAGAAAGTGGTATTCTATTATCTTCTTCAAATTAGTTCCCTTTACATTGCAAAGTGGTCCTTATTTATAGGACATTAGGAAGGTGAAAAATCATAACTTTACTATACCACTTAATAGAGAATATGAAGATGAAAGATAAGAATATATATGGACATCCACAATATTTATTCATAACAAAGTGTATGATCATATAACTTTTTTTTTGGACAGAAAATAAATGATATTCATTATCGAGTACATCGTTGCAATACAAATTCAAAATCGTCAAAAACAAAAAGGATGAATCTGCGAATAAATCCACAACATCCATGTTAATAGCATAAAACGGCAAATTGCATATGCCTACAAATATTAATGTATTGACTGTATTGAGATGTCCGAAATATTCATGCTTCCGGATCTGTAGCGTTGACGGCACCAAAGTCATTGATTGAATCTGCACTAGATCGAAACTAATCTTTCAACCTGAAACAAATGAACACCGCACAAAAACGGAAAAACAAAATACCCGCACAAAGACGAAAAATCAAAATACACCACAAAAATATGGGAAATCAAAACAAACGATGACCCACGAAATCACAAAAAAGACAAAAAGAAAAGGTGTGAAAATCACTTATTTAAGTAATAGATAAACAAAAACGATTTGGAGGGGTGATTTTGGATCAAAATTGATCCTAAATCACCCCTCTTTGAGAGAGAGGAAGGAAAAAGAAGAAAAGTGACGACTAGGGTAGAAGAGGAGGAAAGACAATATCTTAGAACTCTACTAATTATCATATAACTTTTAAGAGCCATGCTATCTTTACACTAAAAAGATACACCTGTATCCTACACCGTAGCAGTTGTGTGACTGCTTTAGCACTATGCTGTATTTACTCTTATTTCAAGAAATTAATAAAATATTAAACAAAGCAAAAACACCGTATATTATACGATGTAGTGTCACAATTCAGTGTAAGTTTAGCATTCTTGAACTTTTAAATACGTAATGTATGAATTAAATTGTATTAAAATTGTATTATGAATAATTCATAATTATTTTATGATAATAAAATAAAATTATTATAGAATTATATTTTTTATTTTTAATTAATTATGTAAGTTATATAATTATAATTGTTTTATTAGTTAAATTAATTAAATAAATTTCAATAATAATAAAAACCAAAAGTAATAATAATAATAGTAATAATAATAATAATAATAATAATAATAATAATAATAATAATAATAATAATAATAATAATAATAATAATAATAATAATAATAATAGTGAATACTCATTTTAGTCTCTAAGAGAAAAAAAAACTATATTTAATCCCTTGCAAAATTTAATTGAGACAAGTTAGTCCTTCTCTTAATATTATCTCAAATTAGACAGAAAAAAATCAAAATTTTGAATTAAGCAAGCGTCGAACTAGAGTTCATATTGATCCCTAAGAAGAAAAAAAAGCCTTGCAAAATTTAACTGAGACAAGTTAGTCATTCTCTTAGTATTTATCTCAAATTAGATAAAAAATCAAAATTTCGAATTAAGTAAAAAATCAAAGAGATTAGGTTTCTAATAAAAATGGATCATTAGAGAGCTTTTGGGACCAAAACATGAAAATAGAAATTTTGAAGAAAGAACAAAGGTGTGAAGAACAAGTCTAGGGCTTAAGGAGGGAAGAACCAAACTTGATTAGGGAGTTTGCTTGTTGAAAATCTAAGGTAAGGGGAGAATAACTTTAACAAAGGGTATGTGCCTGGAGGGTAGGTAGAGGAGTCCTTAACCTCCAATAGGACTTGTGATTATGACGAATTTTGAAATTCGTTAATGTTGTATTGATTGCTGGTTATAATGATGATGATTTTCGTGTGAATACATGTGCCTAATTTTCTATTTTGATATATTAGTATTTTCCACCATTGTTGAAAGTTGTGAGTTTTTGGGGTTATTATGATTCTAAGGAATTTGGGGATTTTATGTGTTGAATTGATGTTATAGTATGAGGTTGATGAATATATGTTATACTTGGATTGTTTTGGGTCGATTTTGGGTGGTGGAAGTGAGAAAATCAGAGTTCAGATATGAATTCCAAGGCTGAATTCCTATTAGGTCTGTCGTATCCACGCTCAGTGCGGGAGTTGCAACTTTTTTTTCTGTTGATGCTTCAAGTCGTGCTCAGCATAGAGTTTAAGAGGCCGAATTGGGTTCGAGTATAGCTTTTGTCATAACTTTTGATCTGTAAATCCAAACGAGGCGTGGTTTGAAGCATTGGAAAGCTAACACGATTTACCATCAAGCGAAATTGGTTTGAAGGTCTGAATGTGTCATGATAACTTGAATAATTGACAAGAATTGTGCGTATTTGTTGATGTTATATTGTGATGATGTTATATTGTGATGATGTTATGATGTTTGAGAATATTAATTATAATTGATTAACAATGTAAATGTTGAATATTGATGACGTTGTAAGTTGTAATAAGTATGTGATGTTGTGTGAGCATGATAGTTGATGATATTGTTATGATATTGACGATGATTATGATGTTATTGTGTAAGATGTTGATGATGATTATGATGTTGTTGTATATGATGTTGTTGTGTTATGGTGTTGAGAATAATATTAATGTTGTTTGTGTGATTGGTGGATATTGGTTCGAGTAGGGAGGATTATTATTTTTTAGGTCAATGCATGTTTTGTTTATTGTCGGGAGGGAACTTTAAATATTGTGTTGTTGTTGCATTTACGTGTTTTAACATGCATTCATGATGTCGCTGTTGTTGATGAAAGAGTCAAGTTGCAATCTAAGCAGGGTGGATTGATGACTTGTCCCGAGTCCGAGCAGGGTGGATTCGAGGTTCAAGTCGGGTGAACCTGGTTCGCTAAGGAACCTTTTGATGAGTTGGTACCACATGCATATGCATCAAGTTGCATAGTCGAGTTGCATTAAATAAATGAATTATATGCATAATGTTGATTTGTGTGTGATTGTTGAGATTTTGTGATGCAATTCTTGTAGAATATATATACATATTATTACTCTACCTTCCACCCCTTTATTGTTTTTGTTGAGGTATGTGCTCCTCTTCGGAGTACAGACAAGCAGGTAACTGAGTAGCTGCTTAGAGTGGAGGATGGCGCGAGACTGTTCTTCTTTTATTTTCGTTTTTCATCTCTAAATTACGTGTTGTGATACGTAATATTGGGTGGGGCAAATAATGTTTTTAATTTTGTTATGCTATTTATAAGGAGATAGATGTTATACTCTCGTTGTGACCATAACTATGATGTTTTATGGAGATTCTTACTATGCTTTATTTGAGTCGAATAAAGTGAATTCATGAGACTTATATGATTTGGGAAGCATGTTTATCTTTGATATTCTTTGGAAGCTAATTATCTTTGTCTTAGAAAATAATAATTGGACTAGGATAATGTTATAGGGCTTGAAAAGGAAATGATTAATAATAAAATAGCCAATGACCGAAGTGGAATGTGTATAGGAAGGTTGGGTGCCTGATATGGCCCAGGCACCCGTAAATGAGGCGGTTTTCCAAAATGTGTGGCGAGCAATCTGATATGGTTTGGGTCCGAAGCCCATGAGCTTAATCACCTATCACACATGGTTTACATGGGGTTTGAGGAATAACAGTATAAGGAGGTCACTTATTGGGAGATACCATTTTACCCATGATTCAAGGGAGAACCAATCTCCTCCCTTCCCATATTTTTTTAGGAAACTTGGGAATATGTCTCCTAGACATACTCAAATGATATCTATAAAAGTTTTAACCTCTGAATCCAAAAAAAAGGAGACAAGAATTCTAGGAAAAAATACAGATCTCTGATAATCTTTAAGTGAGCATCATCTTTCTCTGAACTATAGTACTTTTAGAGAGTAGAATTGATGCCCACCATAGGCCCCACCTATATTCACTTCAAAAACTATCTCTACCGTCACCCTTTAGATGGTGTAAACATAAGGCACCATATCTGTCAGTAGCAGTTTTGACAATGACCATTGGGGCATAGTAAAAATGCAAGTTTATAAAGAAGAACCGCGCGACCGCAATCAAGCTTTAGAAGATAACATCGTCTACTTTCAACATCGCTAATAAATGGTCGATATTTGAAACCCCCATCACTGACAAAGTTTGATGAAATGACAAACCCTTAAGAGCATGTCTCCTGCATCAACACACCCCAATTTCTATCATTAATGTCAGTAATTCCTTGATGTGCAAGCTACTCTCTAGATCTTTCAAGGACGCCCCATTGAGACGATACATAAATTACTACACGGATTGGTCACTAGTTACAAAGAGATGGTGAAGAAATTAATCCACCAAATCTATGCAAGCAAACCAAAAAGTATCAACCACGAGCCTCTTCAGAATTGTTGAGAGCGTATCTCGCCAGTTTTAACAAAGCAACCATCAAAGTCAGACACCCAAACCAAGAAATGTTTATTGAGGCATTCCAAAATGGTTTAAGGGTCAAACACTTCAACGAGTCCCTCACCCAGAGGTTGGTGGCTTCCATGGAAGAATTCAAGGCGCGAGCCAAATGCTATATCAAGGGAGATGATAGTAACATATTGAAAAAGGTGATGGATGCCAAGGAAAAAATATAGAGTTTCTAATGCATAACAACAACAACATAAGATTCATTGCACCTCGTATGTATGAGATCGTGCGACCTTCAAATGATTATCTTTAAATACAGTGGGAGGCACACTAAGAACTTTACATTGCTAAAAACTCGTCGGGAATAGATATGGTGTGAAGTCTTGCATCCTCATGACATCCTGCCTCTTCCGGCCCCCAAGTCTGACACCATGAGGCATGATCCTAGCAAATGGTCCAAGTATCATAAAGTGAAGGGTCATCATACGGAGGATTGCTACTAGCTGAAGAAGTAAATCGAGTACCTCATTCAAGAGGGTCATCTGAAGAAGTAAATTCAAAGAGGTTCTCACCACTTAGGAGACAGATCCAAATCTTAAGGGATAGAGCCACCAGAGAGCCCCGAATCCAAAAAGGGAAAGAAGCAATGGGGAGAGAGGAAGACCGACCAGTCCTCCGCACTCTTAATATCATAGTTGGAGGAGGGTTCACCGGAGATGGTGAATCCAGCTCCTCTAGAAGAAGATATACCCAATAAGTTATGATTGTAAAAGATTCTTCTACCAGTCCTAAATGGGGCCCAAAAAACGTTGTATAACACAATATCATCTTCTTCGATAAGGACGACATCGAGTTTCATCCCCACAACAATGATCCCATGGTCATAACTGTTAGATCCATGGTTTTGTGGTTGACATAAATTTTTCTAAAACATGATTATTAACTGATGTTGAGCAAGATGTTGTAACATCTTGACCAACTGTCATGACAGGCTTTGCCAAATGTTATGACATGTTATACCAGAACATATTAATAGTACTGGTGGTTTATTTCCTTGAAGATTTGATTAAAAAATATGAGATTCTGGACGACTGTAGTGCTCATACAGGCGCAACCAATCAAGGATTTTTTTAGGACAGTGTAAATTTGATTTGGTTTCATAAAAAGAATCTTGGGGACTTTTTAGGAAACTTAGATTTGATTTAATTTGTTCCTATTTTTGTGTAAAGATCTTGCAGTTGATTAAAAAGGAGAAGATTAGATTTATTTCAAGAGTCCAAGCTCATACTGCAAGAGTCTATAAATAAGGACTTGCTAAACCTAGAAGAGCAAACATTCACAACAACAAATAGCGGGTGCAAAATAAGGGTTTAGGGTTTTTGGAATCTTTTAAGGTTTTTGTGTTTTGTTTGTATGTCACTCATGTATCTTCTGATACTTTAAGGTAGACTAATTGTTTTCACTCTTCTAGATTTTAAGCAAAGCTAAACTAAGTATTGTTTGTTGGAAGTGTAATCTTCTATTTGGTTCTTTGGTTTGGTTACATATACTGGGATTGAACTGTTTTATCACTGAGATGATTGGTTGTACGAAGTAAAAGGGGGATCTCATATCAAGAGGGTTTTAGGTAAAAGTCGCACAAGGTAATGATTAGGCGAGAAGTTGTAAACTGTGACTGTTTAGGATTTGAACTAATATTATCATAGTGAATTTCCTTCCTGGCTTGGTAGCCCCTAGAGTAGGTGACGTTGCACCGAACTTGGTTAACAACTGATTGTGTTCTTTTACCTTGTGCTATTTAATTCGGCATAGTTTCTATTTTGGTAAAAGTGTTTTTTGCCAGCAGGTGATGTTATAACATCTGTCCTGACATTGTATTTTGTGTTGAGACATAGGTTTTGACATCTGTATTGCAAGTGCCAGAATTTTAATAATAGTACAATGTGAAGATTAGGAGATCAAGACAGTGTTGATTGATCATGGGAGTTTTAAATATATTCTCTATTGGGACATATTCCAAAGGATTGAGTTGAATAGAGATGATCTTCAAGCGTTCTAAGGTTCATTAGTCGACTTCTTTGGTGAGCAGGTACAAGTGAAGGGCTACATCAACCTCAAGACAATGTTTGGGCAGAATGAAAACGAGAAGATGATCAAAGTTAGGTGCCTTGTGATAAATGCCCCTTCCTCGTATAATATAATCATGGGTAGGCTTGCTTTCAATTTCTTGGGCGTTGCCCTACCGGCATTGTATCTATGCATGAAGTATCAGCTACTAAACGGCCGCGTCGGGGTTACCATATTCAAGGAGGCAATTTTACAATGAAACTTCAATGAAGGATCTTGTGCCTTATGAGGCAATTTATGATGGACCTTCGTTAGGATTCTTGTTGCTCTAAGAGGCAATTTACGCTGGAACTTCAATGAAGAATCTTTGTCGCCCTAAGAGGAATTTTTATACTAGACCTTCAATGAAGGATCTTTGTCGCACTAAAAGATAATTTTACGTTGGACCTTCAATGAAGGATCCTTGCCACCCAAGAGACAATTTAAGCTGGATCTTCAATTAAAGGTCCTTTCCGTTTTAAGATGTATTGTACGAGTTAAACCCTCATTAAAAAATGTAATTGTCAATTAGGGTGTTAAAAGTGCACAACATACAATTAACAAAAGAAAATGAAGAAACTTTATAAAGGGAGCAAAGAGAAATGCATCGATAATAAAGCCGTGAAAGACATGTTTAAAAAAAACCCTAAATGACATTGATTACAAGAAAATTAGTGTGAGATGATTCTTCAAACAGTAGAACCAAAAGCTTGTTGTCTGTATAATGCTACTCTGAATGTGACAATAGATATTACAAATGTCATTTTTGAGCTAAATTAAAAAATAATTGACAATATTTACAATTTAACTTCTAATAGATCATAATATGAATATATTATTAGTGATTGAGAGCCATTTTAAAGAGAGACAATCATTCAAAAGTTGTTTTTACTAAACCACAAGCAAACAATAGTGAACAAGCTTTGACAAAGACTTCTATATCTTATGCTCCTATCTTATACTTCTCACAAAATTCTAACATGAGTTAATTTGCTTTGAGTTAAAATCATACAATAAAAAACTATATGAAAAATAAATATAGCAAAATGGATCTATTTGTTTGTCTTGGGTAATATGAATCTGCCTTAGGACCCTATTTTAATTCCATAAGAAAATGTACTTGGGAGTAGAATTTTAAGATTCAACTTTTCTTTGGAACAATTGGTGGTCAACTCATAAGCATATTACTCACATATACCCTTGCAATGCATAGGGGAATGGAATAAATTTAATAAATTAATATTTCAAGATAATATTCCTACTTATTATTAATAATTAAGATTACTACTAACATTTATTCATTGAAACCGGGGTTTTGCTTACCATGTTATTCTCTGACTATATGGTTGTCAAGTTTCCATTAGATTTGGAATCCATAAAGCTATTCAAAAGATTTCCCTTCTTAATTAATTCTCAGATCTTATTTTTATTTGACTGAGTATTAATATTAATATTAGTATTATTATTAAGAAGAATAATTTCTATAGATTGGTCCATACCCCATATAATTAAATTCTTTTGATAATGAAGCTAGCTAGTAAGGAATCTCATTCTCAAAATCAACTTATTTGTCTCATAATAATTGCTCAATGGTTCATTGAACAAATTGGATCATATCCAAAATACCCTATCGATATGTGACGATAGTAGAACAAACCTATACTATGAGTGGAAGAAAAATAATAATTTTGTAATTATAAAGAAAAAAATATTGTTAGTGCATGACTCTTTCCCACGAAACTTTAGGCTTTGATTGTTCCATTAACTCTGATATTCCATTCTTATTCTTAACCAAACAAACCTAATCTTATTAAATTAATTTAATCATAAAATAACCAACGTTTAAACCTAAGCATAATTTGAATGCTTAAGATGTTATAATAAATTAAAGTTTTTATATCAAATGAAATAAAAAATTCAAAAGAAATAATAATATGTTATAGAAAAAGACTCAAAGACCAAAGGAAGGACCACATAGCATCGATCAATGGAATGATAAAAAAAGATTATAATGATGTTTTGGAAACCAATCAAGAAGAAGAACATGTGTAGCTTCATTGACACTTATCATGTTTATGTGTGTTTCTTTTACACTTAAGAAGAAAACAATTTAGGAACAAATCACATATGAAATAATCAACATGAATAGATCTTGTTCCCTATTTTTTTTAATACAGGTTGGGACCGTACGTGGCCTTTAAAGTTTTACTAATTATTTACTAATCACTATTAGTTGTTAAGCACGAAAAATTAGTGTAGGCCCGATACCAAACAAGAAGCACTTAGGTTAGGCTATATATGTCTCTTCTTGGCTACCACATGGAGAAGTTAGGGTCAGAGGAACAAGGTTAACAGTGTTGGATCCAAATGTGGAGTAAAATATTTGGCTTAAAATGAATGTTAATTAGTCCAACTCATTATGTTAATGAGGGGTTGAACAAATGACAACAATTAAGCAGCATGTTTGCAATAATGTTGCCAATTGTCTTGGTTTTGTAGGAACTAAAATCAAAGATTGAATAAAAAAATAGTTACTATAGTTGGTTAAAGTGGACCTGATCCAAGTTGATTGTGTATGGTTAGACAAAAAAAAAAAATACTCCCTTTATTTTAAAATGTAAGACCTCTTAAAAAAATTTAGTTTCTTTTTATAATTTGTTGGATTTTAAATGTGAAAATGTTAAAGTCTCGCGTTGATTAGGAATGTAGGAAATATTGGATTTATAAGAGAGGTAATTCATATTCTCATTGTTAAAGTTTTTGGTAGATATGTGGCGTTAAAGTCTCTTGAATCCTGAACGTTTGTCCCGTAGACACTTTTGGACCTTGCTATGTGTTTCATATGTGGCATTGAAGAATAGTTATTGTTTCATTGTGTTTGTGATTATAGGTATTCCAGAAGCCTATGAATGAACTTTAAGTTTAATCATCTAGATTTTTCTTAATCTGAGATGAATTGTTTGGATAAACAATTAGATTTATGACACCCCTCATAACTTTTTTGTCGCAGAAATATGGTGGAATATGGTGGACTTGGAGAAATTGTAACTCTACATATATTTCACATAAAATCATACATATGAATTGAAGCTCCTTGGGTTTCCACTCCATGTCATACTCCTTTCACATTTGGGTATGTAAATTTTAAGCAGAGCTTACAAAAAACTGTTTCATTAGGTGTAACTCCCACAACTTCTCTTATGATATTATTAATGTCGATGGAAAACATGTATTGAATTTAGCCGTACCTTTCACACCTCGTCCAGGACATGACAATGACGTTTCTTTGGATTTATACTTAACTCTTTAGAAATCCTCCGTACAGAACTTTAGGTCGTTCACAAGTACCTCTCATTAGTAAAAGATATGACCTTTTTGACTCGACATGCTACAAAAACTAATTCTCCAATATCAACCTCATTGAAACATACTTGAATAAGTATGATAAATATGTGACGTTGATCTAAATTATTAAAAATATATTACTTAAAAATACAATGTATAGAGTTAATGTCGTTTTTGAAGATGTGCAAGACAGATTACCGCATAGGGTCTCAAACTTATTAAAATTAAATTGTAGTTAAATAGAATCTCAAAAAATAATTATCATATTTAAATCATAATTAAATATGATTTCTATTTATTTTGTCATGGTTGAACTGTAACTAATCTATATAGAAACTCCAAAAACTTGTGAAGGTTAGAGTTACCCACACAATCTTTAAAAGCAATTAAAATGTTGATTTCATGGTTAAGCTTGACTGAACTACTAAGCTCCACTTCTGTAAGCTTAAGTAATATACTCATTTCTCACAAGAACTTTATTTTTTAAATTTTATTTTTTATTTTTATTTTATTTTAGTTTAGCTTTATAACAAAAAATGAAATGTCATGGAGGAGAGTTATAAAACAAGACATGCATGTGGTGCCACACACATTATAACATGCACACCACCCCATAAAAAGGGATGACAGACAGACGCAAACTCGCGGAATTTATTCGCATCTAAATCTAAGTCAATGGATGAAATTCAAGTTGATTGATTCCAACTAGTAAAAATAGCCTAATACAACCATCAAAATTAGATTTCGTGAGTCAAAATGTTTGAGAAGTAGAATATAAACACACACGATAAATGGTGAATTCTAAAGTGAGGGTTTAATTAAGTCTCTCACCGATGAGACATTAAAAAAACACCGTTAGATCTAATTGATGGATTAGATTCATTTTTAAATTATTAAAAACAACTATATCTTTCTACACACAATTTCACTCTATTTCTTCTCCGATTATCTCTGCAACTCATTTAAAACTGATTCTTGAGAGAACAATTATATTTTTATCTCTTTTTAATTGATTCTCCTCCAACTTAACAAAATGAGTAGATATTTATTGAAAAATTTAACAATAAAGAAGATGGGAGAGAGATAGGAGTAGTAGCGTTGATAACGGTCTCTTTGCCACCAAGAGAAGATGTTTATAATAAGTCTATTATTTTAATGATAATAATGTCAAACAATAGGAAAAAATTGTGATGTATAAATGCTTACAGGGTAAGAAGACGTCTTTGCAGTACATTTTTTAATGAATCACGTATTTTCAATTTTCAGCCCTTCATATAGGAGACTGTAGACATATATTAGCATGATGATACATAATTAACGTCTATCGATGCCCTTTTCCAATGAAGGGTTTGCAAACATTATTTTTATCACATTTCTTTGATTATTAACGGCAAGATATTTTGTAGATAGGTTGAAGAGATAAATGGAGAAGAGATAGGGTATAATTGTGTGTGCAAAGATACAATTTATTTTTTATATTTTAAAATAAATCTAATCCATCAATTAGATCTAACGGTATCTTTTTAATGAATCACCGGTGAGAGACTTAATTGAATCCTCACCTTAGAATTCACCACGATAAATATGCTTTATGGTTATCCTATTTTAATTACAGACCAAAAAATAGTTTTTGGAGAAGTTTAAAAGTCAAAATCAAGAAACATAGGTGCAATTCATTTTTTACATAATCGTTTAAGCAAAAGAAGAATCACAATTAAAAGTTAATAGACGATTCAATGATTAAATTTTAAATTTGACAACAATATCAATAGTTATGATGAAATATCAATTGTATAAAAATAAAGTTAAATTTACTTATAAATGTGACTGGAAGATATAACAAGAAAATTTCTTTAGCCACCTCTCTATGGGGGTCACCCCCAGCGAAAATCCCAAAATACCCCTGCTTCGGAAATGAACTTCCGAAGCGCTTTTTTTTAAAAAAAAATCCATAATTTGGAAGTTCATCTCCGAAAACACCTCATGGGGGGTGTCTTCGGAGATGAACTTCCGAAAACACCTCATGGGGGTGAATTCAGAAGTTCATTTCCGAATTATGCAGAAACTGTGTTTTTTTTTATGTTTTATCTAAAACAGTCTCGCATTTTAATTAAACGTAAACGCCAAATAAAATAAGCAATAGATAAACTAAAAATACTAATATGATAAATAAAAGAAAATACTAATCCGATGAAAATAATATATACAAACCGAAACAAATAAAAATAGTGTGCTAAAGATACAATCCGAAAACAAAAAATAAATAAACCCGACCACTACTGGGTGTGCCTAACCCTCTCACCCTGGGCCCTCCTCTGCCACCTGTACCCGGCCGCACGGCCCGCATCAGTGACGATCATCTCCATCACGACGACTGCATCTGGACCGCCCTGATGAACGAGACCTCGATCCAACGCGTCCCGCCCAAGCATCTCTATCCGCTGGCAGATCGGCAGGAGAACAATGGCGTGGTCATCCTCGGCCTGCTGGTTCTCCAGGATCTCCTCATGTGCTGGCCTAGGAGCGCCGGGAACGTCGGGTCTCAGCAGAGGATGGGACACCCGGTAGAACCATGTGACGTACCCCTCCTCACTGTGCCAGTCCTGTGTGACCCGAGTGAGACGGTACTCCTGCGGTACCACATGATGCTGCCAGTCCTCCCATATGGCAGTGAGCTGCACTCGGGTCACTGTGTCGGGAGCTGCCTCAAAGAGTGACCTGGGTATCCGCTGCACAAATCCGAACTGACGCATGCACCGCTCAGGGAGATACCGGACCATGATGCCGGTCCCGCATGCCAACCAGCCTGAATATAGAGCAATGCCGTCAAAGGGGACAATCTGAGCGTAGTCGACGAACGGCCTCCAGGTGACGTCGTCGTGCATCGTGCGGTCCAAGTACAGACGGTATGGTCCCACCGCATCGTTCCCCCTCTGGAGAGCGTATCTGGCGGCCCTGGGCATGGCGTCCACGTACGCAGGATCGATGTGAAAGCCGTGGATGCGGGAGAAGTAGGAGATGATCCAGCTCTGAAACAGAAACACGATAATGTATTAAAATAAATACGAAACATAAATAAATAAATAAATAAATACGATAATGTATTAAAATAAAACGTACCGTAAGCAGTGTGCAGGATCCGACCAACTGCCTCGTCCTCCAGTTGGAGGCCTCATTCAGCTTCTGGTAGAGATATGCCAGAGTAGCTGCCCCCCAGTTCCACTGGTGAACGGTATCCAGGTCCATGAAGTAACGGAGGTAGGTCACGTCGACGTACCTGACACTCTTATCCACAAAGCATGCAGCGCCTACCACATGCATGTACCAGCACCAGAGAGCGCAGCCGCGGTGATACTGTGTCAATAGCTCGTCACCCTCAGCCTCGGCAGCCGCGTCCAGGTGGTGCTCAAAATAAGTGCTCAGTGTGGTGAACCGGACATGAGGCCCAGATGTCGTGACGCACTCAAAGTGAGGAACCTCGTGCTCCATTCCCAAATAGAGCGTCATCCACTCAATGGCCTCGACCCTCTGGATCCGGGAGTGGTGCAACAGTGGCCCCCTAATAGGCAGATGGAGAAGACACTGCACGTCGTGCAAGGTGATCGTCATCTCCCCAACCGGCAGGTGGAAAGAGGACGTCTCCTTGTGCCAGCGCTCCACAAATGCCCCCTGCATGCCGGTGCTGATGGTGGTGTAACCCGTCATGCAGAGCCCTGAACCTCGCACATGGTCGTTAAACCACTCAGCTGGTGGTTTAAACAGACTAAATATCTTCCAAGCGTGGTTCACAATTTTCAACGTCTCTCTCCTGTTGAAAAAAAAAACAAATAAGCGACATATATTAAATAAGCGACATATATTAAATAAGCGACAAATAAACGGTTAAATTATAAAAAATGGTGACAAATAAACGGTTAAATTAAAAAAAATACCTCTCCCTCCCAGATCCTCCGAGCGACGTGATCGTGGTAGTGAATCAGCACGGAAGTGTCAAAGGGCCCTCTCGGATAGCTGTCCCCCTCCTCATCCTCCTCCCCGGCTGGAGGGTCAACATCCGGTACCCCCTCCGGCTCGTGGTATGGCACTGGCACCTCCTCCTCCTGCTCCTCCTCATCCTCCTCTCGCTGGCGGGAAGAAGATGCCCGAGCCAGCCGACTCCTAGATCCTGAACCAGATGTACCCTCTCCCACGTCCACGGGAACTCGCACACGGCGTCCCCGGCCCTGCCCCCGTCCCTGGGTCGACGCCAGCTGCGCCGCCGCCCGCTCGCGTCTAGCCGACGCAGTCTGGGACTCTCTCCCCTGTCTGATGCGTGCTAGTTGGTTGCCTGACATGTTCCTGTAAACAATCGAAATCGATTAATATGCGAGACAAATGAAAAAACAAAAAAAAATGAACTTCTGGTACAGTTCGGAAGTTCATTTCCGAAAACTGGGATGGAGGTGTTTTCGGAAATGAACTTCCGAAACACCCCTGCGCAGACCTTCAATACAGCCTCCAATGGCAGACCCAAAAAACCTAAACCAAAACTACTTTTATGCCTACTAAACATCCTAATATCAGTACTAACCTATCTTAATGTGATTTTTTCAGTTTTTAAACACCCTATTAGAGTTTATTCAAATAGATCTAAAACTTGAAAAAACAATATAGAACTTACCAATTAGTGTTTGATGATGAGTTTGGTTGAGTTTGGAAGAAGAGTTTGGCTACTTCACACTTGCTTTTGCAGATTTTTTGCAGAGAGTTTGAGTTTGGAAGTGTTTGATGATGATTAGGGTAAATGATTAGGGGGAGGGGGGCTGTTTTACTTAATCTGCAAAACGCGCATTATTTCGGAAGTTCATTTCCGAAATGCTGTTTTTGGAAATGAACTTCCGAAATAAGACAATTTTTTCAAAAAAAAGGCGCTTTCGAAGATGCATCTCTGAAAACGCCTTTTTCTTGCATTTCGGAAATGAACTTCCGAAGTCAAGGGTAGTTTGGGTTTTTCACCAGAGGTGACCAAGAAGGCATGGGGGTTCATAAAGAAATTTTCTATAACAATTTATAAAAGCAAGATTAATTACTAACGAATTTACGACTATGTGAATTTTTTTTTTATTTCACAATTTAATGTAACTCTTATATTTAAGGATATAGAATAACAAAAATATAAACAAATTGAAGGAGTGTGGAGGATGGTGTGGCTCGAGGAATGTTTATGGGATCGATTATTTATTTTACTATTGCTTTTTCTATGTGGTTGTGTATAGATATTCTTGTCCATTTGTGTCTTTTATAATTTTATAATTTATTTTCTTATTAATATTTGCAACAAAATAGCACAGGTGTCCAATTTAAGACAGCTTTGCCTAGTTATTTTTTAATCATCGAGACCTTAAATTGACCGACTCTGAAAAACAAAACATCTAATTATTATACTACATCTTGGTCCAAATTAACAAATCCATGCTAGGAAATTATATTTATATTTTAAGCCAGCATAGCTTTTATGTTCTCTTGGTCCGTGACATAAATAGGTAACATGTTTTTTTACTTTAAAATTTGATTTAGGTAAAATGTTAGCTATTATTCGTATAACTTTGTTCACACTATGGTCAATTGCTAGGTATGCAAAGAATTGTCCTAGTGGAAAAAAACATGTGTTTTTGCCTTGACTCAAGTCTTTTAGGTCTATTTAATGTCGACGACTTCAAATAAACTTGTGTATCGATAACAACAAAAATTAAATGTTTTATTGACTTTTAAAAAAATTATTTCCTCCGTCTTAAAATAAGTGTCTTTGTTAACACTTTAACACAAATTAAGAAAATATAATAAATAAAAAAAAAGAATAGTAATTTTACCAAATTATCTTTATTTGTTATTGATGTATTCTTTTCAGGGCCGTCTTTGAGGGCGTGCAAGGCGGCCTACCGCACAGAGTCTCAAATGTTTTACGGTTAAACTATTATTAAATAGGGCCTCATAAATTTTAGTCACTATTAAAATAGGATTAAATGGGGCCTATAATTATTTTGTCATGGTTGAACCATGACAAACCTACACAGGGCCTCCAAAAAATTGTGACGGCCCTGATTCTTTTTATCATTAATGCAATATGAGAAAAATAGTAAATGAAAATTATTAATTAGAAGATATAATTAAAAGATAAAAATTAAAATTGAATTAGAAACTAAAAACGACACTTATTTTAGAACAAATAATTTTTACAACATTTATTTTGGGAAGATTTTAGAAGTTAGATCTTACACGATTTTATGAGTGACATAACATAACTAATATTCTATAAAAAAATATTGATGTATATTAATTTTTAAAAAACTAATGTTTATTTTTATTATAAATTTTCTTTCTAAACAATATCACGAATTGAATTATTATATTAGTCTTGAAGACGAGTAATTCCCTAAATTTTTTATATGTGAAAAGTAATATTAATGATATAGGATTAAGTCATTTTTAAGTATTATATTTGTAAAAATTATATTATTGTAACTCTATTAATAAAGAGAAGATTGTAACTTTAAAATTAATTTATATATATGTGTGTGTGTGTAAGTTAGCGTGTAATGACATGGCGTGCATGTTTTTGTTTTAATAGTTATTTATTTCACGTAAGCTTTGAATTTTGTTTTTTTGATTTTTTTCTTAATTTTGGTCTCTAAAATCTTAAAATGTAAACTTTTCATTAGCTTAATAACATTAAAACCTTTCCACCAAGCCACTTCTATTACTTGTAATATATTTGCAATTCATTTGTATATATTACATAATAAAGTAATTTTTTTGAAATAAATTTTATTTTATTTTGAGTTTTGGTATTAATTTTTGTTTTGTTCTAATAAATAATAATATACAGTAATTTATATATTAAATAGTTTAAAACATTTTAATTATTATTTAACTATATTATTTTATTATTACAAATTAAAATATTAAATAATATTAAATAGGTTAAATATTTCAATAATATTTCAACTATTGAATTAGTATATTAAATATTAAATGTTAAATATTAAATATTTTAATTTGTAATAATAAAATAATATAGTTAAATAATAATTAAAATGTTTTAAACTATTTAATATATAATTACTGTATATTATTATTTATTTAGAACAAAACAAAAATTAATACCAAATGCATTAAATATATTATATAATAATACTTTAATTATTAAATAAAATATTTAATATTTCAACCATTAATATTAATTATTAATATTTCAAATATTTATAATTTAAATATTTAGTTTATCAAACAATTAGTTTATCAAATATTTAGTTTATTAAACAATTAGTTTATTGAATATTTCATATTTATTTGATATTAGTATTAAATAAATATATATTTGTTTTTATTAATATTTCAACTATTTTTAATTATTTATTAAATATTGAAGCATTAATCTTTCAAATATTTCAACTATTTATTAAATACTGAAGCATTTATGAAATTTACATGTTATTGCATTATAATGATAGAATAGAAACCATGGTCTAGTGGTTGAAGACAAATATGTGAGGGTAAGGGGCATGGGTTCAACCCTTGCTAAGAGCAAAATTTTAGACTTTTTCATTTTAACAAAAAAATTTGCTAACGTGAAAATATATATATATATATATATATATATATATATATATATATATATATATATATATATATAACCCTTGCTAAGAGCAAAATTTTAGACTTTTTCATTTTAACAAAAAAATTTGCTAACGTGAAAATATATATATATATATATATATATATATATATATATATATATATATATATATATATATATATATATATAATTTTTATGGCCATTTAATGATTTCTCTCTGAAATTACATAAGTGTAATGTGGATTAATTTCTATTTTGATGTCTTATCTTTGTTAAACTTATCGTGAAATTGAGTTACTCATGAAGCTCTTCACTCACATTAGGTCAAAATGGTTTTTTCAAGCATAAAATATAGGTTTGATTAAGTCAACCTTAAATGAATCGATTCAAGACTGCTGTGAATCAATTCAAATGTGTGTTTTTTTTTCAATTTTCTTTTAGTCACGAGATATGTGATATGATTCATGCTACGTCATTAGTCGATTCATGGCTGAAAGTTTCATGCTTTCTCTCAAGCGGGATATGTGATATAATTCAGAAAATATATAATCTATAGTATTCATGATTTGATTACTTGAAAAATACATTATTTCTCTCAATATATTGATCAAACAGTTGTAGAATTTATGATTTGAAGTTTCATTGAAGAAAAAATTGGTCTTCTCTATAGGAAGTGAAGTTTATTGCTTCTATCAACCTTGTGAAGAACAATTTCATGTCTTACAAGCAAAATTGTGTAAAAATTGATTCACATGTAAAAATTGGAGGCTCTCAAAGGTTGAAGATTATGTAATCAAGATCAAGGTTGTGATCAAGATTGCAGTTGTGGTTAGATATGCTACAAATAAAGATAAATCAAGGAAGAAGATACCGTTATCTAGGGTTGTGCAATTTATCTGAATTATTTTCTATGATTTAGTTGTAACAAAACTCTGTACCAAAACTAAATCTAGTGGAAGAACAAGTTTCAATGGTTTACTATCAGAGGCTGAACTAGGTTCATGCGACGATAAAGCATCGATCCAGTATAAACTCTACCGCACACACACACACACACTCTCTCTCTCTCTCTCTCTCTCTCTCTCTCTCTCTCTCTCTCTCTCTCTCATTTTTTTAGTAGATTTGTATATATGCTTTAAGATTTCATGTTTTGTATAGATTTGTGCGTTATATGTTTTCTTGTATTCATAGTGATTAATTTTGTAAAAGTTAGGTCTAATTATTTAAAATTTTCTAAATGATATTTTTTTTATTAAAATGTGGAAATGTAATTTTAGATTTTAAAAGTTGATTAATCAAACATACTTCAAATTCCTTATTTGAATTGTAGAAGATTAATTCATAAATTAATTTGTCATTATGTTAACATTTTTGGTGTTTGATTTACTCAATTCATAAATTTTAATTGTGTAAATTTTTTTTAAAAAAATTTCACAATTAAGCTTTCACAAAGTAACTTTATTTTTGGAAATAATTTGTAGGGATTTTTTTTTTCTATTCAACTCCTCTTCTAAACCGTGAACATCTTGTACAACCAACAATTTATTATTTAAGCCCTAGAAATCAATAGTTTTATATTAAACTTGGCACTTGTATCAAATTATCTATTAATAATAAGACATTTCTTTGTCATATTTGTTTTTTCAAAATAATAAAATCCATAGAATAACTAGTCAATTTAGTGAAACATTAAGTGTGACTTAATCAAGAGATCCCATTAAACATAAGGCGGTTATTCTTAAATTATCTATAATTGAGCTTTATTGTAAAGTGGAATAACATTAAAGCATTGAGTCTATTATGTGGATAGACTGATGATCTCGTCTCAGAGATCATGGATAAAGAGTTATCAAGTCATTGCATACATGTAAATATTAGGAGTAATATTTAAATTGGATTGATCTACCATGAGAATAATACATGGAATGTTATACAAATGTCAAAAGCTATTCTCAAGGTGATGGTGGTGTATAACATCCATGGACCTGAAACCACTATGGATCTTAGATTTGGAGTAGAGTACTTTATTTACAATCAAATACTGTCCATAATAGAATGACCATAAAGATGTTTGATCGATACCCTACAAATCATGTTGAGGGACATGAGTGACCTAGATGAAATTCTTACATCCTCTGTAACATGATCAATACCCTTGTAATGTACTTGTTCAACATGAAGCCCATAAGAGCAATTATGTAATTAGAACCCTTGTGCTAAAGCTCTCTCTCTCTCTCTCTCTCACACACACACACACACACACACACACAAAGTCTTCATTTGTAACAACTACCATTGAGATTGAAGGCACTATATTCATGTAGACTAAGTAGAGGCATTTTTTTCAACATTCACGATTGTTCTTCTAACTCTGCATCAATTATTAATTGCCATAATAGGTAACTAATACATCAATAATATGCTCATTCATAAAGATCCACTAAGAGAAATAGTTGTTTTCTGCTACATTTTATATTGCACTTTACCTTTACAATTGGCATTAATAGATGGTCTTTTGATATGGTTTAACAACCTCAAATGTTAATTAATACGGTGCAAATTAATTTGAAGGGAGCGTACAAAATCCCCATTTTCATTGGTGAAAATTATATTGAAAAAATTTCATGTACGTGCACCTTATGTTTGTGGATTAATAATTACAGGTTTCCATAGAAGAATGACATTTTATTTCTCTAAAGGTTGTTAATGGTGTATAGTTAATAAACCACCAAAGGAATGAAATTATAATGAGATTAGGAAGGCGTTGTGTGAATATATACTTAATAAATATACTCATTTCTTCATTGAGTGTGAATGTATATTTCTTAATATCATATTGTATGATAAGTAAAACAATGTGAGGCGCTCTTTAAGTTCTCCATGAGGGAACTAAAGATGTCAAGCAATTTAAAATTAACATCATAATAAAATAGTACGAACTTTTCAATATGGAGCCTGAAGAGTTTATGGCCTCCGTGCAGATGATAATATTTTTGAACATGTGACTACAAACACAAGAGTTTAAGATTGATTACTAAAAACAATAGTATATTTTAGTATAGTTAAAAATAGATATAATAACTACTTAAATCCAGATCACTTGACGGAACTTATGGTATGAACTACTTAAATCCATTTTGATCTAAATTGTTTAGTAAAAAAAATTAATCTCAAATTCTTTTAAAATATTATTTTTATTTAAATGGGTTAGGTGTAGACTCTTTTCAAAACTCATTATATATATATATATATATATATATATATATATATATATATATATATATATATATATATATATATATATATATAAAATTTTATTTCATTTAATATGACCGTTTGATCAATTCTTTAAACGATTAAGATTTGGTGTCAAATTAAACTTTGACACATTAGTGTCATTTGATCATACACACACACATATAAGGTCACTACAGGAAAATTCACTTTTAGTCATCGAAAAATTTCAATCATTATAGTGTCCGAATGAGCGTCAAAAATTTGATATTCATGAGTCAGTTTTAAAAGGTCACTAAAATAAATCAACCACCGATTTAGAGATCAAAATTTTGTGACCACCTATTCAGTCACGAAAAAATTATTTTTATATACAATTTAATTTAAATATAAAATTAGTGAACGAAATTTTGGTCACTAATTTTTTTATTTTTTTTCTATTTTTAATCTTTATTATGTTACTATTCCTTTCCTTTTTTTTTAAAGATTTTAATTCTCTTTTAATTTTAATTTTTTTTTTAAATATTTCATATTTTTTATTGTTTTAACAAATAATATATATATATATATATATATATATATATATATATATATATATATATATATATATATATATATATATATATATATATATATATATATATATATTTTATATATTAAATATAAAATATAACAATAGATGTTAAGTTATGTGGTGATAAGGTCTTATTAAAATGTGTGAAGATCACGAGTTCGATTCCTTTGTTCACAATTTTTAATTTTATTTTACAAAAAAACACTAAATTCGATAGCTAAATTTCGGTCACAAAATATTTTAGTATTTTAGTGACCGGTTTTTCAGATTTCCGATCTCCAATTTGATTACTAAATGCAAATTTAGTAGTGTATATAATAGAATAAAATATTTTTCATATTATTTATTATTACATTAACATTTTTAGAAGTAGATTAAACATTCCTTTTAAAAATCTGAATATAAAATAGACTTTTTAAACATATAAGTATGTTAGACTAGACTATAAAAAAAATCAAATCATACATAAAATAAATCTTTGATACGTAAAAGATCACTATCAAACTTTGATTTTTATAAATAAGTCTCGTAAATTTACAGAAAAGCTGGTTCAACCTAAACTATATTCGCCCCTATCCAAAATCTTCAATCTTAAGAAATTTATATAAACCAAATAGAACTTGGTCTCACCAACCTATTCGATTTGAAAAGTGACTCGAAATGATTAAACAAAACATCCCATATATCCTTGACCTTTTCCACTCTCTCCTCCTCAATATAAATATTAAAGTTATGTCTTTCTTTACTAAAAACCAAACCTTTTTAAGATAATGAGAATAAATGAGCAGATAAGACCATTTTTCTTTGATTTCTGATTCAATAAAAAATGGAAATAAAATTTATCTGTATAATGTCATATATATTTTGAAATGATTAAATGAAAGACTAATCTACAAACTTTCAAAACTCATGGCATTTAACACCCTCTAATTATATATATATATATATATATATATATATATATATATATATATATATATATATATATATATATATATATATATATATATATATATATATATATATATATATATATATATATATATATTTTTAAAAATTAATTTATAAAATGACACTTTCATAATTATTAATCTTATAGAGAATGCACTCCTTTCTCTATATGACTTTTCCTTCAATTATTTAGATGGAATGGAAATCGAAATTTTTACCATAAATGGGAATTTTTATCATGGCAAATATTGCCAAACATATGCTTATTAGGTGATATATATACAGCTCAACATGTTTTCTTGGCAGTGTGGTTAAGAGAGGATAAGAGACAAAATGCAGAGAAGGATTTGTGTGTTCATTCGAGCTAGGGTTAAAGAAGGAGGTGTCATTTCTTACATTTGTTGTTTTGTGTATTTTGGGCAGTTTGTATAGTAAGTGTCCGACATAAGGGTGCGGCCCTTGCTCGGATGATTGTCCAAAGTATGAGCACCAGTGTTCCCTCATCTCTCATATTTTTCCAAATGACCCATTCCTTTTCTCATTCAACATTATGTTATCTAGCTATACGTACTATCTATCTTGTATGTTCATAGTACTCTCTTATCTTAATTTTTGAAATGACATTTCATGCATGTTGTTCATTTTATCACTTTCTACACGTGCTCATCATCTTCAACATGCATCCCTTTTTGTACTTATTTTCAAAATTGTTTCACTTTTTGTTCGATTCCCCTCCCTCCATATGTCACTACCCATCACCGTCTATTCCATTTTACCCTGTCTTTTACTATATTAAACTAGAATTTTGAAATCAAACTAGAATAGTCCTCGAGTGGTAAATTGTACGACTCTTCATATAATGGTTTGATTTCTTCCTCTTAACTTGTTATTGATTCGGAGTAAACATTATTCTTCAAATGTTGTTAGGGATAATGGATTTAGCGATGGACTTTGAAAACGATCTTCTAGTTTTGTCTGATATTGGAGGTATACAAGCAAGCATTCTGATGCTCAAGATAATGATTGACGTAAGTGTGTGATTTTAAATTAAAGTTATATGTAAGTGAGATGGATTTGTCTTTTAACCTTAACAGATCCTTAGGGTTTGAGGCCCTATAACCGTCTTTAAAGGACACACATCTCAAAAAATAATTGTCAACCGATCATATAACTTTTTTATTTAACGGCCAATGATTGCTAGACAACTTTGATCTAGTACAACAATAAGTTGAGTGTATCTTCTAAACTATGTCAACTAGGTGACTCAGATTCATATGGACTGGAAATCACCCAAACCAAAACAAACATAAAGAGACACCATCTAAAAAATTCTAACACTTTAAAGAGATTACTAAAAAACACAGTTGAATGTGGAAGATATCTATGGATATTTTTATAGAATCTAGCAATTTTTTATTAATAATTTCAAAAGATAATATAAATAATTTTAATAATGGATTATATGGTCAACCAATCATAAAAGCAAAACGTTTATATCTTTACAACTTTAACGCTTGCATGGACTCTAGTATGGTAAAATTGGTCTACTATTAAGACAACCTATATATGTTTTTGTTCCATGATCTGTAATAAAAAATGGATGCAATCGGTTGAAGAGAAATCTTGAACAGGTGGTGCTGATCTCCGGTACGATGGCGCGGGGTGGACCTACAAAGTTAGCACTCCAACGCCCAGATCAGTTCAAGATTCAAGATTAGTATAATGAGAAGTGGTGATCAGAAGAATGTACCTTGTATTCAGTGTGAAATGACGTTTATACCTTGGGTCAACTGGAGTGGATTTCAGATGAAGTGGGCCTCAGCTTATTTAGGTCTTTGGTCGGTGCATAACATATTTAATAAGCTTGCCATTTGGTCGACTGTGGACTGGTACAACTGACCTATATGAATAAGTTTGATGCTTGGTGGATGTTGCCCAGTAGGATCGATCTATCATGAAAGTTCAGGTCAAAGTCGGCCCCGAAGGACATTTCAAATTAAGGTCGGCCTCAATATTATCTCATACCACACATTATGTACGGACAATAAATGTGTGAATGATGTACTCTAGATTTGTGCATCTTATACATATGATAACACAAAAATGTATTGTTTATCTTGACCCGATTCACATGCTATTTAGTGTCTTTTTATTATGTTTTCTATGGTATTATATCGTATTATGTTCGTGCTTCAGGTACTTTTCGATTATAGAGCATCCATGCAAAAAAATCGGAAAAGGAGCAAAAAGAGAAGAAAAATAGCAGAAAACCAAGTTTCTGGTCCATGGGGTTCGCCATGGCTTAGTGGTGGTCACCATTTGTGCGCATTTCACAAAAATAACCGCCCACTAACAACACTAATTTGGAGGTTTCTCCCACTTTCTCCACTACTCACACATGATCTATGGAAGTTAGAAAACAAAATCCCTCCTATAAATAGACCATGGAATCACACTTTCAAGGCATCCAAGTTTATACGTGGAAGCGTTGTTCATTAGTTTTAGGCAGATATTACTCTTGTAAAAGTGGTAGTTTCTCACATCGAGGGCCTATCACACTATTAGTATTAAGCCTACAATTTGTGTACTCTTGGATCATTAATCTTGCCGTCATTAGTGAAATCATTCCAGTTTCTTTAGTTTTTTCCTTTTAAGGTTCATATTTGTTGCTTTATAATTATTTTTTTTGTTGTTTTAGTTACCATGTTGTTTTTCATCACAATCGTTATGTTTAATGCATTTTTACCGAGTAGTATTTTAGCTAAATAGTTTAGAGTCTAGTATGTGAGGAATGTCGTTTCCGACTGAACTCGATAACAATGTTGGCTTAATCTTTATCTGAAAATTCTATTTTGGTCATTGTTTTTAAACCTAATTTAAATAGCTTTATCATGAGAGTCTGAGGTTGCTTAACATGATTTTGTCACGAGAGTAAGAAATTAACTAAGGTTTGAACCAGCATTTCAGGAGGGTGGGGATCGAATCGGATAGTAAAAACGGGGCATCGATCTTAAGGAGGGAGAGAGCGCCTTAGGTATCGATTAGGACTTGTTCATTTTTCAAAACACATTCTTTAATTGAAATGGGCGAGCGAGAGCAAAATCTCATGGTTAAGGATCATGGCTTTATTCAATACCACGAGAGTGTGAGGTTTAGTCTTTAAATTGATATTTTCTACTAAATATGTTTTTAACATCAGTATAAGCTAACCTGTTACAGAGTCCCCGAGGTATGCGTAATACATATTCCGGCCTCTCCTTTTTATATATTCCCTTTATCCTATTTTAGTCTTTATTATAGTCTTAGTTTCCCCTTAATCAATTATTCATTAGCCTTAGCTTTACAAAGCGACGATAGATTACAGTAGTTTAACATTGGTCTATGTGGCATTATATTTGTATGGCACAGCTTTGTCGGAACTATAAGGCACAACTCCGGGCAAGCAAATCACAAGAGGCGTTACAGCAGCTTTTTCATGATAACCAACTTCAACACTCTCGGGAATCTCGAAATGAGTTACAATCATATTAACTTCATCTTTGTCCCTTTCACCAAAAACATGTATGACACCTTGGTCTAACATCTCTTGCAAATCTCTCTTCACCACATGACATCCTCGGGAATTGATAGAACAAATCCTACAAGCAGCATGATTATGTTCGTAATGGATGTATTCACAAAGAGTGTCATGCATCTCTACCAATGATCTTCTGATATGCCGCGCATCATATATACGATATTGGCCATGACAACCTTGCACAATGTTAACAGCAGATGCTCCATGAAGAGGCAGGGAATTGTTTTGCGCATTGGGACCAAAATCACGAAATGACTAAATACCGGTACATACTAATCTTTGCACTTCACTCTTCAGCGGCCAACAATCTTTTAAACCATGACCAGGGGCATTTTTGTGAAAGACAAAAATAGTGTCCGCTTTATACCACCAAGGAATATGTTTCGGAACAGGCGGAGGTGACCTAGTCTGGATCAGGTTCTTCTGAATTAAAGCAGTAAATAGTTCAGTATAAGTCATAGGGATGGGATTAAAATTCTTCTGTGGCAATTGACTTTGTATATTCTATTGTGGAGCTGGATTAGTACGTTGTTGCGGATATGCAGGAGCTAATTAAATACATTCCTCTGGTTGAGTTCATGTATAGCATCAATTTTCATTTCATTATTGTAGTGATGTTGTTAAAAGTTTGGTATAGAAGGAAGTGTATAACTCAATTTTGTTGGTACAAATCAGTAGAGAATCTTTTTTTTATGACCCAAGATCATTAAGTAAATGGGTGATTAGATAATAAATAAAGAGAAAATGCATGTTACCAGAGATATGTAAAACAGTTATTCTGACAAATGATCTAACCAACTATCTTTTGAAATAGGAGATCATGTTTTCTTAAAAATCACGCCTACTATATAAGTCACTAAAGTGATGAAGATAGATAAATTGACACATATATTCATTGTAAAATATGAAATATTGGAGAAGATCGCTATAGTAATGTATAGGATTTCGCTACTGACACTTATGTTAAATTTGTATAATGTGTTTCATGTGTCTGAACTCAAGAAGTTTATATATGATACAAGCTATATTTTGAAATTGGATACAATTTAATAGAAGGATAATTTGGCTTTTGAAGTTTTTTCTAAGAGGATAACACATAATAATAACAAAAAGTTAAGATGGAATTCACATGATTTGATAATCGAATATTCATATAACATGGGCATTTGGTCTAGTGGTATGATTCTCGCTTAGGGTGCGAGAGGTCCCGAGTTCAATTCTCGGAATGCCCCATTCTATTTTTTATTTTATTTTATGCTAAATTTTTACTTTTTTTTAATTTTATGCAAACGCTTTTAAGATGGATACTTGGTCTGGTATGATTTTCACATAGGGTGCGAGAGGTCCCGAGTTAAATTCATCGAATGCCTCATTCTACAATTTTTTTACTTTATTTATTTTACATTCATTTACTTTTCATAATCCTATAAAATATTTTTATTCCATTTTCTATTATACCTCTTCTTTTTTTTTTTGCAAACAATAATGATTGGTTAAATGGAAGAATTGATTATTATGTTATAAATAAATGACATGAATATGGATGTCCATCAATGACAAGATTTCATATTAATTTTTCATTATTACATAATGTCCTATAAATGGGACTGATATTGTATTTGAAATCAACACTGATAATGAGAATAATACAATACTATTTCTCTTTCGTCTTTACTCTTATTATATTGCTTCTTTTATTAAGTTATATTTCTTGCATAAAATTTGTGAAATTATTTATATTTGTTGAATAATTTTTGTTTTCTAAATTCTATATACATAAAGCATAAGAAAATATAGTAATGTGTTTTATATACTATGTGATTATTAGCGAAATTTAGAAAATATTGATATAGATGTCGATGTTGTGATTAAATTGTATGGCATTAATTTTTATGAATATATTTTGTACAAATTATTTTATTATTTAGTATGGATTGATACAAATTAGAAGAATAGAATCATATGTATTATTGTAAACCAGAAGTTTACAAATCACACTTAAGCGTGTTGTTGGCAAAAACGATAAGGCATCTCAGATGTATTATGATTTAAAACTAGTATTGAAGAACCATAAGTTTCTTCGATACAATAAAATGTGTGCTCCTTAAAGAAAATATTGAAAAGTTATATATATATATATATATATATATATATATATATATATATATATATATATATATATATATATATATATATATATATATATATATATATATATATATATATATATATATATAATATAAGGTGATATTTGTGAATGAACTAGGGATGGCAATGGACACGGTATGGGCAGGGTACTATAGTACCCGTTCCCATACCCGCGGTTTTAAAAAAAAAACATACCCGATCCCAAATCCGCGTGGGCATCAATGTTCATACTTGTACCCGTATATTATAGGTACCTCAATACCCATACACGTGCCCGTTTACCCGCATTTATAGTGAAATTAATTTAATTAATTACAAAATATCATATAATTTAAGTTTTTTTTAACAATATTAAAAAAAACTATGGATGTTATTATTGAATTAAGAAATAAATAAATATTTTTATTAAAATATATAATAGTTTAATAGGGATATAAATATTTTTATTAAATTGTGTAATAGTTTAGTAGTGATATATTTTATAAAATTTGATAAACGTGCATTTTAATGGGTAATTATCTATGCCCGTGCCCGTACCCATGTTGCGGGTTTTTATGCTACCCATTATGGATATTTTTGCGGGTACTCATAGGGTATGGACCAAATTGCCATCCCTAGAATCAATACACCAATCATGTAGATCATTTAGACATTTTATCATATTAATTGTTGCATCGACTAAAAGATCATGCGTATGGTCATTCTCCACTCACAACTAGAAGTTTGTGAAATTGTTTTCTCAACTAAAAGATGATGTATATGCATTTATGATGCGAAAACTAGTATTAAAGAACCAAAAGTTTATTCAATCCAATAAATTTTGTGTGTTTCTAAAGAAAATTAAAATTTTGAGAAATTGAGTTTTTATGACACTAATTGTTACATCGACTATAATATCATGCAAATGTTTATTGTCTACCCACAACCAGAAATTTGTGAAGTTATTTTCTCAAACTAAGATCTCGATTTTTGATTTTTTTTTCTAGAACTTTCTTGATAAGTATCTCATATATTATTAAAATTTATATTGAACATCATGTAGTATATGTTCATAAAAATGGACTTTAAGATCCATTCTTTAGACATCTAATGTTAAATATATATGGTTGATACTTGTAAGATCATCAATTCTAAGTTAGATATTTGAAACACATAAATTATATGGACTTGAAGATCCATTCATTAGACGTCTGATGTTAATTATATGATTTATTTGCATCAAGCCAACAATTTAATATATGTTCATTTTCCCCTTAACTTACAAATTATTTTAGGTTAATAAACTAATACTTC
Organism: Vicia villosa; assembly: GCF_029867415.1. Classification (NCBI taxonomy): domain Eukaryota; kingdom Viridiplantae; phylum Streptophyta; class Magnoliopsida; order Fabales; family Fabaceae; genus Vicia; species Vicia villosa. Next base: position 58,845,189 of record NC_081180.1, read on the forward strand.
TCATCTAAGTAAACTTTTGGATGTGTTGTGTATAATTCAATTGCTTTGATATAGAATGTTGAGATGAGTTTTGAAAGAATTTTGAGAAAATGCATTTTATATGAATCGCGTATTTGAGGTTTTATCTTGATCCAAAATTGGATACTTGTTTGAAGCCCAGTAGGCTGACTATCAATTTATAAAAATTCATAAATCATGTCATCACAACCACAAGGGTGTCACACTTCATAAAACATCACAATTATCCTGCTCCGTAACACGGATTACCATAGTGAACAATTAAACTACAAATTTTATACTTGGGATGCTACACGGACTCTAATATGTCTGATTTGTACTTGGGATGTCACATAGCATCCAACACATATGATTTGGGTCAAGTACTTATGAAAAGCAACAACGCAACAGATTCATTATAAAAATTCAATTAATACTTCCACAACTAAGGTTTAGTCTTAACTCTAACATTCATAACGTCAATAAAAGATAAGTGTCATCAACACTCAATTCAACATCTTAGAGTATCACCATGAAATTAATCGTAAATACTGCTAAATACTCAACAAAAGGAATCAAAAAGACAAGCGTCAACCCCAACTCAGTATTACATGAATCAAAGTAGAATCCCTACTAATTAAAATGATAAACTAAAACAAGCTCCAAAAGCTAGCTTCCACTTACTTCCTTATAGTCTACTCCTGAGTATCTACACGTTACTCACGTAGAGGCAACATTCAAACAGAAGGAGCGAGTAATAATAATCAATCATAAACAACATAATAGAAAATTAAACTTCAACAAATATAATCTACAAATCAACAGCATCAATACAATATATACTCACACCTTCATTCATCATAAATAGTTCACACATCATATATCATTAATCCAACATATGCAATGTCACGTAGAATGTTTATGCAGCGACACTGACTCAAATGCATGTGGTACCAATTATGAACACCTAGTTCATTTTCCTTCATGATCCCCATCATAGGATCGATTCTCTCTTGGAACCAGAGCACACTAAAAATTGCTACCAAGACCATAGTTAACATTTTACTAAAATCCCCGGACAAGGAACTTTAGCTACTCACACTCTAAGCATCACCATAGGAAATGAGGCCACATCATAAATAGAACTTAAGTTCTAACATCATGGATGCATGGACTCTCATCATGCAATAACAACAACCCACATAGGTTCGACCTCGACTAGTCAAGTGTGTCCTCAACAACATAATCATCATTAACATAGCATGTATATATTTGGACATGCAACATCATTAAGAGATAATCACAATATCAACATACAACATGGTCAACAACATCTTCATCAATTCATCATACAACAACATTATTTACCATATGCAAAAATCAATAAGTATTACTACAACCAATAACAACATCAACTTCAGCCGCTCAACATATGTATATTGATAAATATGAAATCATATTATTTTATTATAATATCAACAACATTTACATTGTTATTTCAACATCATAAATATCATCACAAGATAACATCAATAAGTACGCTCGATTCTCATAAATTAGTAACGTTATCACGACACATTCAACCCTTGAAACTAATTCCATTTGATGGCAAATTATATTAGCTTTCCAACGCTTCGAATGGGGCAACATTTGGACTTACAGATCAAAATTTATGGCCAAAACAGCTTCGGCCGGATAACACAAACAGAAACTACCGCGCTGAGCCCCCCCTCCCCAGGGCTAAGCGCGGACGCGATGGCCTGAACACAGAATTTTGCATTTTTCATTGTTGGAGGTCTTCCAGGCCTCTGATTTCGATTCCGTAAAGAGCCCTAGTCTCAGAATTCAAAAAACTACAATTATAACAGCATACAACACTTATTTAGAGGTCCTGACATCATACATACATCATTCAATATTCAATTTCATATTTATGACTCAAACCCTCATAACCCAACAATGGAGGAAACTTATCAACAACCAACAACATCATCAATTATTTCATCACTTTCGTCAATATTCATAACAATCAATATCAATCAAAGAGAACTAAAATTATATATCTAGCTTTCCCCTATACCAATTATAATTGAGAACCATTACCCCCCTTTACCTTAGAATTCTCCTAGAATGACTTCTTCTTTCTCTAGGATGGATGTTCTTCTCAAGTCTCCTCTTGCCCTAGCACTCCTGTAACACCCTGATATTTTGATTTAATTATCTAATTGATTATTTGATATTTTGATGTGATTATATGAGTCACGGTGATTTATCGATGATATTATGTGGCATGTGATGCTTATGTTGATATGTGTGTGGAGTAGTAGAATTGAGGTGTTCATTGGAATAATAAAATAATCTAATTAGTGTTGTTATTATTTAATTAAATAAAATAAGAGATATTGTGAAGTAAGTTAATAAGGGCAAGTTAGGAAGTTCATAATAAGGGTCCTAAGGCTAACTAGGTATAAAGAGAAAAATAGGAGAATCATTCATTCAACATATAATTTTAGAGAAAATGTGAAAAAAGAGAGAGCTAGGGCAAGAAGAGGAGAAGGAGAAGATCAACCGTAGGAATTTGAAAAGTGAATCAGCTTGGCTAAATAATCTAAGGTAAGGGGGTTATCATGAGTATTATGTTTGATTTAAGGGGTTGATAATTATATGTTGGGGTTTTGTGTTGTTCTTGATGAAATTGATGATCTATTATGATAGTTTGTTTGATTGTATGATTAACACGTGGTATGATGATGATGATGATGATGATGATGATGATGATGATTGTTGTATTGGTGATTAATAACATGATTTAGATTTAAATCTACCATTGTTGAGGATTTGGAGGTTTAGGGTTTGATGAAGATCATTGGAGATATGATGAATGTTTGTAATTTGGTATTTAAGATAATTAATCCATGTTAGAACGAGGTTAATAGACCTTAAATCGTAAGAAAATAAGGATTAAAACCAGTTTTTGGATAAAAGTTTGGGTCTGGTATGATACATGTCGCACATGAATTTTCGGCAAAATCGCAGAGCCCGCTTAGCGCGCTTTGAAAAAATAAAAAGAGACTGATTATAGTAGGTATCGCGCTTAGCGCGGTACAGGGGGCGCTTAGCACAGATTCTTGGATGGAAAAATAATATTTTTGAAAAATGATTTCAGAATATGGAAGCTTATATTTTATTATAATTTCTGAGAATTTTCTGAAATTTACTGTGCACGTTTGGGTAGGTTTTGGAGACATTTTGTATGTAATTTAGTTTTGTGAATTCTTGTGCTCTAGTACTTGATCTTGGTGAATGTTGTTGTGTTGGTTGATAACATGATTAATTGATGATTGTGCATTGAGTTGGCCAAGATGTTTGTGATGTTGTATGTTTGAATGATGACATGAACTTGATGAATACATGAATGATGATGCTATTTTGACTAGTCGTGGTCGTTGATTTTGTGAAGTTGAGCATCATGCATTCATATCATATTTGTAGGACGATAGTCCAGTGATGTTGTAGGACCATTGGTCCAGTGACGGCCCTTAATCCTATTGTGCGGATTGAGTATAATATTGTGATGTGCTCTGGTTACAAGCGGGAATCGATTCTATAGTGGGGATCTTTGGAGAACGATGACTGAGTCATCAGTGATGAATTGGTACCACATGCATGAGCCCATTGTTGTTGAATTGCATTGTTGTGATATGTTGTGAATTAATGATACTTGGTTATTTGAGATGTGAATAACTTAAGTGGTAATTGTGATTGAATCATGAGATGATGTTGTGAATAGGTGATGATGTCCAGGTGTGGGTAAGTACGTAAATATGATAAATATGTCGTGTCAATATGTGTGATTGGTTATTGGTATACCACTACTATATCTATTCCTTATGTCTTATATAATATTTTTGAAATACGCACCCTTTGTGTTTGAATGTTGTTTCCACGTGGGTAACGCGCTGGCAACTAGGAGTAGTCCATCAAAGTTAGAGGATAGCTTCATGGCTTCCTTTTACCGTTTGTTTAGATTGAAGAGAGTTTTGCTCTGATACGTAACATCGGGATCGTTGTTGTTATGTTTTGGAACTATTATGTTCTATTTGACTATTTTAGATTTGATTGCAATTTGATGAGTTACCATTCATAGGATTTTGATGTTTGACTTATAACTCATGAACCATGAGATTTAATTGATGTTTTATGGAGATTATTAAAGATGTTTTAAAAATGTGAATTTCGTTGCGAGATAATCTGTTTTGTTTTGTGATGATGATGAGATATAGTTTTTAATAAATGTTAAGAGCCCGTGTTACGGAGCAGGACTATAGTTAATGTGAAGTTTATCTGACGATGTGACACCCTTGTTGGTGATTGTATTTTGATTTAATTCATATTATATTACGAATATTCCTTATGGGTTAGAAGGGTGTTACAACTCCCCTCTTCTTCTCAATTTCACATATGCTATAAACTAATCACTCTTTTCCTTATTCCCTTTATAAATATCCCTCAACTATGGTTTACCTCTTTTACCTTCAACTTAACCTCATACAATTACCATCATGCCCCTAAGATCTCTACAGCTCTAATTATTTTATTTTTCTTACTATTTTATTAATAAACCGCATAAAAGCTATTATTTAATAATTCTAAATAATTTTCTAACAATCTCTAATTACTCTCCACACCTTATCACATGATTACACACCCATACTCCACAACTTATTTAATTATCCACCATGAATAATTAAATAAACACCACAAAAATACAATTAAATCAAGTAAAATAATTTCAGAAAATGGGGGGTTACAATAAGTAGCTCAAAGTGTGAACTGGAAGTTCAAGAGAATAATATGAAATAAAATATTATTATATTATTTTGATCCTCGAAGTTAAAAATACAATTCATTTGCAAAGTTTATAAAATAAATTATCAGCTGCTAATACTCCACTCAAAGTGGATTCTCCTATTGAACAATCTAATATTGCAAATGAGTTGTAGCCAGGCCTGAAGCGTGGTAGGAAAATCGGCTACAATGTTAATACATATCTACCAAGAAAAGAAACTAAAGTTAAAGATAACCCGAGTGAGAATATGAAAATTCTAAGAGCAGATTGACATAATTTATTTTTCAGTTCCAGAAGAACTAATCGAGTACTTGAAATATGAAATAAAGAGATCTCGATAAATTATATCATGAATGAAATACAATGGAACTGAAATCAAGATAACCAAAATAAAGCTGACATTAACAATGTATTTTTATATGATATAGTGCTAAAGGTGATAAATGAAAATGAGGATCATGAATCAAAGTCTATTAGCGATTGTAGACAAAGTGAGAATTGGACTAAATGAAAATATTCAATTGAAGAGAATTAAACTCACTTTAAAAGCAAAATGCTTTTGGACATGTAGTTCGGACACCTCAAGGTGTGAAACCAAATTGGATATAAATGATTTTTTGTGAAAAAGCAAAATATGAATGGTGAAATTGTAAAATAGAAAGCTTGATTTGTTGCTCAATATATTTCACAAAGACCTAAGATTTATTTTGATGAAACATAACCACCTGTAGTGCATGTAATTTAGTTTTTGATATTTAATTATCATTATAGCACATCAATGGCTTAATTTGAACATGATAAATATTGTAACAACTTATTTGTATGACTCACTTAATAGTGATATTTACATAAAACTCCCTAAAGGGTTTAATATATCCAAGATACGTAGTTTTGGACCTCGAGAAAACTACTCCATCAAATTGAACAACTTTCTCTATGGGCTAAAACCACGTGGACGCATGTGGTATAATTGTCTCAATGAATATTTTCTAAGAGAGGGATATATAAATAACTTTATTTGTCCTTGTATTTTTATGAAAATATCTGAAAAGAATTTGCTATAATAGATACTCATGTGGATGATATAATTATTATTGGAACTCCTGAAGAGTTTCCAAAAGCTATAAATTTTTTAAAGAAATTCTTTGAGATAAAGGACTTGGGAAAGACAGTGTCCTTACAAAATGAACATTTAGAAAATGGAAATTTTATACACCAAGAAGTTTATATAAACAATATGTTAAAACCTTTCTATATGGGAAAATCTCGTATATAGCAAAAATGTTAAGATGTTCCTATATGAACAAATCTCGTATATTATCTACCTCTATACAGGATATTTTGTTTATTTAGGGTGGTATATATATTTATGGATATTTGTGTAAAGAACCATAACTACTTCATCTTATCTTGCAGAACTTTTAGCTCTACGTGAGGCAAGTAGAGAATACATTTGGTTGAGATCCCTAACTCAACACATAAAATAGACTCATGATTTGTCTTTCGGAAAAATAAATACAACATACATATATAAAAATAATACCGCATGCATCACTCAATTGAAATATGGTTATATTAAAGGAGACCAAACAAAACACTATTTTCAAAGTTCTTTTCCACTCATGATCTTCAGGAGAGTGGTAACATCAACATCCACAAATTAAGTGATAATATTCTAGACATTTTCACAAAGTCATTCCCAAATAGAATTTTTAACCAACTAGTGCGGAATATTTGTCTTTATCATTGAAGAAATGATCGTTCAGCTAAGGGGAAAATGAATTTATCTTAAAAGGATATTATACTCTTTTTTCTTCACTAGATTTTTTCCACTAGGTTTTTTTTCTAATAAGGTTTTAAGGAGGCATATTCTAAACAAACATCCAAGGGAGACAATTACGAATAATGGATGATTGTCTCCCTGTAATTTCTTTTCTTATTTTTAATAATTTATATTGATTAGTAACGAGGTAGTTCCCTCATGAAGAAGTATGTACTCTTTTTCCTTCACTAGAATTTTTTCCACTTAATTTTTTTTAGTAAGGTTATAATGAGGCATATTCTTTATGGACATCAAAGGGAGAGTGTTATAAATGAGATGATTATGGGTGTCCATTAATCAGAAGATTTCATATTGATTTTCCATTAGTGCATATGTTTTATAAATAATACTCATATTGTATTTGATATCAACATTGATAATGAGAAAAATACAATATTATTAACCAAGTGTTTGGGCTTGAGTGGCAAACGAGTCTTTGCAAAGGACGATATTCGGGGAATACCGAGTTCGATTCCTGGCAGAAATAACGCTTAGCCAGTGCACATGCCTCCGTAGCACGGACCGGATTAGTCGATCTACTATGTAGGTCGGAACCGGTGCGAAAGCAAAAAAAATACAATATTATTTCTCTTTTTCTTCTTCATCACAACTCTTCTATTATATTACTTCTTATTAATTTTGTAACATTTTTTTTATTGATATGAGTGGATATTTATGTTTAAGTTTTTAACTTAGTAGCTTGTAATGATCATATTATACAGAGTTAATTTGAATATTATTTGAGACTTTATCAAATATTAATTAGTTAAAATTGGTTTGTGACTTTGAGTAAAATAATTTTTTTGATTAAATAAGTTGAATTTTAATGGTATATATAATTTGATTTGTTTGGTTTATAAGTTGAGTCGGTAGTTGTTTGAACGTGTTTGTGATGTTTACAATTTTGTGTGTTGATATACTTTATTTTATTTGGGGGAGGGGTATGCAAATTTGAAGATCATTTTGTGTATTAACTATTGAACTGGCACTCAACGTAGTTAGGAATTGCATTTCTAACAATAATGAGGTATGAAATCTTCTATTATATCTACAATCCAAAGTTTATCGGCGTTATCAAATTCTCAATTTTGAAGGGCACATCTTTCTATGTTCCTATCAATCTTACTTTTGATTGTTTCATTAAAGAAAAAGTTGAGGTAATTGGCTTTGACTCATAATTATTAAAATTTTGAATAAAGATAAGTGAATTAAACTTACACTAGCTCCTGAGTCACACAATACTCTTCGAAATTATGTATGCGTGATCTTGCAAGGCCCCAAAAAGTGTCATAGGTCCTTGAGTTTTACGGATAGCCTAGTTAACATCCTCAGACTATTTCCTTCCGTCAAAACTAATGTTTTTTCAAAACGACCTCTACTATCATTTAAAATTTCCTTCAATGGTATTGTAGAGTAATACATTTGGAGTAAAGCTTAAAAAAAGTACATTCAAGACTTCTACGAATTTACTGAAATTGTATGTATTTTTCTATGTAACCTTTCCTCCTCGTTCTCTTTTTTTGTTTTACTTTATCTCTCAATCAGTCATATGTTTTTCAATTCTTCTTCCCCAACTTCCATTTTCCGACGGAGTTTTCAACCGTTAGGATGATATACACACTATGACCTGCGCCGTTGAACGAATATTAACCTCCTAAAATCCAATATTTCGTCATGTCAGGGGGGGTTCCCCTATTTGAATAGAGAGTAATTTTGTTCCCTTAGGGGAGAACTTGAGGAAGATAATGACGTCCTCACAACTTCTGAAGATTCAGCGACAAGGGGGAGACCCCCCCCCTTATATTTCTATGATGAAGAGTTAATGAATGGAACTTTTAATCACCACATACCAATTTTGATACGGGGAGCAATAGTGGGATTCTACATCCAACATCTACTAGTGGATCAAGGGAGCCTCTATGACATCATGTACGTAGAAAGATAGAACAAGTTAGGCATTGTTTTAATGACAATGACACAAAACCATGGGGACAAATAAAGATTTTGTTAGTGTTAGGAGAAAAATAAATTAGGAAGAACATCTTGTCAAATTCCTTGTGATCATGTGAAAATCCGTTTATAACTGTGTCGTGGGAGGTCGACTCTAGCATATCTATGTGCGGTGTCCTCAACGATAAATCTAAAAGTGAAATTCTACTCCAAAACCTACAAGTTCTTCGTTCTCGAGAGAAATTTGGAGGCATTACGCACATGTTTTCTAGCTCTATTGGCAAAACACCAATTATTTGAGGAGATAGAGTATGCATGAAAAACATCCAATTGACCACTAGACCTAGATGCCATAGTAGAAAGACAACCCTTCGAGGAGTAGTAATGGGAGGAAGAGAGCCTTCCTTTAGAAGCAAGGAGAAATGTTGAACAGTCTGAACCTAATGGAGAGTTCATTGAGGTTGCCATCAGGAATGACACGTCGAGTACCATCCAAATTGGGGTCTACTTAACCAAATACATACAAGATCAACGTACCAAATTCCTACAATAAAAAAACAATATGTTCACATGATTATCCAAAGAAATGTCAGGTAGAAGCCACAAGGCTGCCTGTCACTCATTAGCCCTATGACAAAACATCTTGGTATGTGGCTTAGTGTCGTCGAAAGCAATCACCCGATAAAGCATACACAACTAAGAAAGACGGTGAAGTCCTCTCAAAGGTTGGGTTTATAACCAAATCTAAAAAACACAACTTGGTTATCCAGCATTATGCAGGTAAAGAAATTAAATATTAAGTGGCCCATGTGTGTTGATTACTCGGACCTGAATCAAACATGCTCGATAGATGCATAACTTTTGCCTAAAGTATACAAGCTAGTAGAAAACTCTTTAGGTTAAAAATATGTCCTTTATGGTTGCTTATTCATGATACAACTAGATTCCAATGGAGCCAAATGATTGCAGTAAGATAGCATTTATGACAGAGACAATAAACTTTTGCTACAAAGTGATGCCCTTCGATCTCAAAAATTCTAGGACCACTTACCAAAGAATGATGAACAAATTTTTCAAGAACCAGATAGGATACATGTTGGAGGTATACATGGACGACAAATTTGGAGAGGAAACATGGAACATCTCTCATTTAGAGGTAGTCTTCAAGGAAGTTAGAAGGCACAACATGTGCTTGAATATAGACAAATGGACATTTGGTGTGAGGACCAGTTATTTTTTAGGATATTATCTCACTGAAATGGGAATAGAAGTTAATTTGGAAAAGTGTCAAGTCTTGATTAACATGGTAGCCCCCAGACCAATGAGGGAATCCAACGATTGAATGGGGTGGTAGTTTCCTTGTTGAAGTTCATTCTCATGTCTACCCATTACACCTTACCATTACTCAAACTATTAAGGAAGGATTTTGTATTTTAGGGGACCATAGAATGTGAAACCTCTTTCGCAAATCTCAAAGAGGTATTGTTCCAACCACCCGTCTTAGTCTAGCCCAAATTTGTTTATTTATCTATATCAGCATGGGCTATAAGTGGGGAAATAGTCCCACATTAAATAGGAATTTGGTGACTTGAACATTTATAAATGGGAGAACCCACTCATCTATCATCTTAAAATTTTAAGGGGATAAGTGGTGTGTCTCTCACAAAGATGCATAATCCTTAACTTTGTATCAACGCTCCTAGTAACTCCCCCAACAAATGATATCGTGAGCCTTGGATTCGAAAAAGGGACCGACTAACTTATATCGAAATGTCCAATAAGAGGTGTTTTAGTAAGTGTGGAAATAGTCTCACGTTAAATAGGAATGTGGTGACTTGAAGATTTATAAGACCTATCACCTTAACCTTAAAATTTTAGATAAATAAATGATAAAAATGTCGTGACTTGAACATTTACAAAACCTCTCACCTTAACCTTAAGGTTTAACTCCCAACTTGCTGCTTGAAAAACATGACTATATATGAAAAAATTTATTTCAAATATTTTTTTACTCACTAGTTAATGTGTCTGCTTATCTCCAAATTTCTCAAGGTCCAAGATACTCCTATCAAACAACAAAAATATAAGAAAACTATTTCTTAAAACCACATCAAATTAACTTAATAAAATAATATTTGGTATAATATGCACATTATTTTATATTAAAGAGAGAAGTTTGAATATATACATTTTAATTATATTTTTTGAAATAAGTAGTTTTCTAAAATTAATTATCAAGCATGCAATATATATATATATATATATATATATATATATATATATATATATATATATATATATATATATATATATATATATATATATATATATATATATATAGATTTGACAAGACCGCAGCATGGATGTGGAGTCAACTATATAAGATGGTTTTACGTTAACGTCCAGAATATGTTTTATCTTTTCCTGTTGTTCTGTTTTTAACCTCTTTTGTATACATTAGAAAAAGACAAGAATACTGAAACGGAAAGCATGGGTCGGGTTTATGCTTTTGAAGTTCTACTATTGCTACTATTTGCTAAAATATTCACAAAACATTCCACGTCATCATATTCATACATCACATCATCCCTATACATACATGACTCCATGAGTCAATAGTGTGAATATGACACAAGATGGTGATATTCAATATTCATCATATTCTACATTAATTAAATTAATTAAACCACAAACGGAATATGCAATCATTATATATTTGGAAAGAAAAAGACACCATTAAACACTAACTTTAGCTTAACTAAAAAAAAATCAAATATCACAGAATCCATTCTCAACCCACTTGCAAGCATGCAACAAAATTCCCACTAACCTTTCTTTCTAGTTATTCATATTAATAATTAATAATAATAATACATAATTAAAAGGTTTTGCTGCTGTTAACATCATTTGATTTACTCACAAGCTCTTAATTTTATATCATCTAAACAAAACCAAATTTGATATCATAATGTAATAATTAAAATATTTTTTGGTGGGACTACACATTACTACTACAATATTAGGTATCTTTTCTTTTCTCTAAGTTTCTCATGACTTAGTGGCTTAAACTCGAATTGTCGCCATTTAAAAAAGTTGACACAAAAAGGTGAGTGGTATTGGTATACCATCATATATGCTCCTCCATGTTACAAATTAATATTTAATTCTACGTGGGAGTAACATTTTTCATCACATTTTTGTTTTTCTTATAGACTTTACTATTAATACTGAATATTTTATTATATGGTCCCTACAAACTTGTTCTATAATATCGGATTATATGCCAAATGTTCCATAAGCTCGAAGATTCCGGGATTCACATGTCTTAATTTTGTCTCAAGTTACTATGTGACAATTCAATTCCACATCTTGAATAATTGAGAATACTAGCACTTGAGTAGAAAAAAAACCTTCTTAATCAAATGATTAGATTTGAAGAATTATACTTAAGGAGTGTGGCATTAACTATTATGTAGCAGGAAAATCTAGGTGGATGAAACAGCCTTTGACACATCCCTTGAACTAGTGGATATGTCATGTGGGAAGACAATAATAATTTGATTAACCATAGATAATTACTTACGGCAACGGTTTGGAAGTTGTGCCAGGAAAGCTATTTGCATAAATAAATTGTGTAGTTTTGTGTTATGTGAGAAAATTTTATAGGTAACAAGAATCCAACAAAATTGAAAAGGCTATGGCACTTGGTCCACATATGTACTATTCACTTTCTGTTAATGTTGGGGATCTTTATCTTTAGATTGTCGAGCTCTTCCTTTTCTAACCAATTACACCTAATAATAATATATAATGAAGTTTTGTTTATCTTAGGAAGGTGCCAAAAATAATTTCTTTTTGAGAAAAGAGAAAAGTGTTGCATTGTTCCCAAAATTCAAGAGGTGTAGTTAAATCTTACGACTTTTTAGATATTGATTGTTGATCTAGTATATGCTCCGTCCACGATCTCGTGTTATAGGCGGAGAAATAAGAAATTAGGTGATGAATTCAAACTAGTGGCGATCGAACCAAATGAAAGACGCTCGAACTAGTAAAAGGCCAACTGGGAAAGAATAAAGTGAATGTATCTCGCCCTCGTCCCAGACCTTCCTCAATACTACTAGAGTTAGATATATGTAGGATACTCCAATATTTAATTATTTTTAATGAATGTCCCCTTCAGTATCATGGTACTGACATATTTATAATCTTCAAGGATCTAATCAAGTGAGGAAAATTTCTCTAGAATATAGAAACTTTCATAGAAATGGATGCTTGATATTCAAAAATTTAAGAGGTGTGGTTAAATCTCACGACATCTTAGGTACTGGTTATTAACCTAGTATACGCCTCACCCACGATCTCGTGTTATGGATAGAGAAACGAAAAAGTCAAACGATGAGTACTAATGGTAATCAAACCAAATGAAAAATTCTCGAATTAATAAAAGGACAACTGGAGAAGGTTAAAGTGTGTGTCTTTCGTCTCAATTATACCAGTAATTGTATGTGTATGATACTCCAATATTTAATTATTTTAAAATTAAACTAAAATTTTGAATTAATTTTGATACTAAACAAAAAAATATTATAAGATACCAAAAAATATTCCTTAAAAAATCACAAAGTAAAAAATATATATATGATGAAGTTATAAGATCACGATCTTTTGATTCTCATAGAAAGTGAACACAAGAGTGAGTAGAAAGTGGTGTGTGTTCACTATCATTTTCATTTGTGGTCTGCTCACTTTCATTTTTTAATTATGACATGACAATACCAAAAAGATGAATACTTCTTCCGTCCACTTTCTTGTTTCTTTTCATGACTTTATTAAATCCTAATCTAATTTTGTATTGACATACAAAAGTTTAGGTGAGTGAGACACATCTTCTGTAAAGTCAAATACAATTATCAACCTCAATGAGATGTAGGCAAAAGAGAATGAGTGAAACTAATTTTTTTAAAAAGAAACAAATTGATCTGCAAGTGTAATCCCTCTCCAAACCTCTTTGAAAGATACTCCTTTTTTTCATATCATACATTATAACTTTTTTAAATTATTTTTTTTTTCAAATTTTAATAACTGCAGTACATCTTTAATTCATACATTATAATTTTATAAAATTTCTTATTCAATTTTCATAAGTTATTTATTAGAAGTAATTTTAATACTCTTTAGAACTACTAAAATGTGAAAGGACATAATTATGGTGGTTTCAACTTTCATATCCCAAAATATAAATTAAAGGAACCTTGATTGAGGGGGTGAATAACTGAACATGGCGGCATATTAGATATATCAGCAAATTCCACAATAAAAGAAAAACTCCAACTAGGTCCAAAAATAATTAATCCATCATTGCATTATGGGCCATAGCTGAAAAAGAGCAAGATACGCATCACATTCACAAAAAAAGAATAGATAATGGAGTTTAGAAGGATAGCCATAAATTGAGTTGCGTACGAAGGTTGAACTTTCCAACGTAACGTTGCATAAGAACTTGCACTATCCCTTTACAATTTTTATCAGTCACTTATCCAGAACACTTTCACTATCCCTTTACAATTTCTATCGGTCACTTATCCAGAACACTTTCGGTTGAGTGGATCGGATGAAGAATTGAAGGAGTTTTAGGATAACAACTACATGTTACTTGATAAGCTTGGTAACACTAATAATAACGCAGTGAATGAAACTCTGGATGAAAAATCTAGACAATTGAGCTATCACGCCAAAATGAAGGCCCATGGGGAGTTAGGTAGCTGAGGACCCAACTTCAAACCCCGGTGTAAAAAAACATTTGTCTAATAATTAAAATAAAATAATAAAGACACAGATATAACTCAGACCAGTCCCTTTTCATTCGGCCGACGTGAAAAACAGAGGGAGAATCAAAATTTAAATCAGAAGGAATGATCATGTTCGTGTATAAAGAAGCATGCTAAGACCAAAATAAAAATGCAAGTGATTGATAGACAGAACAGAGCTACAAATACTTGGTGATTAATTAAATCATCTCATAATTTCATAAACATTTGCATGCTGCAAAACTCAAATAACAACAGCAGCATCCCCATGAACACTTAATGGTTAGCATGTCAAATGAGATGCTGCAAAACAAAAGATAAAGGCAACATGTTCAAAATTGTAAGTACCGCCTAGTTATGCTGTAAGAAGAACTTGAGAATAATCTGAAACTGTAAAATTTGTTTAGTATATTTTTTGGATAAAAAGAAAGATCACAAGTCAAATTTAACTCAAATTGAATCAAGATTTCGTTTTCAAATTCAGCACACAATCAAATGAAATTGTTAAGTTGAGACCCTGATTTTCCACAAAAATAAATTACAAAATCAGAAACCAAAAGCTAGTAGGGCAAGAGCTAATCAAACTGAATTTTACAACAGAAAGGGGGTGAATCTCCCAAAAGCAAGTTCCACCACAAATAAAAGTTTAGCTGTTCAGATAAAGCCTCCATTCGCAAGTTCCACCACAAATAAAAGTTTTGCCGTTCAGATAAAAGCCCCAATCAAAGACGAAAACATATATCTCCACAAGCATCAGCAGCTCAATGTGCGCGAGCTCTACTACTTTCTGCACTTCTAATTGGATTGAAGTATGGATGGGCCTGCATAGCATTTAAGATTTGTTGACCAAACATTTTCTAAATGAGTAAATATTACCAAAAACACTTGTATGGTAAGATTAGTAACAAGGGCATAGGCAGCATATACCAAATAAATTTAGCAAAATACAAAAATATATATATACATTTGCTTGAAAATCTAAAAGCTTCTTAGGTGTCCTAATAAAAAATATGAGGTACTGAATAAAAATAAAACTTCAAAATTCCTAAAACATTGAATGCTTTACCTTCTATTCAATGCTTCTATTTTTTATTTCTCAGCAAGTGATTTTGGAACATCTTGTAACAAAGTGAATCGGCTACATGAATCAAATTGAAGCATAATGTTCTATCCAAAAGACCAAAACCATGTTTCTATATTCACTAATATCAAGATCTTTATAGTTTTTCTAGGTCTTCCTAACAAAAATGAAAAAGAGCAAAGGAAAAAAAAAAAAAACAAGTCCTAACTACAATTATCTAGAGAACCAGGTATTGTTAGTTAGAAACAACAATCATGTTGGCCAGAAAATTGATTTACAGCGTAATGATCTAATTAAAAGGGTTTCCCGAAAAAAACACTGAAAAAGGGAAAAATCCAAATAAGGCAGGATTAACTTTAAAATGATGAAGCAACAACTAAGCCAAATCCCAGATCAGAAGCCAGAAGGCCTCAACTGAAAGACAAAGCTCAAATCAAGCCTAAGTGCAGTAATAAAATACTTAAGATTGGAATATTACCATGGCTTCCTTTGCAGTGGGCCGGTCTTGGTGATCGTATCGTAGTAACTTGTCAACAAAGTCAACAGCCTACATAAAAGTAGTGATAGTTTAGACAATGTGGGTAAATTAAAACACATAATTAGCTAATTATAATGTATACTACCTCAGGAACAGTCAAGTGCTGATTTTCAACATTAATGAACCTTTGCCATGGCTTTCGGCTGTGCCTGTTAAAACAATATTGGAAGTTTCCTGTTAGTTGAAATAATAGTAGTTTTACGAGTATTTAACAAATAAACATATATATTATATACCAAATTATGAAAGCACAGAAACAAACCTCCCAATAAGTGCTGCAAGATGTGGGTCCAACTCAATGCGATACTTATTCAAATATGCATTTAATTCATCTGTCCCAAGTACCTATTGCATTATGGGAAGAAAAATATTGTCAATCTAAAATTTTCCATCTCTATTACTTTAATGTCTAAATATCTTTTGAGCCATACTATAGCTAATAACTAAAAAAACGTCTTGTGTAGTTTTGAATCAACTCATAATTGCTTTCAAAGGCAGATATAAATATCAATCAAACAAACAAATAAATAAAACAAGGAAATCATGTGTTCTGCCAGGATAGGTACCAAAAAAACAAAGCGACAAGTTGGAAGCAGAAAAAAGAAAGGCACCATCTCATTCCTAAAATCCAACATACACAGGCGAGTTTTTTTAAAAGCTAACAGAAATATTTCATTTCTTCACAAAAAGAGCATTGCTTCACAAGACCACCAAGTGGGCTAAATCAAGTACCCATAAATCATTGAAAAGGAAAAGCCAACAATATAGAAAAGGACATAAGATAAAAGAGCAATGTAGAGTTGAAACATAATAAAATTCCCAGTCAGAATATACGGTTACAGATATGAATAACCGAAGTATCAAACCATGATGAAGTACACGCAATCTTGAATTATCTTCAAACACACATAATCCAACAATCCGGCGCAGAAACCACCGCTTCACAGGTTACACTTACCCTAGCTATCTTGACAAGTTGATCATAGTTATCATGTCCATAAAAGAACGGCTCCTTCCGGAATATCTACAACAACACACACTACAGTTAAGTAAAGCAGGAGACTTTAAATTTGACATTCTCTTCAAAAGGAAATCGCTCTGCCCTATCATGCTACTGTTTAAGATTCTAAGATTTAGCATGTTTAAGATTCTAAGATTTAACTCTACATTGAAAGAACCAAACCTAAATACTAAACAATAGAATATTTGTATTATAAGGAAAGTGTGTTGCTTACAATCCCAGCAAACATACAACCAAGACTCCACAAATCTAGAGAGTAATCATAGTCTTGAAGATCAACAAGAAGCTCCGGACCTTTGAAATATCTACAAGCAAAAAACATATAAAGGAGATCAAAATGTGTGTGTGCTCAAAGTGTGTGTATGTGTGCACGCACGCGTGTGTGTGAGAGTAAGTGCAGCTACGTACGCACAAAGCCTTTGTTAGAAAAAAAAACCAGACTAATCAAAATCCCAGACAGCGGCGCGGTGCGGCCAATCCCAAAAATGGGATAGCGATTAATGGGGTACCCGCTATTTGATCTTTTTAAGACAAATTACATGAATAGTAATTATGAACATATGAAGTGCAAAGGGAAGAACGAAGTCTAGAGAGAGACGAGGGAGGAAAATCGTTTGGAACGGCTGAAGTGCAGACACATCGGTGAAAGAAGGTTAATGTTGAGTCTCAACTCAAATTTGATAAAAAAAATCCCAAAATTATCCTTAAAACGTTTTAAATTTAAGGGTTAATTTTGGTTTTTAAGAGGGGAAAAGGATATAAGCCGATAACCGCTCTGCCCTGCTACCCGTTATTTACCCTATAGCAGCCGCTATAGTGTTCTGCACTGCTAAGGCTATTCCAATAGCAGGATAGCACCGCTATTGGCCACTATTGACTACTCTGCAAAAAAACAAGTAGGTAATCCGATGGCCTAAATCGTATTTTCTCTTTGTAATCCAATGGCCTAATGATGTGTATGAAAAAACTATTAGGTATTTACAAACTTATGTATTGATTTTTGGATGCCAAAGCTCAAAGACCCAAACCCCCTCCCTACAACAAACTTCCCAGCTTAGCAAACTAGCATTATCTGTCTGTGTACCAAAAAGAAATCTCTCAATATTCAAACTCTTTGAACAGAAAATGTTATTAGTTCGTGGGGAGTTGAATCAATGACATCCTTATCACTCAAGTCAAACCCTTATGCCATTCCCTCCAAAATCTTAATCTTCAAACTTCAATTTCAAATCGATGAGTTTAATTCAAGACTTCAAGTATATGTATAACCAAGCCTAATGGAGGATGGAAGGAGTAGTTGCAATGATTAAAGGGAATCAAAAGCAAATGATATGAGAAGTATGAAAATGCTCAGAGTGATTATTTAATGACAATTAACAAATCATCTGAAAAGGAAACGAGAGCACTTATTAAGGGCTATGAAACATGATTACATAGGTTCAAGCTCTGCAAAGCACTTATCAACTCCCCTTGGGGTCCCTGGTGGGCCTCGCCCAATGTCTACCTGCTTTGTGAGCTCCCATAAAAAAGAAAAACGACACATAAGAGGAAATGTACCTTGAAGCCACGCGAACATTATATTCTTTCCCAGGATGATAGAATTCTGCAAGCCCCCAATCAATAAGGCGGAGCTTACGCTGAGCATGGTCAATCATTACATTGTGGGGCTTTACATCCCGATGCATGATTCCTTGTGAATGGCAGTAATCCAAGGCCTGGAAGAAGTTTAAAATAACTTAGCACTTCCGAGTTGATAGCCACAAAAAACTGGAAATAGCTAGATTGGTAAAATAATATAATGAAATTATGGGATACAAATTGAACAAAGCAGTACAAAAGTGACACTATAGTACATACACTAACCAAGGGATATATGAACATGTATAACAAAGCTAATAAGGAAACCTGCAGACCGCATGAAAAGACATGAAGGAGATGCGTTGTCTTATGCAATGCAAACCTTAGAGGCAAAACGTTTTAGTTTGATATGGTAAACAGTTGCGTCAGCAAGACATTCAATTGAAGATTATATTTATTGAATGACACAATATCCATACAAAAAGTCAATGAAAGCAAGCAAAAAAGCTTTTGAATTGAAGAAGAGCTGCATAATCATAAACAGACAGACACATACATAAAAGTTGAAATACATTCTCTCAGAGAACATAAAAGGCTAAACTAAAGAAGCATGCAAGCCATTCTGATTAGAAGGCTTTATTAAACTACAAGCAATTTCAAAAGAAAAAGGAACTGGTTCTCGAAATGCCATTGCATAATCAAGATAAAATGATATGTCTTCCAATCATAAAAGCACCCACCTACAAAGCAGAATTAAGTTCTATAACAACCCAATCCTGAGACACCAGGTCCAAAATACAAACCAAAATACACACTTCATTTAGACTACGCCTAAGACAGAAGTATTCATGAAGTATGTGCAGCAAATGGTACAAATTTTCATCAGTCTAAAATTTAATTAAACAAAAGAGACACAAAAATCAAATGCAGTCAACCTTAAAATAAAAATCTAATACATCTCGTGTCCAAAAGATAAAAGTAAAAATAAATAAATAAATTAATAATTGTAGCATGTTCATGTGGCCCATTAATAATCAGAAGGATGTCAAACTTGCCTTTAGAAGTTCATAGATATAGTAACGTATGTCATAGTCTGACAATAAAGGATAAAGTACTTTAAAATCAGTGTTATTGACATATTCAAATATGAGACTTGGGGTCTTCGATTGCTGGTCTCTAACAATGTCAAGCAACTTAACAATATTGGGCCCTCCGCAAAGATTCTGTAATATTTTGATTTCTCTCTTGATCTGCATTAATAATCAGAAGAATAAGAAGAGTTAAATACATAACCAGCGAATGGCAGTGGAAAGCCATTATATAGCTGATCTCTATTTACAATAACCAAACGGAGCTAACTGCTATTCTGTAGCACTGTGGCCACTTGCATGCCAGTAGCACTGTGGCCACTTGCATGCCATGGACATTCAAAAATACAAAGAAACTAACTCTTGTTTTAAAAAGGTTTTTAAATTAATAAATAACATAGAAAACAGAGAATTAAATTCCCAGCACGGTGTTTGCTATATTCATATAAAAAATCGCCACAGATTGGAGTGGCATAGAATGATGATGCATAAGCACAGCAGTTTAAGTGTTGAAGCACATCATTAACATAGCCTTATCCCATACGTGGGGTCAATTACAGATTAAATAACACAATTTATCACCAAGCCATCATGGCATGGTGAAATTAGAGCCCACTTCCATTAGGCATGTCTGGCTTTGCCTGCTGTACATTGTGAAGAGCGGCTGTAGCCACTACTGTCATTCCATCACAGACAGCAGTCCATGGCAGAAATAGTACAAGATCAGCCGTTTGTTATATTTTTGAAAGGGATGTGTAAAATTCCAAGAGTTTGAGACCAATTTCACTCTCAAACGACAGTTCTACATCTGTCATATTTGGGAAATTATTCATCTATGGAATAGAATGGATATGGATCCCATTCTATATCCATGTTTCCTCTATCATCTCTTTCCCTGGTTATTATGATCTTTGATTCTCCTAGAAAACCTCTTGCAGCTATTTGTACCTTTTCTTCTATGTACTCCAGTGCTGTTGATGGCGGATGGCGGATGGCGGAGAGCCAAAATCCCGCCATACCGGCCATTTTGCGGCGCCATTATTGCGGATTATGGCGGAAAAACCCGCAATAGCGGACAATATTTACCATTGTGGTGAACTCAAAAACCGCAATGTATACCCGCCATAGTGGCCATGGCGCAGCAATTTGATAACACTGATGTACTCTATGATTATATTTTTCTGTTACTTCCTACATTATTTCCTCTTAGTCCTAGTCTTTTAAGTTCTCTAAACTTTTTTTTTGTTGTGGTTCAATTGTGGTACTGGTGGATGTATGGAATATTCAAGTCTAAATTTGTAAGAACTAATAACATGCAATCATCGGGGTGTGATTGTAAAAATCAATGTGTGTCTGAGTAAGCACTTTTCATTTTAACTCATATTGGTAGTTTAACCAAATACTTTGTAATAGTAAATTCTTTCTATGAAAAGAAAAAGGCTTAAGCATAAAAGATAGCACAATTGGCCTATGTATTATAAGCAAACACTCAAACAAAGATGATGTGTGTAATGTGGGTGCCTAATTGAAAAGATAGAAAATGGTGATGATAATGATGTTAGGAATGAGTTGGGTCCAAAGAATTCCACGCTACTCTAAGTTGGACTGGTACTCATAAGGCTTCAGAAGTTGAAGAAAGCACCATCTATAGAAGGACAGAACAACTGCAAATGCTAAAAATTTCAGAAAAAACAGATGTAACTTCTAATTATCATAACAACTCTCCCTAGTGATATAATATAACTGATGTCTAAGCATGTACTCGCACATTCGTTGGTGAGTGATTACGCATTACGTACACAACAACCGATCATTTCTAACCCTAGAAAATAACCATCCTCCAGCACACGCACATACAAAATAACAAATCTAAGTATATCGAATTATTAGGGTTTGAATTAGGCAACACTTCCAGTTCATTTTAATGTTACCTAAATCAAAACCTAATCGTGACAAGTATAACATATCTATTCATCAAATTAAAACCCCAATCCATAAGTCAAAAAAGGAAAAAAAATCCACATATAACTCACCTTCTTCTTCTTCACAGGTTTGAGGATCTTGATAACACATTTTTCATTATCAGTACAGTGAACCCCTTCAAACACCTCACTGTATTTCCCCCTACCAACCTTCCTCACCACCTCATAATCATCCTGCTCCCTGAAGAAAAATAACACACCAAATCAAGAAAATGAAAAGGGAATCAACCAACACCAACAACAAAACCCTAGAACTTCATTCGCCAAACATATACAAAATCAACAAGAAATTAAAAGAAATCGAAAATCAAAGGAGGTAAATAAAAATAAAACAGATTATTAATTTATCGTTACCCCCACTGAACGGTGAGGGTTTCGTAGTCCCAATATTCCTTAGGGCGAACGACGTTGATATCGGCATAAACCCTGGCCTTGGAGGAAGCGCCGGGGCGGCGAGTGGATTTTCCGAACTTCTGCGCCATGTCGTCGGGAGGAGGAGGGCGCGGACGGCGGAGATGGATTGAAGGCGGCGACGGAGTTGCTGCGGACGCAGCTAGGCGGCGGAGGAAGGAAGAGGGGGGGAAAGAGATGAGAGATTGGGGGGATTTATTATTACGAAAGAAGGAATGAGAATGAGATTGAGATGTTCGAAAGAGAAAGACCAATCTATCGCGCGAGAAGTTGAATTGGAATTGTCTTACGGCCATTAAATTGAAAAGGAAGAAGGAAAATATAAATACTATATATATTGTAAATAATAATTAAAGATTGGAAAGAAAAATAATTCAGCCCCATTAATTTCTTTTTTTATCTCACCCTCCATTAAATTAAATATTACAAAATTAAATATCACAAAATTAAATAATATTTTAAACACTAATAAAGGGTTAAATGCACCTCTAAATTGCATTTGCTAAAATACATATTCATAAAAACAAGTGGATCAATGTTAACAAATTCTGTAAGAGTTAGTTGAGTTTAAAAGTTGTAACAGTCATAGTTATATTTTGTAAGGTATCTAACATTTGTTGTTCTGAAGCATCATCGATGTTTCATTCAACAATGGACTCTACTGAATAACTATTTTCAACAAAATTACTTATGTTCGCTATTAATCATCTATCCATCTGGTATCAGAGCCGAGTGATGGTAAGGAACTAGCATTATCTAATCAGTTTAAAAAAAGAGTTATTTTAATGTTTTACTTATTTTACTGTTTATTTTCAACCATAGCCCTGAACTTTGATTTTCTTTAAGGGTACGTGTTGAAGCTGTATAGGGCAAACAATAAAAGATTTTGAAATATTTATCCGGGAAATTATCGTGTCCACAGAGATGGTCGTTAGAATGTCAATTAACGGTTTCTATGTTTTCAAGCTCGGGTTAAAATGAACGGAAAGTAAAAAGATATAAACAAGAAACATAAATACATTCTTAGGGACGAAATAATTTATTAGGCATGTAAATATACTCACTCGTCACAGACTTAAACCTATCGTTCAGTTGCACTTAACCTATAGTACTCGTCAAATGCACCTAAACCTATTGGATTGTCAGCTCCGATTGATGAGCAATCCGCCTCCGACCATCCAAATGCACGACCCAATGTTGTTTTCTAAGATAATCCTAACCTAAGAATGAAGTTGATGGAGTTGGGACACAAAAATCCCCAAAACCATAACCTGGAAATGTTACAGATGAAAGAATATAAAGAAAAATTTGTGCTGGCTCGCTAAGCGAGCTAATCTGGCTAAGTGAGCTACACTTGTTCCCTAAAATATCTAGTACAATAAAGGAAATCTCGCTTAGCGAGCTAACCGTGCTAAGCGAGCTCTAGAAAACTCGGCTTCTCTGTTTGTGAATCTCCTAGCGCGCTTCAGCTTGGCTAAGCGAGTTTCTGCAGAATTTCCATTTTATTGCTCCAAAACTGCGTATTCGAAGTCGTGTCTTCGACACTTTATTACTCGAGGCTCTGATATGCATCAATACCTATAAAACGAAGGAAAATTTATCAAACGGAACATAAAACGAATCAAAACGCAAGTATACTAATATTTACACAAAAGTTGGGATTTATTACAAAAACCAAAAGAATAGAATCGATAAGAGCCACAAATATACACTCAAAATAACGACATTTTGGCAGTTATCAGTACCTGTTGGTAGTATGTGGTCTAGGTCGTAAGTCTGAGAAGTGAGGCAGTAAAATCATTGGTTTAGCACATCGTAGTTGTCATTAAGAAAACAAACAATAAGAGGGAGGAGGGAGATAGAGAGTGTGTAAGAAAACTGAGAAATAACCAGTTGTGTATATACTATTTAGTAACCATGTCTTGAATCGTCAGGGCTTTGAGCGAGTTAGGATGTAGTTCACGTAGTAATATTAATAATCAAACTTTAATTCCTGCTACCTTAAATATTGATAAATTTGAATTAAATCAAGATATTTTCCAAATCAGGAATTAGAAATTCAAGAAATAAAAAATAGATTAGTTAACTGGTCTATGTCATAAATTAAATTAAAAGAGATTTATAAAATTAGCACGTTTAATTTTAAAAGTCAAAAAATTATTCTAACTACCGAATCGACTACATCTATATGTAATAAACATTAAATCATTAATTTGTTAAACAGAAAGCTGTTAGAAAATCATGTTAGAAAAGGATATTGTTATATCCATTTAGAATTAATCCAAATAGTTATAAAGTTTTTACATAAACTAGGGCTAAACACTCATATTATATTAGTCCTTCATGATACTCGTATTAAAGATTTTCATAAATCAACTATTAATATAGTTGAATCTAACCTTAATGATGATCTAATTTACTTTAGCTCCCATCCTAATTACTCTATGAGTTTAACTAATGAATTCACTAAAAACTCATTATTTATATATGTTCAAGGCCTTAGTGACACCTTTAATCCTGGAGTTGCTAACATAGATGTTATTAGTAGAATTACCTATAGAGTTTCTAATGTTAATTACAATTTTAAATCCCTTAAAACTACTCCTAGAAATGAAACATGTATTATTGAAGTCAATCTTAGCCGATATAATGTTATGACCCCGAAGATTCTTACTACTTCTAATATTATTGACATATTCCCTCAGGAATGGATTTTGTAATATGTGGTTAAATATGAAAAGATTTAAGTTATATCTTTTAGAGATGTTATTCAAGATATTGATGGATCAGTCATAATTAGAACGAACATAAGTTAATCCTTTCGTTACAATCAGTGTAGTAGCATTGGATCGGCATCTCGCATTAGACGTTCTGTTGATCCAACCATTAGGGTTAACCTTGCAGGAGTAAACTTTGATTCTACAATTCCCAAGCCAATTTACTCGGAGAGGACTTCTAGATCACCTTCTCCAACTGAGTCTCAAGTTTTAAGAGTTATAAACAAAGAAGAACCCTTTGTCATTCACAGAGCCTAGATTATAGTCGATTTTGAGGTTGGGTATAATTTAGAGAATAGAAAGTGGTATTTCTCATCTTTCTCTAAAAATCGTACTCAAATGTATTTACATAAGTTTTACATATTTTTTGAAAATCATGAGATTAATGTTTATTTTTTTACTTGGTTTAAATTACTCAATTTAGAAGAAGTGATATAAAATCCTTTTGCTGTTAGGATGTGCTTAGATGCTAATGTTAGAATTAGTAATAAATGGAAGACAACTAGAAAAGATACAATAGAATTCATTCATCCACCTTTGGAAGCCATAAAAACTACCCCTTCTAAAGAAAACATTGAAATAGAGGCTTCTCCCTTTAAATAAATTACTAATTCTACAAAACAGCGAAAAGACATTAATAATTTGCGTAGTCATATTAATTATTCAAACAAAATACTTCACATTATTTCCCTACAATTAGAAAGAATAGAAAACTATGTTCCTCGACCTAAGGATGTTAAAGACTTTAAAATAGACCCTACCCAACCTATTTATCATTACCATACTACATCTACCCAAGAGTTAAAGGGTACGAGTTTAGGTTGTGTTGCTAACCACAAGATAGAATAATTAGTTGAAAAATTAAGGACCTTAAACATGGGAAACTCTTCTGCAAAGATAAATACTTTATCTCGGGAAAAAGAGTTTGATAATATGGTGAGTAAATTAGGTGGAAGAGCCCTAAGACCTAAAACCCGAAACTATTTTCTTAGACCGTCATTTGCTGATGTGCAATTTGAAGAAAGAAGTAGTTTTTTTAAATAGTTATTCATGAGAGTCCATTGTTGAATGGAACATCGATGGTGCTTCTGAACAAAAAGTGTTAGATACCATATAAAACATGACTATTGCCGCTACAACTTTTAAACATAAAGGAAATTCAGACAAGAATATCAAAGATATATTATTTATGAGGTTTACAGGGCAGTTAAAAGGATGGTGGGTTAATCTCCTTAGTCATGAAGACAAGACCCAAATTAACTTATTTGTTAAAACAAAATCCAATTTAGGCTATTTGTGTTACAACTCTCTTGTATGCTATTACCAAGTTCTTTGTAGGAGAGCCTATAAAGCTCCAACAAAGAGCAGCAGACCAATTACTAAATCTTCATTGTTCAACCGTGTCTAATTATAGGTGGTATAGAGACATGTTTCTTTCTAAACTCTGCCTTAGGTCAGATGGTGTTGCGGATTATTGGAAAGAAAGATTCATTAGTTGTTTACCCAGATTATTTAGGTTAAGACAAATATTAAACAAAATTTTAACGGGAATATTCCTTATCAGACCTTAATTGTTGGAGAATTATCCAATTATGTTATTGAAATTGGTATACAAATTTGTACTGCTTACAAACTTCAAAATAAGATTAAAAATTAAAAAATGAACAATAGGCGTGAAATTTGTACTGATATTTTCAGCAATTAATCACCCAACATCTATTGGTTCATGGTTTAAGATGGACTTAAGGGGCATACACCGCTTCAAAATAAATTCAAATTGGTTAGAAGCGGATTCTAGAGTTTGCACAATAATTGGCCACATCTGCCTAGTTAGAAGTCTTATTGGAACACCTATCACGATAACCTACTCAGCTTCGGATCGACAAAATTCATTTTTCATTAACTTACAAATTTTCCTAGTAATCCTAATACTCCTTCTATTTTGGATGCCGCACCTACTTAATGGTTGTAAATTAAGTAAAGCATTGATAATAGAAGGGTTATAGTCAATATGTTTACCTCGCACGTAAGACGTGAACTAATTGTGAGGATAAAAATGACATTAGCAACAAAAAAAAACTCCAACCCAATATACTCGTTGGTCTCTTGAATCAAGCTATTAAATCACATCAATCCCCTTTCTTCCAATATAGCAACCAATTCTTTATAGCCTTCCAAGTTTTGACAACCAAATTCCCTCTCATGTACCACTTTGTAATCCTTGACCTTGAGATATTTGTCTGTATTGCCTTGTGAAAGAAAGACGTAGTATGAGAAAACTAGAGCGTCTGGAGTGGTTGGTGCCAATGATATTGTTGCACGTGAAATACGACTTCTTTTAGGTGTCATTTTTCTACAGTAAAAAGATACAATAGTAATGGTATAGTGAAACAAAATAGAGATGATACAGTTTGGTTCTCTCCTAGTAGATCACATCATTTTCATAAGCTCTAAGTCTTATCTCTTATAGCTCATCAAGCTTCAATAACCTTTTTCGTCTTGCTTCTTTTTCATTGAAGGTTAAGAGCTTAATTGCCCAATTCGCTTTATGTTACAGCTCGACCAGTAAGTGACAAGCCTTCCCATAGACCAACTGATATGATGACAATCCTAAATAACTTTTGAATATTGTCATATACGCCTAGAGAGTGTCATCTAGCTTCTTGGACCAATCTTTTATAGATGTAGCAATCGTCTTTTCTAAAGCCTATTTCAGGTGCCTGCTTGACACTTCTACTTGTCCACAAGTTTGAGAATGAGAAGGTGTGGATAATTTATGTTTCACATTATATTTTTCCGACACACCTTCCGAATATTTATTGTAGAAGTGCGTCCCCTCATCACTAATCCAGACTATAGGGACTCCAAACCTAGCAAAAACATTCGTTTTCAAAAAATTAGAGGCAATTTGGGCATCATTAACATCACCTGTAATTACTTCAATCCATTTGGTTACATAATCTACACAAACCATAATTTAAACATGATAGTCAGATAGAGCAAAAGGACACATAAAGTCGATTCCCCGATAATCAAAGGGTTCTACCTCTATCATACCATTAAGAGGCATCTCATCACGTTTTGAAATGTTACATGTTTTTTGGAATTAAAGACATTCTTGAACATATAACTTACCATCTTTGAATAGAGTTGGCCACTAAAAGCCACTTTGGAGCACCTTCGCAACTGTTCTTTCCCCACTATGGCACCCTTCATAAGGTAAGCTATGACAGTGTGACATAATGTTTTTAGCTTCTTAACCTGCAACACACTTGCGTATTAAACCTCCAACACTAATTTTAATAAGATAAGGTTCATTCCAAAAGTAGTGATCAGCCTCTTTGTAGAATTATTTCTTCGGCTGCTAGGTGTAGTCTTCCGAAACATTTTTTGTATCAGCAAATTAAGGTCGTTTGATAATTGCCATTAAGTGTTCATCTAAAAACTCTTCATTTATAGTCTTTTATTTTTGAGTGACTTCACTGTTCTCCAATTTAGATAAATGATCAGTTATAACACATATTCAACATCTTTCTTATCCTTTATTTTTAAGTCGAACTCTTGTAACAACGATATTCATCGTAGTAACCTTAGTTCAGAGTCTCCTTTGTTGAAAAGGCATTTCAACGCTGCATGATATTTAAAAATAACAACTTTCGAACAAATTAGATATGCCCGAAATTTTTCCAATGCATAAAATAGATAATAATTCCTTTTCAGTGGTGGTATAATTCACTTGATTTTCGTTTAAAATCTTACTAGCGTAATAACTTGCATGGAAAAATTTCCCATGGCTTTGACCAAAAATTGCGCCTATCGCGTAATCACCTGCTTCACACATAAATTCAAAGAGAAGTTCCCCATTTGGAGCGACGATTACAGGTGTTGTCACAAGCTTTTCTTTAATGACGGAAAAAGATTTAAAACACTCATTATCAAAAGCAAAATCATTTTCCTTTACAAGGAGATTGTAAAGAAGTTTCGTAATTTTAGAGAAGTCCTTTATAAATTTTTAGTAAAAACCGACATGGTATAGGAGACTCCTGACTCCTTTAACATTTATTGGAGGTGGTAATTTTCAAAAACCTCAATTTGAGCTAGATCAACCTCAATGCCTTTCGATGACATTTTATGTCCCAAAATGTTACCTTCAGTTACCATGAAATTACATTTTCCCCAATTTAAAACAAGGTTCATTTCGGTACATCTCTCCAAAATAACATTAAGGTGAGAAAGATATTTATCAAAATCAATACCAAAAACAGAAAAGTCATCCATAAATACATTGATGGAAGATTCAATCATATCTCAAAATATAGAAAGCATGCACCTTTGAAAAGTGGTGGGTGTGTTACATAATCCAAACGACATCCAGGAATAGGCAAACACTCTGAAAGGGCATGTGAAAGCGGCGTTTTTCTAATCTGTGGGGTCTACAGCAATCTGAATATATCCCGAATAGTCATCCAAGAAACAATACTACCCTTGACCTACTAATCTTTCTAAAATTTGATCCAAAAAGGCAGTGGAAATGATCTTTTATAGTTCCTTGGTTTAACCTCTTATAATTAATACACATCTGACATTCAATAACAATTCGAGTCGGAATCAACTCGTTCTTTTCATTTTTAACGACGATCATACCTCCCTTTTAGGGACTACATTCACTGGACTTACCAAAAAACTGTTAGAAATAGGATGAATCATATCTGCTTCAATAAACATTTTTATAACTTTCAAAGAAAATTTATTTAATATTTATTTCATGATTAATAATTTAATCAAAATCTATTTGTTGAAAATAAAATTGTTTAGTAAAATTTGAATGTTTGGATTAACGGTATGTGATAGAATGAAATGAAGTGGTAAATAATGTGATTCTATTGTTTGAATTTGCAAATAATGGGTGGAGTGAAGTGAAATATGATTGAAATCTATTCCATTTCATTCCATCAAATCCTCCATTTATTTCATTCCATTTTTTATTTCATTTCATTAAATCTAATAGAGTAAGACCTAAACAATATTAATATAATATCTAAACAATAAACAATAGAGTAAGACTTATATTCTATTCCGTCATACTTCATTCCGTTACGCTATATTCCATTTCTCTTGTCTTGTGTTGCATCAATCTAATGATCAACCAAATCCCCAACAAACTCACGTGTACTTTATTTGAGTGACGGTTTATATCCAACCAACCCAATATAGATGTTCAAATTATACCAAACACATTGCATTCACATTATATGTCTTTAAAGCTTAAACTTTAGAAGTTTCTACTTCATTACACCCCCACACAATTGTGCCCCGTTCTTGACAATTTCATGTCTCGCCAAATAAACTTCATCATTTAATTTAACCACACTTCAAGAGGAGAATGCCACGAAACAAATCTGGAACTTCTACTATTCTACTATTGTCCAATGTCCATTGCACCTAAAATTTGAGAAATTGAGATGATTCTAACTGGCCAGAGAATTTCTAAAACCATCATTTATTAGGATCAGAAATAAATTAACTCAACCATGCCATAAATTATTGAAATTATTCCAGCAGTTCAATGGGAAACAGTTGCATACAATTCAAATGTCCAACTATTTCCAACAAACTTTATTTTTATGGCACAAAAACCACACCAGTTCTGGAATATGTTACAAAAGCATGTGACTTAAATTCAAAGTAAGAGAAATCATGATGAGGCACTGGCGTTCTTTGTGATGGGTAAGTTTCCATCATAAGTGCATTTGAAGACATCTGGTTTCCTTACAACGCGAGGTCCAACTGGTACCTTGTTATTCTTAGGACGAATATCCTGCAAAAACATGAATAATATGAATCAAGTACCCTGATATGATCGATAATTTAGTTATAAATATCCAATAATTAGGCTCATAATTGTTTTTCAATAGGGAAAGTTGACAATGGACATAGATATTTACCTGATCAAATATAGCTGTTGGGATGGCCAATGTTGCACAAGCATTTGGAGCATCAACAATTCCAGATATTCTTCCTTCACAAGGACAACAAGATAGCAGAAGGTACACCTGAATAATGTTCAAGAACATCAATTAGCCATAGGTTGTGTTTTTGTTGTCTTTGTCATATAGTAGTAACATATACTAAGGCCGTTTTTAAGAGCCTGCGAGGTGAGCTACCATACAGGATTTCAAATTTGTCACGATTAAACTGTGGTTAAATAAGGTTTCTTAACATATTTATCACAGTTAATTCGTGATTAAATAGGACCTCTATTAGTTTTATCAAGATTGAACTGTGACTCGCCTATGCAGAGCCTCTAAAAACTTAAGACGGCCATGCATACACTTGATTCCTTTTTATGTGGAGAAAAATAACATGTATAGGAGTTTTATAGTGTGTTGAGTTGTGAAGTTAAACCTGTTCTTTGGAATAACCAAACTTGGATATATAGTCTATAGCATTGAGTACTGCTCTTTTGTAAGCAACAGTTGCATCTAGGTAGTGTTGCTTCCCATGTTCATCCACACTAATGCCCTCAAACACTAACCACTCTGAGAAACTTGGTTCAACAGGGCCTATTTCAAATATTGGGTTCACATGAAGGGGAGTAGGACCCATTGGTGTAAGGTACTCTTTCATTCCACCCCTTATGATATCACACCTAATCATGACATCAAAATAAAAAGGGTATTATAAGCTTAGTTGTATAAATGGAAGGTCCAAGTTTGCTAAGATTTGAATTAAATTAATGTAAGTTTTATGTACTTACTTGAGCTCCAAGAAACCACTCATTTCAATTGCACCACATAGTGAGACCTCACCATCACCCTGTGAAAAGTGCATGTCACCAGTGCTGAGATTTGCTCCTTCTACAAAAACAGGAAGGTACACCTTGGAACCTCTGCTTAGATTTTTTATGTCG
Source organism: Vicia villosa (assembly GCF_029867415.1). Taxonomy (NCBI): domain Eukaryota; kingdom Viridiplantae; phylum Streptophyta; class Magnoliopsida; order Fabales; family Fabaceae; genus Vicia; species Vicia villosa. The sequence continues at coordinate 58,877,000 of NC_081180.1, forward strand.
CAATTTCCACCATTTTCTCTTCCCGGTACAGTTCTCGCTGCTTCCCTCGCAATCCTCTCCCATTCATCGGAACCTTTTTCAATCTACAAGCATGTCAAGAAAAGGGCCTCAAAATGAGCTAAAATTTATTGAGCTTGTATTCTGAGAATTTGCTAAATTTATCTAGAGATGCATCGTTACCTTTCCGAGGTGACAGTTTCTTGGTGTTGGTAAGTTTGCCAAGGGTCTGGAATGCAAAACCTCGCATAGTTTCAGAGACTTAAGACCATTTTCTTCAACATCTCTTTCCCTTTCATTCCATATGTTTAGGAGCTCCACTGATGGTGCAGTTCCAATTATACCAGGATGTGTTATCCCCGGAAACCTCACTCCTGTACAACACAAATGATTCTCATCAGTGACAATTAAATGCGGTAGAATTGGTTACATTTTGTTTATATTCTATACTACGAAATATAAAATTTTGTTGCTTATATTCGAAACTAGAAAAAGTATATATATCATAACATTATACAAACAAAAAAGCGATGTACTAGTTCTATCATATCACCTGGTATCTGAGGCGAATAAGCATATATCCCTTCAAAGTACCAGATAGCTTTTGTGGCATGAGGAAAATGATCCGTCAAGAAACCGCCTCCGTTTTCTCTGTCAAATGTTGCTGTAAAGCCCCATTCATCACCAGGGAGAGGACCTAAGTTGCATATTTCAACAGCAAGCAAATCTCCAGGCAAAGCTGGGAGGCCTTCATTGTCCACAACTCTTATTGGCCCACTAAGGTAATGCACCTGAACCATTTACCCCATCATCCAAAATTAATCACCAAAAAACTTATGCTAGGCCTTATAATCACATAATCACACAATCACACTAGTCACAATTTTGATCTAACGATTCAAACCGTCGGCTAACATTACTTACATTCGAGAGGTCTACAAGTTTTATGTCTAGTGCTGAATTGTCATCTTTAATAGCACCTCCTGTCCAATCTACCATCTCTACCCTAAACATTTCACCGGTATAAACATCCACCACAGCGGGTATATCAGGGTGCCATCGATTATGAAGAGGTAATTTCTGTTCCGATGGCTTCATTTTCAAGTCTATCGGCACAACCAGTCTTGGAGTTGATGGTGCCATGAACAAACTAGTACAATGATTTCCAAAACAGGTTGAACATGATCTAGACTTTAGATATTTGTTATCACAAAGTTTGGCCTTACTATAAGAAAAGGACCAGTTTTCCACTAGTGGAAGGACCACATAGTGGACTTGACTTGTGCATGATTGGAAATGTGGTTTATATTCATTTTCAACTTTAGGATATGCTATAGACTATAGTTATATACTATATGTTATTATATATTTATGTTAATATTTTATAAAATATTAAATCTTAAATAACATATGGTGATTTCATTATCCAAATTCAGATCTATGCAGATAGATGAATGTAAAGTTGATAGCACAAGCATTTTAGTGGCATGGTATCAAGTATGAACTAGTTTGAGGTAAACACTATAAAAAGTGTGTTTGAAAACACAGATAGAGGATGAAATAAGGAACTTACTTGAGAAAGATCAACATGTTTGGCATCATCAGCCGTTGGATTATTAGTGATAGCACCACCACTGAAATCTATCATCTCAACTCTGAAAAGTTCACCGGTTGTTGCCTCCGCGACCGGTGGTATCTCTGGATGCCACCGGTTGTGAAGAGGCAGCTCTTGCTCCCATGGTTTCTTCTTTAAGTCTACTGAGACTAACAGCTTTGAACCTACACGAGCCATTTCTGTGTGATGATGTTTTCACTAGGAGGAAACTGGTGTGTATATATAGGAATAGTAGTAGTTTAGTGAGTGAGAGGGGTATCTCTATGCAAATGTGGTCTTTTTAATCATTGAGGTAGAAAAATCATTTTTAATGTGGAATTAATCATGCACTTCTTTTTGATAACTTTGATTTCATGATTTCTTATCCTCTATTTTTTCTCTCTGTCGGTATGTGGTGGACCACTTTGCTACTATACTATAATTAGTATTATTGGATTAAAGTGACTTTGATAAAATCACATGAATTCAATAAAATAACCTATCTTCTATTTTTAATAATTTTTTTTTTTACATAATCAAACAAATGCGGACAAAACATGTCTAATGAACCAGATCCATTTTCTATCCTTAACTTTAAAGTCGTGAATATTTTTTTATTACTTCCATAGAAAAAAGAAGAAATAAACAAAACATATAGTATATTAAAGAAAATAAAAAGGGAACAAATCTCACAATTGCACCACATCAAATTCCTTTTTTCGACCATCTCACGTTGAAACGCGAATCGCACAACCACCAACGTTAAAATGTGTTACTTTTGCAGAACTCAAGCAGTGAAAAGTGATCACCATCCCCACTCGATTACACCGCCGCTGCAACCACACGACATCACACATCACGCCGAACAACGCCGCTGACACGTATTTATCGGTATATCGCTTTTGCTTTTAGATCTTAATTTGATTTGTTATGATTGTTGTGTTTTCAGTTGAAGTAAATGGAGAGGGAGTTAATCAAGAGCAGAGATAGGTTATTTTGAACTTCGAAGAACTACCCGACTCTCAATAATTATTTTGAAAATTTGTGAAGGCCTCTGTTGTGTATGTATGATTAACATGCAAGTTATTCTATCTCTTTGTTCAGCTACTAAGCAACAAATCTTTGAGAATGCCTTTTATTTTTATTCCAGTGATTTTCTTTGTTTTTGCATTCTGGGAATAACAAATATAAATTTAAGGTGATCTCTTCATGTTGGTGTTTTTTCGTTGTTGATAAAGCTTCTTTAGAAACTCAGTTTGGTGATCATTAGGAAGCAATCAAGTTTATTTGCAAGGATTTTTGATCTGAGGTATTTAAGAAGCATATTGACAACTTGAAAACTAACCATATGGTGAGTTGAAAGATGAATACTTAGCGGTTTGAATTTATATATGTCGATATTTGGTTTTTTAATTTTATTTTGATGGTTGTGTTATTTGGCTATGTTGCAAGGTACATTTGTGTTGTAAGGTGATAAACATCCTTAGCTTGCAATGGGTAAAGAGGAATTTTAGCATTGTCATTCCGGAATGCGAAAAAGCTCTTCATTCAGAGGCGATGGAAATGCTTCAACTCTTTCACGGTGATACTATCTTGATCTGGGTATTGTTTATTTTTCAATATCTTGATCAGAGTATTGTTTATTCTTCAATTAATGTCTCACTTTCTATGATTACAACACTCTTCTTTGCACTGTATCAATGCACAACCATTTCAATTTGAATATGATATGCAGAGGTATAACAATGCAGTTCCAAATGTAATTCGTCATCGTGACAATCGCATAGGTTTTCCGCTATGCTTTTTGTTTGATTTAAACATTTCCTTTGTTTTAAATGCTCTTGAATTTGTGTTGAATATCTTATGGGTTGATTGTTGTTCAAGGGCGTATAATGTTTCATAGCCGCCACGTTTCATGGTTGTTCAAAGGAAAATAAGTACAACATCGATCTTTACTTATTACGATCTTTCAATTTATATTTTGAATTATCCAATGATAAGTCCAGCAGCTACACCCGCACATCAAACTTTAGTTGGTGACTACGGAGTTGGGTTAGAAGAACTTGATTCGATGTCTAAAGATCATAATATTTTTGCTTTACAACAATTAGGAGGGGTAAGCCTACAACATACTCTTTGTTTCTCACACAGATGTTGCAATAAGTTATTTTGCTAATATAATTTAATGATACCGTGTTCTGGTTAAAGGCCTATCAAATTTACTAAAGTCAAATCCAGATAAAGGAATTAGTGGAGTTGATGAGGAAAAATGCATTTGAAACTAATACATATCATCGAAAAAAAGGGAGAAGTTTTTGGGCATGTTCTTGATCTTTATATCATTATATTTTTGTTCCCAATGAATTCATTAGGAATGTTGGTTTGAATTCTCTGTGATTATTTGCAGAGGTTTTTATTGGAGGCTTGGAAAGATTTGGCTCTCATAATTATAGAATATAATAAAATTGGTTTTTGAGCTGTTCAATTTAGATTTACTTGCTGATCAAATTGATGGAAAAGTGGGTTTTAAGTAGGAGTTGTAAAACGGGCTTGTCCTGCAGGGAAAGCCCGTTTTGCCTGCACTTTTTTGTAGGGCGGGACAAGTTTTTAGGTCCCCTCTCTTTAATGTGTCCGTCCCGCCCCGCCCCATTTTTTGCGGGCTTTTACGGGCATGAGCTTTTTCATACAATTTTACTATTTTTAGGCCTAAAAAGTTCAGTGCCCACAGGCCTTCCCCACCCTCACTTTTTTGCAGGCGCGGGGCAAGGTTTTAGACCCGCACTCTCAAATATGCCTGCATCGCTCTGCCCCATTTTTGCGGGCTTTTGCGGGACGGGCCTAAACGAGGCGGATATGCCCGTTTGCCACCCGTAGTTTTAAGCCTTTTTATTTTGATCTATGTGCTGGGAATTGATTATGAGGTTATGTTACGAATAATTGCAGCTGCTTGGTTCGATTGATCATATTCTTGGAAGTAGCTTTGTTGAAGCTCAAAAGAAGTACCAAAATGTAGATGAGTTTGTCATGAAATTGGTTAAATGGGAACTCATTTTTGTGGAATAGAAAGCTCTAGGAGTATGCCTTCCCCCTATAATTAGCTTGAACTGAATTGTTTATCACTATATGATGGATCGTTAAGTAATTAGTTGTATAATGTAGCCTTTAGGTTTATAGCATTTGGTAGTTTATAGTAGCTAAGGTAATAAATCTCACACCTTTTTTCTCTCCGAGGTGATCATTGTCATGGTGATTTACTATGGTAAAAGAATGTGTAATCTTCACCACCAGTTTCCTGTTTATTCTAATGGGATGAATAATTTAAAATTTTGAACTTACTTTGTGGTTTTTTATTGGAGTTGTCCATCAGTTTGAAGAAAGTTCATCGAAGAATATACACACTCCACACTTGAACCTGACCCCATTAGATAATCAACAAGTTGATCATAATATCCTTAGTGAGGAGAAGAGGAAAAAATGGAAAAATTATACATTATACACCAATACTTTTGATGGAGAGCATCCCAACTCATAAGTTAGAGGATTCCTTCTTGTTTCATTGGAGTTTACCTCACTGATTTGCATGTAATGTTTTCAATGTACTACAAAAGTACAAACCATTGTTGAGCGTATGTGTTATGAAGACAACAAAGCCCAAAAGAATTAAGAGACAACCCATGTGGCTGAAAGACTTTATTTTAAAATAAAGAGGTGCAAGTAGTAGTAATTTTTATTATGTTTGTTGTTGTTAGAATGTGGCTGGGCCGTGGCCCATTTAGAAGCATAAAACCCTACTATAAATATTGTATGCTGCAGCCATTAATGAACAAGAAGAAAAGTTGTTTTGTTTAATTGTCTTTTTATGCAATTCTAGATCTAGGGTTCCTAACATTAATCTATCATTGGTGCTTTCATCAATATTACTCAATCCCTCCATGGCTCCACCAAAACCTCCAAACCCTTCTTCCAAAGAAATTTTGGAAGAGGCTATCCAAATGTCTACCCAACACTTTAACAATGCTATGGCTGAAACTCAAGAACAAATAGATGTAAGGTTTGCACAAATTTCTGCATCTATAGCTCAACAAATGGGTGAGATTCATACAAGGCTGAATTCCGAAAAGGAAGATGAAGATGCTAAGTATGAAGCTCTCATTGCTGCCATTCAAAAAGCTGGGTTAAACCGTGAGAAACAGCCCATGACAGCAGCGGCTACCCCTTCAGCGTCACACTCAGGTACTGCACAACATTCTGCTACTGTTTCTTTTGGTTCTACTCCGTTCACACAAACCCTTACATCTGCACATACCCCTCTTCGAAACTCACCAAACCATATACACAGCAACCCACAGCCTTCTGTTTTTACTACCCCTACACTAACAGCAGCACCTCCACCGCCACCTTTTCACACATATTCCCCTTATAGTCATCCACAAACTACTTTCATCCCTCCCCACACCATTCCCCACCCTTTCCCACAACCAGACTTTTACCAACAACAACCCCATATTCCTACCTTACCCCCCCCCCCCCCCCCCCACGTTCCCCTAAACTCGAATTGCCATTATTTGATGGATCTAATCCCTTAGAGTGGCTTTTTCAAGCAGACCAGTATTTTAGTTTCTATAACCTGCCACCTGAAAATCGCATGTCACTTATTTCTTTCTATATGAAAGGAGACGCATTAAGTTGGTACAAATGGATGCACCAAAATCGTTTGTTGACAAATTGGTTTAATTTCACACGTGAATTAGAACTCAGATTTGGTCCTTCTACCTTTGAGAATCACCAAGCGGAATTATTCAAATTAAAGCAAATCGGTTCGGTTATGGAGTATCAAACTAAATTTGAGCAACTTGGTAACAAGGTTATTGGTTTACCAGCTGATGCAATACTTAATTGTTTCATTTCCGGATTACAAATAGATATTCAAAATGAGTTAGCCATTCACAAGCCCACCTCCATTTCTCAAGCAATTGGCTTAGCTAAGTTGATTGAATCCAAAATTAAGGATGCTAAACCCAAATTCTCCCCACACAGCAGCCTAAAACCCACCATGTACACGAAACCACCACTAACTACTACTCTCCCATCCCATTTAACAACCCAGCATCCTGCCCCACAAAACAACAGCCCCACGCATAAACCTTTCAACTCACCACAGTCAAAAACCCCCATTCGGAAACTCACTCAAGCACAATTACAAGAAAGACGTGCACAAGGTCTTTGTTTTAATTGCGACGAAAAATTCTTTACGGGTCACAAATGTTCTACGGGCAGATTTCTCATTTTAGTCGCAGATGATGAAGTGGGTATTGAACATGTGGAGGTGGAAGAGAACATAGATTGTGATCATGAACAAGACTTGAATGATACTTATTTTCAGCTTTCCCCTCAAGCTGTTACCGGGCAGTTCTCACCACAAACCCTCAAATTCAAAGGATCAATTGCCGGCTTACAAGTGATGGTTCTAGTTGACACAGGCAGTACACACAATATTATGCAGCCAAGGATTGCCCAACATTTAAACCTCAGACCTACACCTATTAACCACTTTTCGGTTATGGTTGGTAACGGCTCTCATTTACAATGCGAAGGAATTTGCCACCAAGTTGAACTCTCACTTCAAAATAAATCATTCACTCTTCCTTTCTATTTGTTACCAATTGAAGGGGCTGATATTGTTTTGGGTATGGCATGGCTAAGGACATTAGGACCCATTCAAGCAGATTTCTCTATCCCTTCCCTCACCTTTCATCATCAAGATAAACCCATGACATTGACCGGTGATCCTAGTTCTAAACCTATGCATACTACGTTCCATCAATTACGACAACTCATACACACAGACTCTGTCGCATCTTTTCATTTATTATTTTTAGAACCAACCCATCCCACCTGCCCAGCCAATGAAAAACCATCGCCTATTTTACCAAGCCAAATCACCAAGCTTTTAACCAAATTCCAATCTATTTTCCAACAGCCCAAAGGCCTCCCACCACCCAGACCCCAAGACCACCATATTAACCTTATCCCAAACACTCCTCCCATCAATGTTAAGCCATATCGATACCCTCACTCAAAAAAAGACGCCATGACTACCCTAATCCAACAGATGTTTCAGGATGGTACAATTATTCCTAGCACAAGCCCTTTCTCCTCCCCGGTCCTACTTGTGAAAAAGAAAGATGGAACATGGCGTTTTTGTGTAGACTATCGCGCACTAAACGCGGTTACTATCAAAGACAGATTCCCCATCCCAACTATTGATGAATTATTAGATGAGCTAGGCTCAGCTACCATTTTTTCCAAGATAGATTTATGTTCTGGTTACCACCAGATCAGGGTTGCATCGAAAGACACATATAAAACAGCTTTTCGCACTTTTGACGGACATTATGAATTCTTGGTTATGCCTTTCGGTTTAACTAACGGACCTTCTACGTTCCAGGCGGCAATGAATGACTTACTTAGACCTTTTCTTAGACGCTTTGTTTTAGTTTTTTTCGATGACATTCTGATTTACAGTTCGAACTTTAGTGACCATGTTGTTCATTTACAGGAGGTTTTTAACTTACTACAGCAACAGTCTTTTTTTGTTAAGTTATCTAAGTGTGTGTTTGCAGCTGAACAGATTGATTACTTAGGACACATAATATCAGCAGGTGGTGTTGCACCCGATTCAGAAAAAGTAAAAGCAATCATGGAATGGCCACAGCCACGTTCACTCTCGACTCTCCGTGGATTTTTAGGACTCACCGGATTTTATCGCCGCTTTGTTCAAAACTACGCCTCACTCGCCGCTCCTCTCACCGATTTACTTCGTTCCACTAAGTTTTCATGGAGTACAGAGGCTGACAGCGCTTTTACAATGCTAAAAAAGAAAATGACCAACATGCCGGTCTTAGCGCTGCCAGATTTTACAAAGGTATTTAATATTGATACAGACGCGTCGGGAATAGCCATTGGTGCTGTGTTATCTCAAGATGGTCATCCGATAGCATTCTTTAGTAAGAACTTGTGTCCTCGTATGCAAGCAGCATCGGTGTACGTTCGGGAGATGTTCGCCATTACTGAAGCTGTAAAAAAATGGCGTCAGTATTTGATTGGTCATAAATTTCACATCTATACAGATCAGAAGAGCCTACGCGATTTACTACTGCAACGCATTCAGACACCAGAGCAACAACGATGGACAGCTAAACTTCAAGGTTTTGATTTCGAAATTTCGTACAAACCTGGTAAGTCGAACATGGTCGCCGATGCTTTGAGTAGAAAGTTTGACAAAGCAGAATCTTTGCTCTTAGCCATATCCTCCCCCATTCCAGATTTGTTTCGCACCTTGCAGCAGTTTTACAGAACAGATAACAGGGGTCAGCAATTATTGGAATTGGCAGACCAGAAGAGTAAGGAGTATTCAGTGTCACAGGGGATACTACACTACCAGCAAAAAGTGTACATACCAGATCTTGGAAACCTGCGGCATCAGATCTTGGTAGAATATCATCATACTCCAGAAGGGGGACACTCGGGAGTCAAGGCGACACTGGCTTGTTTGCGCGCTTCTTTTTGCTGGCCAGGTGTTTACCTTGCAGTAAAACATATGGTTAAACACTGCACGGTATGTCAACAGAACAAATATGAAACACAACAAAAAAAGGGCTTGTTACAACCGTTACCCATTCCAGAAAAAGTTTGGGAAGACATCACAATGGACTTCATTACAAACTTACCAAACTCTAGTGGACACACGGTCGTATGGGTTCTGTGCGATCGTCTCAGTAAGTTTGTCCATTTTCTACCATTACCAACTCACTTCACAGCTCGAGACCTGGCGACTCGTTTCACAGTGGAGATTTTTCGTCTTCACGGTATTCCCAAATCCATAATTTCTGACCGAGATCCCTTATTTTTGAGCAAGTTCTGGAAACATTTCTTCAAGTTACAAGGAACACACCTGAAATATAGCACCTCGTATCACCCAGAGACAGACGGACAAACGGAAGTTGTTAATCGTTCATTAGAAACATACCTGCGTTGTTTTGCTGGCGACCATCCTCGCAAGTGGCATCAGTTCCTGCATCTAGCGGAGTACTGGTACAATACTTCATTTCATACAGCTATACAAATGTCACCGTTCCGGGCCTTGTATGGTCGCGACCCCCCAAAACTTCTGGACTATGTCACAGATTCAGCAACTGACGAAGGTTTGAACAACACCTTGCAACAACAACACCAGGTATTAACAGAGTTGAAAAAGCATCTGAAACATAGCAGAATCAAGATGGAAAAACAAGCGAACCTTAAGAGACGAAATTTTACCTTTCAGGAAGGAGACCTTGTTCTGTTAAAACTTAAATCGTATCGTCAAACCACGGTGGCCCTCCGCCAGTCACAGAAGTTAGCTAAACGGTACTTTGGCCCATATCGGATCATTAAACGCATCGGATCTGTGGATTATCTGCTTGATCTCCCGTCTTCGTCGCGGATCCACCCGGTTGTCCACGTCTCCTTGCTGAAACCGTATCATGGTGAGGATCCAACATCAGATTTCCGCCCTCTCCTACGACCAGATCTGTTGGATTTCTCCAAAATACACGAGCTGCGACACTCACCAGAGGACCTACAAAACACAGATCGAAACTCAGTTCCAGTTCCAGAACATCAGAAAAGAGTACATGCAGAAGTGAGTAAACTTGTTGATGTTTCTTTGCAGGATAAACCAAGCCTACCTGTGTCTAAAACAGGATCACCATCTACGCTTAGGGAGAAGAAACAAGGAACAAGTTTGAGTGGTGAAGCTATGAAGATTTTGAGCGATGAAAATAGGAAGAGTTTGTGTGATGGAAGTCAAACGTGTTTTCAAAACTCTGTGGAAAAATACAAAGTTCAGAAGCGAATGGAGTTAAGTGGAAAGAAAGTGGTACTTAACCCTTCGGATGCTTTGGCAAGTACAACTGCGGGTTTTGACGAATCTACCCCTGCTTTTTCAAACGGCTCTTATTTTTTCCCCAACAAAGACAGTTTTCGTGTGCCTGTCACCAGCTGTAACGCACATGCGTGCGCTTCCCGAGGATCTCACACTGCCCAAGTTTTTTTCCCATCTCCCAACAAGCAATCCCAACCGTTGAGGCAGATTTCCCCTTATCCTTCTGAGATTTCCCACGCCCCATCGTTATCTCCCCACGTGACCAAGGTTTCTCATTTCAGTAGCAACCCTAATTTGAAGTATGGGCCCATGCTAGTTCCTTCAAGCCCACTCACAAGTGCTGCGTACCCGACCCAAACATCTTTGAACCTTGAGGACAAGGTTCCTTATGGGGCCCAGAGTAATGTTATGAAGACAACAAAGCCCAAAAGAATTAAGAGACAACCCATGTGGCTGAAAGACTTTATTTTAAAATAAAGAGGTGCAAGTAGTAGTAATTTTTATTATGTTTGTTGTTGTTAGAATGTGGCTGGGCCGTGGCCCATTTAGAAGCATAAAACCCTACTATAAATATTGTATGCTGCAGCCATTAATGAACAAGAAGAAAAGTTGTTTTGTTTAATTGTCTTTTTATGCAATTCTAGATCTAGGGTTCCTAACATTAATCTATCAGTATGTGTGATGACTGAATCACTGTTTTCCACGGCACTTTTGAGGATTATATCAAGAACCTGTAAAAAAATCAAAAAATTGTTTTAAAACCAATATAGGAACTATAAGTTATTTCTGGTGTGGATTCAATGGTATTTGTATTTACACTTGTAAATTAAACATGGCATTGAGAGGTCTGCAGTTAGAACGAACACTAGACACAAAGCTGTTAACGGCAGTTAATTACCATTCTCAAGAATAGTTTTTTCATTTGAACATTTCATTATCAATTACCCGTTATATTTCCTTTATTTACATGTAGATTTATGTCATTATCAATTATAATTTTACATCTCAAGAGTGGTTAGCTGAAAATGCAAACGATTCATTTCAGGCTACCTATTTTGTAGGTTGACTTATGTTCAACAATCAACAGAAGGCTCCAATTATGAGCAAGCAGCACTCAATGAAAGAATGCAAGATTACAAATGACAAATTGATTGAGAAACTAGGTTGGCTTCTAATGGTGTATTATTGTGTCTTATCATACAATATTAATATTTGTGTATCTTATTTACTAGAAGCAATGCATGTACTTAGCGGAAGGCAGTCATATTCTTATAAATTCAAGAGTATTCACGTCAAAGAAAATTACAGTGGATTTACCTGTAGATATCGAATCCTACGGAGCGGATATAGAGTCCTGCGGATTTACTTGCGGATTCTTATTCCTACAGTTTATCTGCAGATTTGCAAGTTTTTAGTTGGGATCATAAACGGCAGAAAAAACCGCAGAAAAATGTTAATTGGTTAATAAAAAAGGTTAATGAATATTTTAAATGCACTTTTTGAAAGATATAATGATATATTTTTTTTTAATAAATAAACATTTTTTTATTTGAAATCTTCAGTAAAACATTCAATATTTTTTTGAAATAATACACTAAAAGTAATAGTAAATCTCATTTAGTATCTCCTTTCTAAAATATTCGACTTATTTATAAAATAACTTATTAAGAAAAATGATCGATACATTTAATTTTTTATAGAAGTTTACTTTTCTTCTTTAATTATATCAATTGAAAAAATCGCAGATTCTAAATTTGTTAGAAATAAAATTTTAAAAAATTTATATAGAATAATACCTTCATCTTATGAATCGATTTTAAATCAATTTTATAAAAATGAATTAATTAATATTTTATTGTATTCAAATTAACTGATCTTTTGATTAGAATATTTTAATAAAAATACACCAATTTTTGTTGCATATACGATTATTTTACTCTAAATAAACTAATCGGTTCAGCAGATTATTTAAAATTAAGGGAGTATCACTTTAACATTGAGATTCACGAATTAATTAAAATATTGCCTTGAGCTAGGGAATATTGCCATGTCATACGTAGGGGTGCTCGCGGTGCGGTTTGGACGGTTTTGACGAAAAAAATTATCCGAACCGCAAGAGAAAAAATAGTGCGGTTTGGTTTGGTTCGGTTGGCTTTTAAAAAAAATCCGAACCAAACCAAACC